>NW_022900942.1:54780185-54807082 GCF_012274545.1 Fukomys damarensis | reverse complement strand
ATATATATATATATATATGCATCACTAATATGGTAGCCAGTAGACACAGGCAGTTTCTAAGAACTTCAAATGTAGCTAGTCCAAATTGAGCTGAGTTGTAAATGAAATATACACACCAAATTTTGAAGACATAGCACAAAAAGAGCAAAATATCCCACTAATATATTATGTATTATACTCCAAGATATTATTGTTATATGGTATTAAATAAATATACCTTTAAATTCAATCTCATTCCTTTCTTTTTTACTTTCTTAATGTAGCTCTCAGAAAGTTTTAGGCGACATACATAGCTCATATTCTGTTTTGGACAGCTTATCCTTAGGCCCTTGGTATTCAGGCTGTGAACCCACTGACTGGCAGCAGAGGCACGTCCGAAGGGGCTTGTGAGAAATGCAGAGTTCAAGGCCTTCCTCAAGAGCTACTGAATCAGATTCCATGCCTTAGAACTTGTCCAAGCTAGTCATATCCATACAGTAGCATCAGAATAATTTTCTTGACTTCAGTAGAGTTTCAGAACAGACAGCGATATCTTCTTTCTCTAGTCATAGTTCTTTAACACCTATAATGCACCTTCTCTTGAGGGTATATTGAAAACTTGCTAAATCTTGGTTTTAGTACATGATCACATACTCCTTTTCTTATTACTGTGATTTCTTTCCCCATATTGAAATGACAATGTATAAACACACTGTCATGTGGCATTTCCAAATACAGCTAAAGAATTTATATGCTTTATGCACTAAAAACAACAGGAGATGTTGCCCAGGTGAATGACGGCACACGTGAATCTCATGAATATGATATTTTCCTTCTTGAAACAGAAAAAATGGGAAGAAAACAAGAGTATGAGAAAATCCAGCAGTGCTTCGAAGTTCTAATTGTCAGCCAACTTTCCTTGGGGAGCAGAGTATACGAAGTTTATTGTTAAATAGTACAGGCAGACAGCCTGTTGTTGCTTTTGTGGGCTTTGCAATTTGCACTTTGGGAACAGAAGAAAACCAAGCAGTATTCTTTCTGTTCCCTTCTCACTGTCTTTTGTTGTTGTTGTTGTTGTTGTTGTTGTTGTTACCAATAGGTTTCATTTGGTTCATAACTCTATCCCTACTTACAGAGGAATTTAGATTGTGTTTGTTGGTTCTGAAAGCAAAGTATCATGCTAATGAATCACTAAAGAAAAAAGCTGGCCTAATTAGAGCCAAATGGTGCAAAATAATCTTACTTATGATTGCCCCTGATTAGGTGTAGGCTGCTGTGCTCGCCGCAGGGGGCTGCAGATCATCGCTGAAATGCAAGGTGCTTGCTGACTGCCAGGAGGGGAAGGACTACAGACAACAAAATACTGCAGCTGTGCTCTATTATTTTGTTGTAAAGTTATGTCCTAAAGTTTCCTATACTATTAGTTTGAAATAGGCATTATTCAGCTAGTACTTTGATTTCACGTTCAGAAATAAATATTAATCAACTGATAATTAAATATTCACCCATCAACCACACTGTGCTATCTTAATGAGAACTTATTTGCATATAAGGAATAAAAAAGTTGTTTAATCTACTACAAAGGTTATTTTAAATCCAATAGAATGTCATAGAACTCCAATGGCAGAAACCACAATAATGTGACGCTTAGAGGGATAAATAATAGCTCTAGTTCTTATAATGAGAACTTATTTGCGTATAAGGAATAAAAAATTGTTTAATCTACTACAAAGGTTGAGTTATTTTAAATCCAATAGAATGTCATAGAACTCCAATGGCAGAAACCACAATAATGTGACGCTTAGAGGGATAAATAATAGCTCTAGATTTGAGTTTCGAGAAAAGTCAGTAATACTGAAATACCAAAATTTTAACAAATTGAGTTTACTTTTGTAATTGTCTTGTTATTGGTTCATAAGTTGGATAGCATCCTATCTAAAGATTTAAAGATTCAGATAGATACTCCATTGGGCAAGCCAGAACCCAGTGATTTTTATAAGGTAGTTTGAGGAGACTCAAGGAAACAACATAATACAAAAAGGAGATTGGTTATTGTCAGAGTATTTTCCTTGTAACAGTGAATGCGGAGGGGACCTTTTATCATTCCATCCAAAGCTGGCTCATTTAGGGATTTTGCTGTCATCACTCCCTATTTCCAAGATGATCTAATAAATATCTTACTTCTAATTTGGTGACCCGGAACTTTAGCATGACTCCATTTTGTTTGCATCTGATATTGGGCCTAATACAGGAGCTCAGTCCAAAGCAATGGCCTCCAATACATTTCATTTACCATGAGGCTTCTAGAGACCCAGTGCACTGCTGTGCTTCCCAGCTACCCAGAAGAGGAAGGTTTCTTTCCTTCTCACTTCCACCTGCCTGCCTCTATTGGCTTCTGGTTTCTCCCCTTCCTACTCCCTGTCACACTGTCCCCAGGCCAAGTCTGTTTCATGATCTTTTAGATACAGGCTTTACAATTTCCTAATAATTCTTTCTTTGTTTCCTGACTCAGATTTCTACAGTAAATCTGATAGGTGAAAGAGATTTTTCTAGTCAGTCACCTTTGAAGCACGTCACTCTCCAGACCAGGTGGCCATTCACTGGGACCACTGGTAGAGACATTTCCCCCTAAAAGATTGGAGATAGCCAAACATCACAACTGACATATTTCTTAGTAACAAACATGTATGTAACTAACATGGGAGAACATACTGTGCAGATACTATTCTAGGAGCTGAAATTTAAAGGAGAATATGCTTGACATGTTGATCTCCTTCTTTACCACAAAATTGTCAGCTGTTATGATCTTTTGTACTTGTGTCCTCTGACTCTAATAAACCCTGATCTTCTTGTCATTAGCATCTCTTTTTTATCAGGTGCCCCATTAGCTGTCCCCTGCTTTGAGAGTCCTCTGCTCACCCCTACTAAGCAGCCTCCTCTTCATTACGCTATTGTCATTCTCAGCACAGCACCGACCACTATGGAAAACTATGGTGCTGTGATCTCTAATCTACATCCAGGATCAAGAAATGTATTTTCTTTCTCTCAGGACTTCTGTGATACTTTGGGACAACCTCTTTAAAGAATCAAAGCCAAAAGAGACTTTTTTGTGGAACAGTTTAAGCACTCAGCCATGGAAACTTTCTTTGCTTGAAATGCGGAGGGGAGAATGAAGGACAAAGAGTAATTTACTGTATCATCCATAAACATATTTCTCCCCAAAGTGCTCCAGGGCTGTTGAGTATTGAGAGCAGAATTTGGAAGTCTCAGCTTTGGGCCTGTGGACACTAACCTAGTTTTCTATGACTTTATAACCAGAACATTTGTTGTCATTTTTACTTATAAGGGCCAATCTTTACATTTTATTTCAATGGAACATTTAAAGTTAATAGATTGTGTTTGATTGCATTTTATATACTAAATATATTTTGCTTTGTGTCATGCTGTCACATAAATATACCGATTTTTATGAACTTGTCTCTCAAGGTCATATTTAAATAATTATTTGCTCATACCAATGAAGCACAAATGTGCTCAGCAGTAGGATGGCAATGCAGGGCTTGCCATGGAGAGGCAGACATCCACATGAAATTTAGTCCTGCCATTTCAAATGCTTGGTCCTTAACAAGCTGAATAATAATGCTGTCACTGAAACAAAGTGTCTTAAATTTTACTTTAACTATATTTGGTTCTAAGATTATAAAGTCAAGCACAAATTCTAATTGTTAGTGGCACTGATAAAACACATTTTGATATCAGTGAATGTAAATGAGAAGGGTTGTCCTTCCCACAGAGAGAAGAACAGAGGAATGACAAGGCAAAAGCCCTAGAAATGCAAAGCAGCTTATTAATATGTGTAAGTCCTTAGTAGAAATATTAAAAGTGCTTATTCAAAAATCATTACCCTCTTTCAAGGGTTGTTTTTATTCAAAATGTTAATAACAGGAAATTTTTGCTGATCAAATATATCTAGAAAAATATAATGAATAAAACACTAAATAAGCAACTTTTGGTAAAATGTTTATAACTTTGTTCATTTAAATAAATGACCACATAAAGTTATTCACTTGTGAGTGATTAATTAGCATCTTACTCTACAAATTTCTGTTAGGAGCACTAAATTCACTTTTCATTATTTTGGTACCATTACTTTGTAATTAGGTGGGCACAGAACATGCCTACATGCCCTAAGAAATTTAAGGATTTTCATTATTTTGGTACCATTACTTTGTAATTAGGTGGGCACAGAACATGCCTACATGCCCTAACTAAGAAATTTAAGGGGGGAGGGTCCTTCTGCTATAAGAAAGACCATACTTCAAGTAGAGATCAAGTGGTCATGTTGCCCTTGAGCAAATAACTCAGTTTCCCCACCTAAACTGGGGGAAATAATAATGTCCAATGAATAAGACTATTGTGAATGTTAAATGAAATAATGCATAAGACATGTGATAGTGTCTGACATATAATGCAAGTTCAATGAATGCTGTTTGTTATTATGTTTACTATAGATTTTTCCCAAATGAACTTAGTGACTTTTGCTTTACAAATCTGTTGTGTTGATTTTTTTGTTGCACCCAGGTACAGAACTTTAAATTTACTTCCATTGCAAGTCTTTTAGTTAAGTGCAACCCTTCCTTCCACAGTAATGATATTGTTTTAGATTCTGAATTTATCACCTGACTCTATCTCTCCTTTCCAACCTTGTATGACTTCCAATTCTGATGTCAGGTCATTAAAATCTTTACCCAACTCATTTTTAAAAGCAGCAAGAAAATGTGGCAATATTCAGGTCCCTAAAATTTAACCTTACAGATTTAATTGAAGCCAGACCAAAAATTAGCACTCTCTAGGCATTGTCCCATTTGTTATTAATCTTTCAACTGTTGTTCCACAGAACCAGTATAATATACATCATGTTATACTTTGAATAACAGTAATTGTTATACATTTCTTATTTTCTCGTTGAGACCATGACTCATTCATATTTATTATTTGTTCACTTAATCCACAGTAAGGATCGTTGTTCCTTAGACGTACATTTGCTTTGTAGATGTTTTCTGAATTAAGAAGGTGATCAAATAATTTATGGTAAAGTTAAATATAACTTTGAGTTTAAAATATTTTTGTCTTTTCTGAGGAAAAAGTTATCTTTTGGTCCAGTGTACACCTTCTGAAGAAGAGCAGTCCACCTTTAATATCAAGAAATAATAATAATGTCCAGGGGATATTCACATCATCTGCTTCTTTTTTTTTTTAAATAAACTTTACTGTCTGTTCACCTTAGTTTCCCCTGCTGTGAAGCTTAATTAAATGGTGTTTCCAAAGCATATTGCATTCTTTAGGATAAAGATGTGATGGAATTTGGTTATGTGGCATCTGTGCTCTCTCCTTGGTCATGACTATAAATCCCATGGTACTTAGAACAGGAAGCAACAAAGCAATATATAAGCCAAGGTGATATAAAACTATAATACATCTCCACTGAGTGCTCCTAGGAGACTTTGGGAATGTGTTTTCTTTTCAAATACATGTCTCTTCCAGCTCCTCTTGCTAAAGGGCAATGAAGAGAAGTTGACAACTGATTTTACCACTAACTATAACACTGATTTGTTGAAATGTGATGGACTAATTGAATGACCTTGGACAATTTTACCATTTGAAATTTAGTTTCTCCATACGAGCAAATTGAAGTAAAAATAAGTCATTTCTTACTTACCTACAAGATCTGCCAAAATTTCAAGCAAATGGGTATTGTGAATTATTAGGAACAGATTTATATATGATGTGCTATGTGACATTAGAATTCTAATTGGAGACCTCTTGAAGATTAGGGTAATGGATGAGTCCATTATTAAATTATTATTATCATTGTCAATATAAGTGACCAAGAGAAGGATTGAAAAATTTAATTCACTGTCTTGAATACTAACACCCTGGAATATCCTCCTACTAACTTCCCATTGCTACATCCTGGCCACCCCTCAAGTTTAGCCTGGGACGAGCCTCTCCATTGGCCAGTCTTTAGTTGTTTCACTTCTATGCTCTCCATGTTTTAATTTGCCATCTCGATTGTAAGTTCATTGAGTAAGGGTATCATGTTCTTATATTTCTTTTCATCTAGCCATTAGAGATTATGAAAATTCTATACTTAAACAGCTTTTATAAATATAGTTGTTCTCTATTACTGTGGGTTCCTTACATAGAGATTCATGAACTATGGATAAAAAAGTTAGGAAAAGTAAATGTGTTTAGTAAACATGCAAATTTTATTTCTGTCATTATTCCTTACATGTATAACAGCTTACACAGCATTTACACTGTATATGGTATTATAAGTAATGTACAGATGATTTAAAGTATAAGAAAGGATTATATAGGTAAGTGGTTTATTTGCAAATCCAACAGCATTTTGCAGGAGGGACTCGAGGTCTTGCAAGTTTTGGTATCCACACGGGTCCAGTCCCCATGGATACTGAGGGACTGTTGTTTCTTAGCACTATACTGGCTGCATTAGCATGACATTCAACATGAGCAACTTCAAATGTCCACTTGATATGTGATAAGGAGGATCAACGTGGGGCCCAAGCATAACCAGGGTCTCTATTTCTCAATTTCCAAACATGGAAAACTGAATTACCACCCACCTTTTAGAAATGTCTTAAGGATTAAATAAACTAAAGTGAGTGAAGCTATTATCATTATCAGCGTGACTGTGAAAACCGTGTACTTGCTTTTGTACATTCGTGCCACTAGTCAGTAGCCTCTGAAACACATGTGCAACAGGATGCACCAGAAACCACCTTAAACAATCTTCTTAGACTCAGCCTAGAAGATAACTTTGGTGGCCCTTGGAACTAGCTTTGAGAAATGCCCCCCAGTTACATTGTTTAAAATTCATCCCTATTCTTGCAATACTTCAGATAGACATCCCTCATAGTTTCAGAGTTTTAAGCATTTGACTCTTTACTGTTCTTGTCCGTGAACCGCTCGCGGAACAAGGTTCGGGGAGCTGGGACTGGGAGAGTAAGGCCCGGAGTCACCAGACAGACTCCAGGGAGGTTTCTGGAAGTGCACAGGCTTATAGAGGGAACCAGAGGGGCGGAGCATGGGAGGAACATTTAATGTTTGGCGATATCTTATTGGCCAGACATGGAGGAGTGATTTTTCTTAGCTGAGGTGAAGGAATCACGGACTGGGGCGGAGGTGTAGCCTTTTGGACCCAGCATTTACGCACTTATGCGAGTTAGCTCAGCCTTAGCAAGGTCTCCGGGTTAGCTCAGGAGAAAGGAGTGCAGTGCACCTGGCCCAGCCAGGCTTGAACTTCTCCCACAATTTACTATTACAATACAAAGGACCAAGTCTTTGTATCAATGGATCCGCTGCCTGCCTCGCAAGGGCAAGGGCCTGAGTTTGATGCCCAGTACAAAAAAAGAAAGAAAGAAAATTATTTTGAAGCTAGCTATCTTACAAGTTTGGTGGCTTATTGAAACAACTTGATAGTTTTTACCTAGAAAATCACAGAAGAAAACTATCTAGTGTTGCTTTCCTGACCGAAGAAAATAATTACCTTCTCACACTCTGAAAATTACACAAACTTTTCTGGTTCGTAGTACAACTGCAATTTCTAATTTTAAAGTATGGCTAAGGCCCTAGGATATCCACATCATCTTTGAACTGCAACATTTTAGATAATTATTTTTAAGCCAAAGTTCACTCTGGATTTCATTTTGCTCTTCTTCCAATTGGTAATATCACTATAAATTGATATAAAACCTGCTGTCAGTAAATTGCTTTCATAAATACTTCTTAATATATTGTTCTTTAGCTCAATTTTTAAGCACAGTAGAATTTTGAGAGCAAATCAAAGATTAAGGGCACAAGGGCAGAATATATAGAATTCTAGACATAAGCAGTTTTTACCAGTGTAGATTTTAACAGTATAAAATCAATTTGAGTCTTTAAACAGGTTTTAGTTTTTAAATTTCTACTCTTTTCTTTGAAAAAAATCTGTCATATTGGAATGCTAATTGTGAGAGGGAGAAGGCTGTTTGTTTTTTTCCAAAGTTTAAAGCATTTGTTTATATAACAGGTATCATTTTAGGTCTACAGAAGTAGATCAAGATAAAGATGATTTAAAGAAAATAAGGTTGCTTTGTCTTTTCAGAAGAATGTGGGTTGGTCAGCCAGGGCCCATCGGAGACCCCACACCTCTGTCTTGTTGCTCTGTCCTCCTTGATGTTCAGGATGGCTGTTCTAGCTCCTGCCCATGCACCACATTCTGGACAAGGATAATCCTGCAGTACAGACAGCTTTTGTTTCTCTGAAGGGGTAGGAAACGTAAAGTCTACACCACATCAGATAACTAGGACACAGGTCATCTAGAGCTGTAATCAGTAGAAGTGAAAACTCAAAGGTGAACTCACGGAATTTCTGTTTCTGAAGAAGCAACCTCCGTAGTACTTCACTGAATCTTCAGCTCCACTAGAGAAGCTCGGTCCCCCTATGGAGGAATCCTGCCCAGGAAGAAGCAAGTAGTATAGACAAGCTGTCCTTGAAATACCAGAATAAGAAATGGTGGTGGTGAGGGGTGTGTATCTTCTCTTTTACAGACTGTGAAATCATAGTTGCTTTGAAGCAATACAAGCAGTGTCCCAAATGGGCCACTGATGGCCAAATTGTGACCACTAGTATATTTCTCAACATAGTAACAATAAAGAGTACATGCACTACTCTTTGCTTCCCCTTCTCTTTTTATTCTGTATTATGGGACATAATTTCCTCAATTATGACAGAAATGAATTCTCTCTTCAAATCAGTGTGCTCCCCACCCAGGAATCAAAATTGCAGTGCTGTTTGGAAAGCATCATTTTGCTTCCCTGGTAGCAATCTGTCTAAATCTTTGCCTGTGGCCTCCAAGAATGCAATTGGCAGGAAGAATAGGATAGTAGGAAAAGGGAGAGCTTCTGTGAACACAAGTACCTTGGGAAATCAGAAATGACGTGAAAAGAAATACATAAAAGCGACCCAGTGTGGTATATATGTTTTTAATGGGACTTCATTAAAAGTATATACTTCTTAAAGTTTGCCTCAGCATGGCAGTGGGTTTCTGCAGAGGAAGTTTGAAAGACTTAGACGTTTCCTCTCACTTCTCTTCTTTTTTTAACTCTCTTACTACAGGCATTGATAGAAAAAAGGATAATAACTGCTGGTTCATATTAACTTTGTCGCAGAATTTTTATCATTTTCCATTGATTTCCTGGGAACTTTAGTATCTAGGCCAAAGGGGAGTCCTGATTTATGAAATGAGAAGTCAAGCCACAGAACGAGGGAGGCTTCAGCAGGGGCTGCCTTCAAGAATATTTTACAGATGATAATAAAGTAGATAAGGGAATTTGGGCAAGGAGCTACACAGCTTAGAAGTCAAACTTTAATGCCTCTGTTGTGAGAGTGTTCTGAATTTAAGAAATGGCTTTCACAGACCTGGCCCTCTGTGAATATCTAATTAATGGAAAGAGTGTCCCACCAATGGGAACAAAAACATAGCATTTAGAAAGTAGATCCAAAGTTTCAGAGATAGAAAAGAAAAGCAAGAAATA
Organism: Fukomys damarensis; assembly: GCF_012274545.1. Lineage (NCBI taxonomy): Eukaryota > Metazoa > Chordata > Mammalia > Rodentia > Bathyergidae > Fukomys > Fukomys damarensis. Next base: position 54,797,504 of record NW_022900942.1, on the reverse strand, counting down.
CTAGACTTAATCATGGCAAACAAGTACAGTCTGTGGCCACAGTATCATGTGGGTGCTTTAAATAATGAAAAATATTTCATAGGTGGAATGAAGTCAGTATGAGGGGGAGTGTAAAAGCTAGAAAGAGGAGCTTTCACTTAAAACTGTTAACAATGGAGAGCTACTAGATGATTTCAAATTAACAAAAGATTTTAATAAGTTTTCTAAGCAGAATGGTTTGAAGGAAGCAAAAGATATGTGTAGTAACAAGTCAGGCATTCAATACTAGCAAGAAAGTGCAGCGGTTAAAAGTGTACTTTTCAGAGTCGGAAGAAAAATCTAGAATTGTATTCAAGATGCACAGTTTGCTAGTTGTAAAGCTCTCAGTAAATTTGTTTCTTCAACCATGAGCTTCACACACCCATATAGGTCTAAGTTACTGATTCATTTAATATCTTTGAGACTACTCTTGACAGTTTGTGTTGTAGAAGCTAAGCATGCAGGTGTGCAATAGGAAGTCTTGTGGGGTAGTATGAAGAGGTGACATTCAAGTAAGAAGTGAAAAAGGGGGATACAAATAGAAAGAGTAAATATTTCATGAAGGAGAAATGATTGGCATAAATACCATAGGCTAGAATGAGTTAGGTGCACTCAAGAAACTGAAAGAAGGTCAACATGCACTTGTGGCTATTGGAAAAGTGATACGATATCAGAGCTACTCAGAGCCAACTAGCTCATGGAGAGGTTCACAAATTGGATGAAGACTGGATCCATGCTAGATGCCATGGGAAACGTACAGAGGGTATTTGTGCAGATGGCTGTTGTTGGACAGGAAACCGACTGTTGTGGGTTATGGATTGGAGCTTGGAGACCAGTTAAAAACTATTGCAGACATCTGGAAAAGATCATGGTGGATTGAAATATAGCTGATAATAAAGAAAAAAATAGAAGCTCGGCTTTTGGATATGTTCAGGATAAGTTCCCAAAGGACTTGCTAATAAATTGAATGGGGGTAATAATGGAAGGCCAAGAGTTAGCCTCAATATTTCTGGCTGAAGCAACTGGCCATAAGGGTATATTTTCCATAAGGTGGTAAGATAGTGAGAAGCACGTTGCTGAATCACATGTGCCTTTGTGATTTTAGTTTACAAAGTAATATTGACAATCTAAGTGCAGATGCTCAATGAAGGTCAGAAATAAGTGTTTAGCAGTTTCCAGAACATAGGGATGCTAAATTCATAGGATTGAGTGATGTCCTGGGGGCGGGATGAGTGAATTGGACCCCACAGCATCTACAGACTCCAGCCTTGTATTGTGATATCCTGTACTGCAAAGCCTGGAAAATCAGCAATCACAGTTCCCAGATTTCCTTCAGGTGAGTTGTAGGTTGGATTTAGGTTCCTCTGACCAAGCACACTTGTGCCGGTATGGGAGTTAGAATTGCTATCTGTGCAGAGTGAGGCAGCATGTGGCGTCGATATTGCTGCACCCCTGGATTCAGCCACCACCGTACCAGCGGCTCCACTCTGAAATGAGCCCCTGCTTCTTAATCCTGGTAGAGACAGCAGCAGTTTTGGAACCTCGGTTTTTCAGTGAAACTGATTTCTGAAAGCTCAGAGAAAATTTTATTTCTTTAGTTTATTTAACATAATTTTAAGGGTATTTAATCCTTCAATTAAAAGGAAACATCCCTTTATGCTTAAACTTTCTTTGTTCAACACGTCTTCACTCCAGCACTGAAAGGTTCTTCAGAGTGGTAGAAACTGACAAACCAGGAATGAGTAGCCAATGAGAAGAAAGGAAAACCAGAAGAGCGACGCTATGGAAACTGGGAAGACTATGTTCCCAGTTTCCTTCAGTGCTGAGTGGTTACTTGGAAACTCAATGGTCAGATAAGAAACAAAACAGCCCATGAGTTTGCAAAGAACAACCTCTCTGGAGTGGTAAAAACAAACACTGCTCTGAATACTGTGAAAAGGGCACGTAAGCTAAGGAAACAAATTCAGTAAACATGGGCAATGTTTCAAGAGGTTTTAACGTACAGCAAAATGGGGAGGTAATGAGTGGAGCAGGTGTATCAAGACATTTGCTTGTGTCCATTTCTTTTTAAAGATAGGAGATACCACTGCACACCTATAGGCTAATAGGCTTCTCTATAAAGAGGAGGAAATGCATGATGTCCAACAGAAGAGAAAATTAGTATTCTTAATACTGACACTCTTATTCATCTTTATTCATTGAGCTATCAGAGAAAGCTGTCAGTTGAAAACAAGTTGCCATTGTCAAGTTGCCCCAGGGAAAGAATGCTTCTAGAGAAAAAGGGATTAGCAGTGTTATTTAGCACCAAGCTGAAGAAGGACTACATTGAAAGAATTGCATTGAAATCTTTGGTCATGAATTTGCGTTGACACTGGCCTACTTCTAGGTGGACATTTCCTCCCAGAAACGTTTATTTAGTTGCTTGTGTGCTAATAGGGTAGGCTAATAGTTGTGTTTAAAAAAAAATGTCCACCCTTAACCAGACAATACAGTAGAAGTCAATGGGTTATGAGCTTTTACAGGGAAGTGATTCCAATTATGAAACACATACTCTAAGTTAGGTAGAGTGACATGAGGCTAACAAGGTTACCAGGATGAAGCTGACAACTGATTGGGATGGAAATAATGGAATAGATGAACTGGCTCGAGGATTGTTGGGTTTGAGCCTTCAGAATTAGCAAAGTTACTGAGATGACAAGGTCAAGGGTTTGCTCATAAAAGTGGATGATCAAAATTGGTAGAGAAAATGATTACTGTGTGAAGAAATTGAAGAGCTGAGAGGTTACAGTGGTGACTGGGTCTTCCATTTGGATGTCGAACTGACCAAGAATGACGTCAGAAATAGGAGTGGGTAGAATGGAGGGAATAGGTGTGAAAATCATCACAGAAAGGGCAGGAAAGATCAGGGTCAGTAAGTGATGGCATCCAGGTAGGTTGTTGGCTGATTTTCCTTATTTTAATCTTTATTAAATTTATTCACACATATTAGGTATACAATACAGTTACATTAATCATTGGGATCTTCTATTATACATGACTTATCAGGTTCTTATTTTTCCCCGTTCCCCAGCTCTCCCCTTAACCCCTCCGCCCTTCCATGTTTTCCATGTTGTTTCCATGTTTTTCCTTCTCACATTTTTTTCTCTTCCCTTTTTACCTTTCCCCTACCCTTCCCACTACCTCTACTCTTTTAGACTTCTCTTTCTATTTGCACAGTATCAAATATACATCTTAATCCTTATTTATACTTTTACTTTTTCACACTTGAGAAAATATTTGGTATTTATACATGTGTAATTTATTAATTTAACTTAAGAGTATGGCCTCAGTATGCATCCACTTAGCTATAAATTTCTCTAGGTTCTCATTCTTTATGGCTGAGTAGTACTCCATTTTATTTAAAAAACACATCTTCTTTATCCAGTCTCCAGCTGATGGGCAATTGGGCTGTTTTCAAGTTTTACCTGTTACAAGCTATGCTGCTATAAAACATAGATAAGCATATATCACTGTGGTATGATTCTTTTAATTCTTTTGTGAAGAAACTGAGCAGAGGGATAGCTGGGTCAATGGGACTTCTAATCCTAGTTGTTCGAAGTATCTCCATACTGATTTCCACAGTGGTTGCACCAGTCTGCAGTCCCACCAACAATGAAGAAAGATTCCTATCTCCCTACAACCCTGCCAGCATTTGTTCTTGGTTGATTTCTTGATTGCAGCCATTCTTTCTGAGGTGAGATGGAACCTCAATGTTGTTTTCCCTACATTTCAAGTGAACAGCAATGTTGAACATTCTTTCATATGATTATTTGCTGCTTTTACTTTTTTGAGAAATGTCTGTTAATTTCAGATGCCCTTTCTGAATTGGGTCTTTATATTAGGGAGGTCTGATTTTTTTTTTCAGTTCTTTATATATTATAGATAGTAGACCTTTGAGGAACAGCTCGTGAGATTTTTTCCCACATTGGGGTTGTCTCTTAGGTCTGCTTGCAATATCTCTGGTAGTGCATAAACTTTTTAAAAAGATGACATCTAGTTGTTGTTTCTTTGTGCTAGTTCCCATACTACTAAGAATTTGTTCATGAAATCTTTTCCTATGCCAATATCTTCAAGAGTTCTACCTAACTTATCTTCAGGCAAGTTTAGTGTTTCTGTTTTAATATTCAGAACTTCAATCCACTTGGGTTTTAGTTTAGTCCATGGTGAAATCTATGGGTCTGGTTTTAATCTTTGATGTTGAAATCCAGTTTTCTAACACCATTTGTTATAGAGGCTATCTTTCCTCCAGAGAGGGTATTTGGCTCCTTTGTCAAAGATGAGATAGTTGAATGTTTCAGGAGGTGTTTCTGCATCTTCTAAGATGTTCCACTGATCCTCGAGTCTGTTTTCTTGCCTGCACCATGCTGTTTTTAGCATAATGGCTTTGTAGTATATTTTCAAATTGGGGCTTGTGATACCCCCTGCCATGTTTCTGTTGCCTAAAATTGTTTTTACTATTCTAGGTCTTTTCTGATTCCAAATGTACTTTTTATTGTTTTCTCTATTTCTATGAAATATATTGTTGGGATTTCAATAGGAATTGTGTGAATCTATATAGCAGTTTTAGAAATACAGCCATTTTCATTACATTGATTCTTCCTATCCAGGAACAAAGGGTATTTTTCCACTTTCTTATATCCTCTTCAATCTCTTTTTTTTAGAGTGGTGTAGTTTTCAGTGTAGAGTTCTTTTATCTCATTCATCAGATTGATTCTTAGACATTTCATTTTTGGGATGCTATTGTGAGAGGGATTGTTTCCCTAATTTGACTTTCAGTGAGACTGTTATTTGTGTAGAAGAAGGCTATTTATTTTTTAGTTTTACCTTGTATCCAGCTACTCTACTTGATTTCTCAATCAAGTCTCGAATTCTTTTGCTAGAGTTCTTTGGGTTTTCTAAGTAGAGTGTTTTATCATCAGCAAATAAAACAGTTTCACTTCTTCCTTTCCTATCTTTATTGCTTGTTTTTTTCTTTCTCTTGTCTAATTGGTGCAGATAATATTTCCAAAACAATATTGAACAGGAGTGGTGGTAGTGAACATCCTTGTCTTGTTCCTTATTTTGGCATGAAGCTTGTCAGTTTTTAACCATTTAGTATGATGTTGGCTGTTGGCTTTTCATACATAGCCTTAATCAAGTTGAGATAGAGACCTATTCCAATTTTCTGTAGGTTTTCTTTATCAGGAATGGGTGTTGAATTTTGTCAAATGCTTTTGTTCTGCATCTTTTGAGATGAACATATGGTTTTTATCCTTGATTCTGTTAATATAATGTATTACATTTATTGATTTATGTATGTTATATCATCTTTGCATCCCTGGGATAAATCTGACATGGCCAGGGTGTATGATTTTCTTGATGACCCTCTGTATTCAGTTTGCCAATATCTTATTGAGGATTTTTTGCATCTATGTTCATTAAGGATGTTGGCCTGTAACTTTATTTTTTGGTTGGATCTTTCCCTAGTTTTAGAATCAAAGTAACACTTGCTTACAGGAATTAATTTGGAAGTGTTGCTTCTCTTTCAATTTCATTGAAAAGTTTAAAGAGTAGTGGCCATAGCTCATCTCTAAATGTCATATAGAATTCATCAGTGATACCATCAGGACCTGGACTTACCTTTTTGGTAAATGTTTAGTTATGTTTTCAATTTCACTGATTGTAATTGGGGTGTTTAGAATTTTTTCTTCTTCATTCAACTTTGGTAATTCATATGTATTTAGAAATCTGTCCATTTCTTCTACATTCTGCATTTATTAGAGTACAGCTTTTCAAAGCAAGTATTGACGAACTTCTGGATTTCTGCTGAATCTGTTGTGACTTCACCATGTTCATTCCTAATTGCTTGAATTTGAGCCTTTTCTTTTCTTTTTTGATAAGGCTGGCTAAGGGTTTATTGATTTTATTAATTCTTTTGTAAAACCAATTCTTTGATTTGTTGATTTTTTTGTATCATTCTCTTAGTCTCCATTGCTTTGATTTCTGCTCTGATATTTATAATTTCCTCCCTTGTATGAGCTTTGGGTTTCTCTTGCTCTTCTTTTTCTAGGAGCTTAAGATTCACCATTAGGCTGTTTATTTGAGGTCACTCTGTTTTTTTAGTGTGAGCATTCAGAGATATGAATTTCCAACACAAAACTGCTTTCATTGTATCCCAGAGATTCCTGCATATTGTACTGGCATTGTTATTAAATTGTAACAATGGTATAATTTCCTCTTTAATTTCTGCTGTGCCCCATTGGTTGTTCAGGATAATGTTATTCAATTTCCATGTGTTTGTGAAGTTCTTATGGTTTTTTAATGCTATTGATCTCCAGTTTAATTGCACTACTCTCTGATAATATACATGGGATAACTTCAGTTCCTTTACATTTACTTAAACCTGTTCTATGAGCCAGCATGTGGTCTCTTTTGGAGAATGACCCATATGCACCTGAAAAGAAAGTATATTCAAATTTTGTGGGGTGGAATACTCAGTATATGTCTATTAAGTCCATTTGTTCAAAAGCTTGGTTCAGTTCTAGTATTTCATTGCTGAATTTTAGTCAAGATGATCTATTTGTGACAGTGGAGTATTGTAATCCCCCACTAAAGCTGTATTAATGCTAATTTGGTATTTCATGTGTCTTAATATTTGTTTTGTATAGTTGGGGGCATTAGTGTTTGGTACATAAAAATTTATGATTGTCATTTCCACCTGTTGGATTGTTCCCTTTACAAGGAAGTAGTGACCTTCTTTGTCTCTCTTAAATAGTTTTGGTTTGAAATTTACTTTGTCTTCAAGTAAGATAGCTACCTCTGCATTTTTGTGGGTACCTGTAGCGTGGAGAACTATTTTCCATCCTTTTACTTTTAGTCTATGAGTATCTTTTTCAAGTAGGTGTGCTTCTTGTATACAGCATATTGTTGGATTTTGCTTCTTAATCCATTCTGCCTGTCTATTTCCTTTGATTGGTGAATCAAATCCTAAAGACCAGGTATATCTGGAAGACACCTCTAAGAAGCAATCATTCCTTAATACTAGCAACAAAGATATTTACAGCAAGTAATATCTAAGTATCAAGCCAGGAATCAAACCAAGGACTACACCAAAAACAATAACAGAAATGAAAACACATTTAAACAATATAGAATCTCCAGTTTACCAAAGGCAAATTATGGGAAAAATGAGATGGAAGAGTCTGATAATCAACCACCTGGACAATTTGAGCTGATAGCACAAGAAGTAAAAACCACAGGTGAATGAGGCTCTAGAAATATTTAAAACAGAAATAATTTCCCAGATAAAAGACATGATTATACATTCTAGAACAGAAACAGATGGAATGAAATAGATGGATTTAGGTCCATCATTGAAGCCATGAATGCTCAGCATAGGAAAGAAATGAAAACCATGAATGCCCAATATAAGAAAGAAATGGAATCCATAAAACAGATTCAAACTGATATCCAGGAGATTAAAAACTCTAATAAAAGTATACATAGCAGGGCAGGGGATTTAGCTCAGTGGTTTGGTGGCCTATCTTGCAAGAGCAAGGACCTGAGTTTTCACAAAAAAAAAAAAAAAAAAAAAAAAAAAAAAAAAAAAAGTATACATACCAGACTAACCTAATCTGAAGACAGAATATCAGATATAGAAGATAAGATGGTAGTCAGTGACCTTGCAAAGAGAGATTTCTTTAAAATAGTAAGGAACTACAAGAAATTAATTCAACAACTCCTAGATGATGTAAAGAAGAATAATATAAACTTAATAGGAGTCCAGAAAAAAAGCAGGGGAAAGCACAAATGACACACAAAAAAAAACCTCTTCACAGAATTAATACAGATAAGAAAAACAGAACTTGACATACAGATAAGAGAGACATATAGGACTCCAACTAGTTACAATAAAATAAAATTTATACCTAGACATATGATAATCAAGATCCCAGAAACCCAACAGAAATACAAAATATTATTACATGCAGTTAGAGAAAAGAAACAAATTTCATGCAAAGGAAAGCACATCAGTGTCACAATTGACTTTTCAACACAAACCCTCAAGTCAAGGAGAGCCTGGAGTGCAGTATTTTAAGCTCTAAAAGAAAACAACCTCTAACTTAGGTTGATATATTCTGCAAAACTATCTTTCAAAATCAATGGAGAAGTAAGATATTTTCATGAGAAAAAACATCTGAGAAACTTCATGAATACCAAACCAGCACTCCAAATAATTTTTTAAAATATCCTAGACAAAGACAATGAAGGTCACAACTTTATGAGGCATGACAGAGCAAATCCAACAGGCAAAAAATTCAAAGGGAGAAGGGGAAAAGTAAAAGAACCAACAACAGTAAAATAATGTTGGCTGATTTTCTTCATCCTCCTCAGGCAGAATTTAACAATATCAATTTGGTAGGGTATCTAGCAGGATTACCTGAGATAGCACATATAATGCACCTAAGAATTGTCTAATGCTTGATAGCTTTGTTAGAGTCCCTATTCAAGAATCAACCTACACTAACCAAATGTCTAATATGAGTTAGTTATGGAATGAGGTGTTATTCATTTTCCTTTTTCCTTTGTTTCTTTGACTTAGAATCATGAATGATTAAATCTGGAGGACCTTGAAAGTCATCTCATTGAAAGGTGTGCAAATATGAACTAAAGGTTATTTAGCAGCACAAAAGGTACATGAAGATGTTACTATTTATAAATCCCAAGTCTTCACTCCTGATTATTCCCCTTCTTTATGTCTGCAGTAGGACGTGGAAATTTGCATTCTTCATAGGCTTCTTAACAGATTCTGATACACAGCCAAGTTTGGCAACCACAGATCTGCATCTTTATTTTACAGATGAGAAAAATAAAGGTCATGATAACAAAGTAGATAAGGAGCAGAAGTAGGACTTTTACCCACATTTCCTGTTGTAAGCCAGGAACTAGACTCTGACTAATATTGGCACATTGATGCACTAGTAGAAAAACAAGCAGAAAAAATGGTTATTCCCCTTTTCTTTGTTTTTGCTCTCCTTAGGTGTATACATTGACTATGGCAGGAAACTAAACAGCCTGATTCTATGCCGTCACTCAAGCTCTGTAGCAAAAGCATGGGAAAGTCGGTATGCCAAGTACTTATAAAGTACAAATTACAATGAGGTGTGTCATAGCTGCTATGGCAATACAGATCCAAGACTCTGTTGGCAAAAGTAACAAGAAGTCGTAATCATAAATTTAAGGGAAAGTGAGTTTAAGGGAAAAAATATAAAGCATTTTGGCTCACTACAGTATGTAAGACTGAAAAGGTTAATATATAAAAATTAGGTAAAGCCATAGGCAACCATAGTAACGTGTCTTATGCTAATGAGGTTATTCCCAAACCTGCCTGCATATCACAGTCATACACTAGAGATACTGACTTGATTGATAGGACTGTCTGTAGAGTTGTCAATCTTTGTATCTAAATAAGGGCTTGATATTGACAGATTTATGGACTAGGTATCTCAGAGAATATCTACTTTGTAAAAATTCTTTAAAATAATGCCCACAAATTTCAGGATACTCTTCTACCTAGAGTCTATCTTTCACTCATGGAGAAGGATGAACTTTGCAGAGATGCCCGTATATCAGGGTACACAGCAGCATCACATATGAACACACTTGCTTTTCTCTTCCCTTTCTACTGAAGATGAACCATAGCACAAACCACTCACTGTCTAGCAACCTTGCCTGATGCTGACAGCTCAGGGTGTTACCTGAGTTCTCTGGATAGATTATTTTTCTGCTCTCCTAGACAAGAGAATTATTATATCTGGGAGAGACAGGTACAGAGAAGAATTATGGTCCTCTACTCACTCTTATTTTTTAATTTACAAGTAGACAAACTTTAGGCAGAGACGCCGCTGTCTAGGGCACCTCTAGGAAATGATACAATTGAGACAGAACACTTGGCCTTCTACTGAGACAAATGACAGAGCCTCCAAACGTTGTTCACAACCCCAGAGGCTTTACTTCAGTATCAATAAGGAAGATGACTCTAGAAATAATGTGAGGTAAATCTTCCTTGCAAACAAAGGATGCTAAGGCTAAGAAATGGGAAGCCTTAAATGGTAGTGACTTTTGCATGCATTCAAATCTACCTACTAATTGTAGTGTCCAATGCCTGAGAAACTGAGATATCATTGTCCCAACACTGCTGTCATCCACAGATGCAGAGACTTTGATGCAATACTCTAGCTCTGTGTGTTGCCCCACTAATGGAACTGCTACTTGCTGGAAGCTCAAGACAGGAAGAGGAAGTCAGTTTTTGAAAAGGTGGGTTAGATGCTACCACCAGTAGCACCTCGGTTCTGTTTCATTCTTATTTGCCCTTATTTACAGAATTGTTGCTGTCCCTACATCAAAATGTTCAAGGTAATGATGAATACACCAAATGCTGTGCTATCAAAGTAGAAATCTTTCTGACACTTTTAATAGGTAGACCAGACATTTAGAATTATACCAAATATCAAAATAAAGAAACATTTTATGTATTGGCTACAGTGAAGATGCATAGTAAGGATGCGTGGAATTAAGGAGAGTATCAATAGCTGGAGGTTTAGCTCAGTGGTTCCATGGCCTGCCCACAATCACAAGGACCCAAGTTCAGTCAGCAGTACCAAAAAAAGAAAAGGATCAACATTCAAACAAGTCATCATTTTTACAAATACTACTACCTGATGAAAATTTGCAATACAAAATTCCAGAAAGTGTATTTAGAGAATGATTCATGACCTAATTTCCCAACTAAAACTTAAAATTTTTAAAAAATTGTATTTAAAAGCAAGACCACACAAGGACCCAAGTTTAAACCCTGGTACCAGAAATTAATTAATTAATTAAAAGCAAGACCACTTGTCAGACTATTAAAAGTGATAACTATTATTGCTTTTCACATCTTCATAAAGAATTTTGGATTAGGTACTGAAATTAGTCTTGTGTCAACTAACAAATATACTTAAACTTAGGTGAGAAAAAGAAGAAAATAAATGTGAACCACCAGGACTTTAAAAATGGGCTCTATTAAAATTTTTTTCAACTTCTTTCATCTTCTTATCTTCTTTAGGCCAACTAAGTGTAATTACTTTGCCTTGAGAAAGGTAAAACATTTTAATTTCCACCCCTTTCATGAACTTTACTAATAGCCTTAAGCCATATCCTCTCCAAGTGTGGATGGGGAAACTTGCTAAGATATAACCATCTGAGGACACTTACAAAATCCCAAGCTAATATTATAAATTATGATATCAAGGAGTAGAGTTCAGGCATGTAAAAAGTTTCTGCAGGTGATTAAAGGTAACACTCAAGGTTGAGAACTATAACAATTCACTAGGAGGAGGGGGTGAAGGGAGGTCATGGACAAGGGGAAAAAAAATAAGAACCAAGACCTGTCATGTAAAGGTACAAGATCCCAATAATGAATGTAATTGTACTATATACCTAAAATGTACCAATAAACTCAATAAAAGACAAAAAAATATCAATGGCAAATAAAACTAACAAGTGGTGGGAAAAAAGATTTCACTAAAATTTATTGAATTTATTTTTATAGAACATGGTATTTGTGGAATACATATGGAAAGTAAAAGTTGGCTTTGCAAAAGTAAACCACAATTCATAAAGTCTTTTCCTATGCCAATGTCTTCAAGAGTTCTGCCTAAATTATCTTCCAGCAAGCTTAGTGTTTCTGTTTTAGTGTTTAGATCTTTAATCCATCCTCAGTAGCACGGGAACTAGCAAAAAGGATCAACAAGTGAAATCTCATCTTATTAAAAAGCTTCTGTACTGCAAAAGAAACCATCAATAGAGCTAAGAGACAACCTACAATGTGGGAGAAAGATTTTACCAGCTGCTCCTCAGACAAAGGACTACTATTGAGAATATATAAAGAACTCAGAACAATCAGCCCCCCAAATATAAAGACCCAATTCATACATGGGCATCTGAAATGAACAGACGTTTTTAAGACAAAGAAGTAAAAGCAGCAAGTAAATATATGAAAAAATGTTCCACATCACTGGCATTCGAGAGATGCAGATGAAAACACTGAGATTCCACCTCACCCCACAAAGGATGGTTGCTATCAAGAAATCAATCAATAACAAATGTTGGCGGGGTTGCAGGGAGAAAGGAACCATTCTCCACTGTTGGTGGGAGTGCACACTGGTGCAACCACTGTGGAAATCAATATGGAGATACCTGAAAGAGCTGAGATTAGAGATTCCACTTGACCCAGCCATCCCTCTGTTGGGTATCTTTCCAAAAGAATTAAAAGAATCATACCACAGTGATATATGCACACCAATGTTTATAGCAGCATAGTTTGTAACAGCTAAAACTTGGAAACAGCCTATTTGCCCATCAGTTGGAGACTGGATAAAGAAGTGGTTTTTCTATAAAATGGAATACTTCTCAGCCATAAAGAATGAGAAATTAGATTCATTCGTAGGAAAATGGATACATATTGAGAATACACTCCTAAGTGAAATAAATAAGTCACATGTGTGTAAATACCAAATAGTTTCTCTGGTGTGAAACTCTATAATAGTACATAAGATCCTAATGATATAATTGACCATGTGAAATAGGAAGAAAAGGGCTAAAGGTGTAGGAAAATGGGAAGGAAAGGGGAAAAGTAATAAGGGAAAAGAAAAAAATATGACAAAATAAAAAAATGGAAATAAAGTGTTTGTAAATGTGGAGGGGAGAAGGGGGTGAAGGGAGGGCAGGGACAAGGGGAAAAAATGAGAACCAAGACCTGTCATGTAAAAGTTCACAATCCCAATAATGAATGTAATTGTACTGTATACTTTAAATGTACCAATAAACTCAATAAAAAGAAAAAAAAGTAAACCACAACTTATTTAAGCTAGAGTATTCCAAAAAAGACTCAAACCCAGCACTGTTGAATAAAAAAGGATAAATAATAAAAAAATTTGCCGTTCCACAAGAATTTCTCAAAAATTTTTTTTTCAATTTAAGCAACATTTCTCTGGCATTGTATGCATCATCACCAAATAGAAAATAAACTAGACTCAATGTCCTTGGTCTTATAATGAAGGAGATTAAATAACCTGTTTTAGATGCTGTGGATCAAACACTAAGTGAACTTCTCCCTGCTTGGTAATTTCCTATTCCAAATCTTCTTAGTCGTGCGATGTCGCAGGTGTTCAATGAGCACGAAATAATCACCAGAAAGAATGAAAGTGCTGCCGATTCTTCAGAGACCATAGCAATCTGAGTTCTTGTAAAGTCACCAGTTCTGTTTGCTGTTATGTTAAAGTCAGTTTTATTGAATCATAATTGGCAACCCTTAAAATTAAATCCTTTGAGCTGCAGCGTCCTGGGGTCCGAAGATGTAAGGAGTCATATAATTATGACCACGATCAAGGTATAACATATTTCCATCATTCCAATGAGTTTCCTCGTGGATCTTTACTCGTCTTACTCTGCTCCCACATTCTGATAATTTAGCCGGTGTTCTAGTCCTATAGTTTTGTATTTTCCAGAAAGTTTTATGATGCTTTGCCTTTTTAATCTTGTTTCTTTACGTTGCATGTTTGAATCATTTGTGTAACTTGGTGTTTTTGCCAGACATTTATTTTAATGATCTTTTACACTCTATAAGAAAGTATACTCAATTTGGAGATTTTCTGGCTTTATCTTCACTAAATGCTTGTATAAAAAGTTCCACACATACATGTGCTCTATTCCCTTTTGGAAAAATTCCTAAGAAGAGTATTATTAAATCATAAAGTAAGTATGTTAAACCTTTGAAGACACTTCCGATTTTCCAAAGTGGATATGGAGTTTTGGACAGCAAACTGTGAATTTCTGCTGCCTTGTACCCTTGTTTTAAATAGCCACTGTAATATGTAAACAGTGTTATCTATGGTTTATATTTGGATTTTCCTAATGTCTAGTGATGTTAAATACTTTTCCTGTGCTTGACATTCATATTTCTTTTGTGATGAATCCATTAAAGTCATCTTCCATTGTTTGTTTGGGTTACTTTCCTAATTTTTGAAATGTAAGGGTTGATTATATATTTTGAGTAGAATTACTTTATTGGGTATGAGTTTTACAAATATTTTCTCCAAACTGCCTATTTGTTTTATTTTTAAAGTGATTTTCAAAGAGCAGAACATTTTAATTTCAACAAAATCCATTTTTTCAATTTTTTAATAGTTCGTGCTTCTTGTCTCCTATTTTTAAAAAATAAGAAGAAAAGGTCTAAAGGAGTAGGGGAAGTGGGAGGGGTGGTGGAAAGGAAAGAAGGAAAAGGAAAATATGAGAAATGGAAAAAATGGAAACAAAGTCTTTGTAAATAGGAAGGGGTAGACAGGGTGAGGGGAGGGCAGGGGAATGGAGAAAAAATAACCAATGTATGTCATGGAAAGGTACAAGATCCCAATGATGAATGTAAATTATATTGTATACCTAAATGTATCAATGAACTTAATGGGAAAAAAATTTTTTTTGCCTAACCTGCAACCAAAAGTTAGCTTCTATGATTTCTGAAAAAAAAAATGTCATTTCTTTGGGCTTTACATTTATATCTATGGTTTACTTTGAGTTAATTTTTTATTTGGGGGGGTTGGGTTGGTGTTGGGGATAAAACTCAGGACCTTTTGCTTGCAGGCAGGCACCTGCACCACTAAGCTAAATCCCCAGCCCTGAGTTAATTTTCTAAGATTGTGTGTAGTGTGAATCATGACTCATATTTTTTAATTGGATGCACAATTTCCTCAGTGATATTTGAGGACACCATCATTTTATCATTCATTTGTTTTTCAACATATGTCAAAAAAATTGATCTTATATGTATTGATCTATTTATAGAATATACTTTTTTTCCCATTGATCTATTTGGTTATCTTTTGCCAATGCCTTGCTGTCCTGATTCTTCTAGCTTTTTAATATGTATGAAGTCAGAGGATGTGAATCTTCTGACTGTTGTGCTCTGGCTAGTCTGTGTCCTTGCTTTCCATACAAATTTTAGTATCAGGCTTACTGAATCCTACCAAAAATATCAGCTGTCATTTTTATTGAGATTGCATGGATTGCGTAGAGCAATGTGGGATAGAACTGATATGTTTAAAATAGTCACTTTTCCAATCAGTTTTCTGATGCGTATTATTATTTCAACCCTTGCTCAGCATTTCCTCATTTTCAGCTTGCAAAATATACACATATTTTATAAGACTTATTCTTAATTCTTTTTGGAAGGTGCTACTTTAAGTGGTACTTTTTTAAAAACTGCAATTTGGAGTTATTTATATATATATGATACAGAGTTGTAATAGATTTTGCATTTTCAGTCTGTTGATTTATATGGTGTAACTGGGCTATACTAGCTTATTAGTAAGTGATTTTATTGATTTAGTGATTTTAATGTAGATACTTTAAAATGTGATTAGACAACCATTTTATCTGCAAATTGAGACAGATTCATTTCCAATCTGTACATCTTGCAAATTTTCCTGACATTACTATATTGGATAAGACTTGCATTATAGTATTAAATAAGAGTGGCCAATATAAATATCCTTGCTTTGTTGCCAATCTTAAGGTAGGAAGTAATTTTAAAGACTAATGGCAGACAACTTTCTATTCCTTCTTTCTATAATTTAATTGAGATATAATTTACAAATATAGGTTTATATATATATATATAGAGAGAGAGAGAGAGTACAATGTGATGTTTGATACATGCATATTTTATAAAATGATGAAATCAAGCTATTTGCCATATCTTGTGTGTGCATGTGTATAATTAAGGCCCACCCTCTTATTTTCAAGAATGCAGTCATTATTACTAACTAGAGTAGTCACCATGTTGTAGAGTATGACCCAGAATTTATTCCTGTTCCCTAACTGAGACTTTGTACCCTCTGAGCAACAGCTCACCATTTCCCAACATCTCACCACCAGGTCCTTGCAACAGCCATTCTGCTCTTTACTTCTATGAATGTACGGTTTTTAGATTCTGTATATAAGTGAGATCATGTGGTTATTTGTCTTTCTGCACCCAGCGTATTTCACTCATCATAATGTCCTCCAGGTTCTTCTGTGACAGGATTCCCTTCTTTTACAAGGCTGAATAGTACCCTGTCATATCTTTTTCTCTCTACCTGTCTTTCCATCCTCATCCTGCCTTTTCTTTCTCTGTTCATCCATCGACAGGCATTTAGGTTGATTCCATACCGTGGCTATTGTAACTAGTGCTGGAGTGAGAGGTAGCTCTTCAAGACACAGATTTCGTTTCCCCTGGATCTGTGTCCAAAACATGGACTGCTCGATCACGTGGTAGTTCTATTTTTATCTTTCTGAGGAAATGCTACACTGCTCTCTGTAATGGCTGTGCTATACCCACACTTTCTATAACATGATTTCACATGTGCAGGCTCTTTCACAAAATCTGCTTTATTCTATTGTTACTTTTGTCAACCAGCGCAGTGTGCAATAAACTGAGGTTCAGTCCTGATATTGGTAACATGATTTTAAATCTACTACTAATCTCTTTGGCATCATTTTTCTCATTTGAATATGTTCACGTGCAACATTAAATGAAAAATATAGAGAGATTAATGGCACTTGGCTTTATGTCTGGTGCATTATTAAAATGTATGTCGTTTTAATTATTTTCTGTCCAGAACTTTAATTATTATAGCTGTGATTCAGACTTCTAATTTCATTTCCCTCCCTTTCTTTCTGCAGGGTGCACATCTAAATAACACATGGCCCATGTGACTATGCTCTGGGAAATGATACATAAGCAGATTTCAGAAAAAACAAATCCTCGGAGGGAAAGAAAGTTGCAAATTCTCCTCTTATTTTAGAATAAAATACAAAATATGCCATTTTCTATCCAACAGCCACCGTGGATGAGGAAGTGAAGATAAATATGAAAAGCTAGGATGATGGGGAAAAAGCAGAACGAACTCAATAGCTTACAATGACAGAGCTGCTGCGCACTGCTCAGTTTCTCTCAAGATTCGTACATCAAGAAATAAAACTCCAATTGAAGACTGGATAAAGAAGATGTGGTTTTCCTCTAAAATGGAGTACTACTCAGCCATAAAAAATGAGAAATTAGAGTCATTCCTAGGAAAATGGATGCATATTGAGGCCATACTCTTAAGTGCAATAAATAAGTCACATGTGTGTAAATACTGAAGAGTTTCCCTGGTGTGAAAAACTAAAAGTGTAAATAAGATCCAAATGGTATATGACAGTGTG
>NW_022900942.1:54756360-54779987 GCF_012274545.1 Fukomys damarensis | reverse complement strand
AGACTGGATAAAGAAGATGTGGTTTTCCTCTAAAATGGAGTACTACTCAGCCATAAAAAATGAGAAATTAGAGTCATTCCTAGGAAAATGGATGCATATTGAGGCCATACTCTTAAGTGCAATAAATAAGTCACATGTGTGTAAATACTGAAGAGTTTCCCTGGTGTGAAAAACTAAAAGTGTAAATAAGATCCAAATGGTATAATTGACAGTGTGAAATAGGAAGAAAAGGGCTAAAGGTGTAGGAGAAGTGGGAAGGGTAGGGGAAAGGAAATAAGGGAAAAGAAAAAAATATGAGAAAACGAAAAAAGGACACAAGTTTTTGTAAATAGGGAAGGGAGGAGGGGGTGAATGAAGGGCAGGGGTTAGGGGAAAAAATGAGAACCAAGACCTGTCATGTAGAGGTACAGGATCCCAATGATGAATGAAACTGTACTGTATGCTTTAAAAGTATCAGTAAACTCAATGAGAAAAAAGAAGAAATGAAACTTTATCTTTTCATTCTGTCATACTAGAATTTCAATTAATATCTCATTGACAATGTTGTTTTTTAATCTCAAATTAATATAAAGTGCTTATTTTTATACTTAAGTATTTTGAGTTTAAGGTTTCTTTATGCCAAGTAAAAATTAATCTTTTTCTCCTCCTATTAATTCTAATAAAGAAAACCAATATTTAATCTTTTCAATTAGGTTTAACTAATTACTACATGCTCTCTTAATTTTTGCCAACTTTTAAAGGACAATAAAATCTTAGTAGAGAGGAAAGGAGAGTTTTCTTAAAAATCTCTCATATCTACTTCATATGTACAGCTGTGCTAATAAATATATATTTCCAGTTGATTTTGTTCCTTAAAATGTTACTGAATTTATTTATTAATAAATGATTAACAATTCCCCCCATGGAGTTGTTAAGGTTTTCATGAATAAGATTATATCATCTCTAAACAAGATGGTTTGTTTTCTTCCTTTCCAGTTTGGGTGCTTATTGTGCTTTCTTTAGCCTTATTGCTCTGACCAGGATTTCTAGTCCTATGATGAATGAGAGTGGTGAACACTGGCACCTTTGACTTTTTCTGGATCTTACAGGAAATATTTTTAGCACTTCCCCATTTTATCTGACATGAACAATGAGTTCGTATATATAGCCTTTATTGTTTTGAAGTACATATATACTTAATTTTTAAGGGTTTTCTTTTTTAATCATGAAGGGATTCTGAATTTTATAAGCTGCCTTTTATGTATCTAGGGAATTATCACATTATTTTTAGTGCTTGATGCTAGGAATGTAGTATGTCCCATTTATTAATTTTTGTATGGTGAAGCACTGTGCATCCCAGAGATGAAACCCACTTGATCATTGTGAATGTTCTTTTTAAATGTGCTCATAGGTTTAGTATTTTATTAATAATTTTATATTTATTTATATCAGATATATTGGCATGTGGCTTTTTGGTTGATTGACTGATCGATTGAATTTTACTGTTGCCTCCCAGTTTGAGTATCAGGGTAATGCTGACTTCCTAAAAATTGGGAAATATTACCTTCTGTTTAATACTTTTGAATCATTGTATTGTACAACTGGTATTAGTTTTTCTTTATGTATTTGAGAGAATTCAACTGTGAAGCCTCATGTCCTGAGCCTTTCTTCTGTGGAAGACATTTTACTGATGAGTTAGTCACACAAAAGTCAGTAGCATTTCTATGTTGGCAGCAAGGTATTAAAAGCATTAAAAAAACAATTCCATTTATGAAAACTACTAAAAATAACAATAAATTTAACCAAAGAGGTGAAAGATCTTGAAAATGAAAAGTATAAAACATTGATTAAAAATTCAAAGGAAATATATTCTATGTGCATAGACTAGAATTGGTGTTGTTCAAATGTTCATGCTACCCAAAGGGGTCTACAATTCATCAGACTCACCATCAAAAATACCAAGATTATTCAACAGAGAATCAGAAAAAAGTCTTGAAATTTGTATGAAACTACAAAAGATCCCAAATAGACAAAGTAGTCTTGAGGAAAATGAACAAAGCTGGAAGCGTCACACTACCAGTTCTTGCAAAATTTCCTACAAAACAATAGTAATCAGTTCAGATTGGTATTGGCTTAAAAACAGACAAACAGAGCATAGCACAGAGTGCCCAAAAATAATCTCAGACATTTACAGCCAAATGACTTTTGTTGAAAGAGCCAAAAATACACAATGGGGGAAAGATAGTGTTTTCAATAAATGGTGATGGGGAAATTGTATATACATGTGTAAAAATATGAAAGTAGACCCCTACTCCTCTCAGTTACTAATATCAACTTGAGTGGATTAAATACATAAATGTATGAACAAAAATTATGAAACTCTTAGGAGAAAACATAGAGGAAATACTTAAGGACATTGGCTTGGACAATTATTTATTTTTTGAATATGATCCAAATGCATAGTTAACACAAATTAAAAATAACAGATGTGACTACCTGAAATTATTAAGTTTCTTATAGAGAAATTGCAAACAACAGAACAGATACAAACTACTGAATGGAATAAAATATTTGCAAACTATATATCTGACAACAGGCCAATATCTAGGGTATGTAAAGAACACAAACAATTCAAAAGCAAAACAGAAAAAAAAATGCAAAAACCAAATAACTTGATTAAAATTAGAGTAAAATCTCAATATGCTTCTCAAAAGAGAGATGTACAAATAATCATCCAACTTATTTAAAATGCTCAATATCATTAATCATTAAAAAATACAAATAAAACCCACAATGTTTTATTAGTTTACCCCAGATGGTAGAACGCCTATTAGCAAAGAGACAAAAAAATATGCTAGTGAGGACATGGAGAAAGAGAAACTCTCATACACTGTTGTTAGAAATGTATAGTATAGCCATTATGGAAGAGTATGGAGGCTTCTCAAAAAACTAAAAATAGAACTACCGTAGGATGCGGCAATCTCAGTACTAGATACATTCAATAAGAAAATAAAATCCACGTGTCCAAAAGACACTCGAAGTCCCATATTGATGGTTACACTGTTGACAATAGCCTGGAAATGAAGTCAACCTAAATGTCCTCTAAAAATGAGTGGATAGAGAAAATACAGAAAATGCACAATAGAATACTATGCCTCCAATAAAAATGCGTGAAGCCCTGTTAGTTGCAACATGGATGGACCTGGAGGACATCATGTTAAGTGAAGTAATTCAGTTACTGGCACGCAAACAGCACATGCTCTCACACATATGTGGAGTCTGAAAAGTGATCATGGAAGTGGAGAGCAAAACGGTGATTATCAGAGACTAGAAGAGAGGGGGTAGAAGTCTGTCGATTAGTACACTACTTGGCAGGAGGAATACGCTCTGGGGGTTTTCTGTGGCAGAGCAGAGTGAATATAAAGAACAATAATGCATTACATATTTTAACTTGGAAGGAAGGAATTGGAAAGAATTTATGAGTTTTTTTAGGTGCTGGATGTACGAAATACCCTGAGTAGATCACCATCTTATGTGTACATGAATCCAAATATCACACTGTACTCACACAATATGTGCCAACCAAAACAACTTTAAAAATTATCAGAGAAAAAAATTGAAACCAAAAAGAACATCTCAATAAGAATCTGTACATTTGGGTCCTCTCGATAAGTCAGCTGCGAGAATTTGACAAGTCATCCAGCTTTTTGGCGTTTGGTGTTCTCTGTGACCTCCAGGGCATTTTCTGGCCCTACCACACTATTTAGAATAGCTAATTCCTATGGGTGTGCCAGTTGGGGGTAATCTGTATATAATCAGAAGACATTGTAAGTGTTCTGTTTGTATTGAGCTGTCTAACTAATGAAGTTAGCACTTTTTATCTTTGTGCTTGGGCTTAGATTCTCTCACTAACTATGGGTGAATGTATTAATACTACCCTTTCACTGAAAGATTAATGTTCTGCTCATGACTGTTAGTAAACTTCCCTCAGAAAGGAAAATGAAAAATATTTTTTTCATCATTGCTTCATGGCTAAGCCATATAAAATAGATTAACTTTCAATGAAGAGAGCACAAGCAGCTAATGCAATTTCCCAAGAGTTTTAGGAACTAAAATTTCTGTTTGATATTTATACGGATCACCTGGACACCACAGTTAACATCATTTTATCTTTATTGAAAAAATTAATCTCATTAAAAATCAAGTCTCAGCAACACACTAACATTCAGTTTGCTTAGTGTTAATCACCGCCTGTCATACAGTACCTTAATTTTATTTTCTAATCAGATCAAAAGCACAAATTCCACCAAATTGATGGATTACTTTAGCTTTATAGCATGAGTTATTTAAAAACTCAAATTATTTATGTGCTTCTTGTAGGTATAAAGACCAAAAAGGCAAGAAACTAGTTACATCGTTCCTTTGCCTCAAAACTGAATAGCATTTTCTGGTCCTTCTGTAGCTTTTACTCTTGCACTCTCTCTCAAGAAAGCAGTAAGATGGCAGATAGTTAGAGACAAAGCCATTCACGCAACATCCCTATAAAGGAAGTGTTTTAGGTTCATTTCCCTACGATGTTTCTGGTACCTTCAGGGGTCATAGAGAAATTCCACCCTATCTGTTTTACACCCTAGCTCCAAAGAACATGCTGTAGAAAAGAGCAGGAAGTAGATTCATTTGATTTCAGAGAGTATCACATCTTGCTTTGGAAAGTCTTAGAGGGTGGTACAATGAGAATGTTTGTTTTAGATTAACTGCATGAAGTTTCTTCCGTTGCAAACTTGTTGTGGGTGATTTCCAACTAAAACTATGTGTATCTCTTGTTGGAGATTTAAAAGTCTATACTTATTTTTTTATGTCTCATAGAATTTAAGAATATTACATTTTGAGATTTTAGCATTTTTTTGTTCAGTGATACTGTCAAAACTATCACGAACAACCCAAAAGGGAACAGTGTTGCTCTGAGGATTTATTCTTTTCATATTGGGTACAATGCAGCAAAATATATGTATTATGTCATGAGAATAAAACACTAATTTATGTCCTGTCCCCAGACAGTCTTGTCTGTTGGGGGAAACTAGAATGAGAATGATCATCATAATTCCTGGCACACAAAGAAATCCACAAATTACTTTGCTTTAAGTATCAGAGGAAATTTTGCAAGACAATAGCATTTGATGCTTAATAAGGATTAAAAAAGTCATCTGTCTGAGATCACTTGTTCATTCATGTGGTTCCTGAACTCATGAGACTCCAGAACATTGGGAAGAATATCCATTCATGTGACTTTGAGCCAACTGAGAAGGAAGAGAGAAAACAAATATTCACTTGGATGCCTAACATTTGAGTTATTTGCTAAAAGTTTTACATGAACTAATATTTGTAAGCCCGGTAATAAACATAAAAGGCATGTACTGTTATCTCATTTTTATAGAGAAATTGAGAGTCGGAGACCTACAGTATATCTACTAATTGACAGAGCCCGAATTTTATTCCATCCAAAGAACCGGGGCAGAGGGCCAGAAATTCAGTTTGAACAGCATCTGTTGTTGATAGATGAAATGTATGAGCATCTACCAGGATGCAATACATCCAGGGGCTTGGCAATGTGTACAAGTGACCATCAGACACTGCAAATTATTTTTCTGAGGAAGATGTGATCTGACATTCTTGGATTAAAAATTAATTTATTTTACCTATAACAGAATTTTTAGAACTCTCCTATAGTACAATGAGTGTAAGATCATGAAAAATATCCATTTAGTGAGTAGAAAAGTATGCACATATGTGCTCGTGTGAAATAATGCCCTTACAATTTTATACCCCCTACAATACTGTGATATATTGATTTGGGTGCATTTTTCTCTCAAACTAAACCTTATATCTAAATATCAGCATAATCAAGCTAATGGTTTTCCTTGTATAAGTGCCTATTGCTATAATGATACTAGATGAAGTGAGAAGAAAAAGAGGAAAAACATTAAATGGACAGGTGCATAGTTTGATTAAGAATGGAGTCCTAGAGGTATGTGTTTGTTTTACTATATGATGCCTTTCAGTCTTCCGCAATCATTTCAGTCATTTAGCAAGCATAGCTAGAAGGAAACTTAGATCATCCAACTCAATCTCATTTCAAAAGTTGAGAAAACTGACACCCAGAGAGGTTGTGATTTGCTTAGAGTAACCAAACTAGTTCACAACTTCCCTAGAAATAGAAATGCCTTCTCCCACAATACCCAGCACAGCAGGAACCATTTCCAACTCTGTAAACCTTTGAGTAATTTAAATAAAGGCCTCAGGAAGAAGCAAATGGATAAAAATCTCTGCATTTTGAACTCATACATCTCAGATACCAGAAAGCCTTTTCTTTCTACTTTAAATGCACAAACACTGTCATTTAATTTATACCAAGCACCTGCTCACCCACTGTCTGTGTAGCACATTATCAGAATATGCCAACTTTATGATCTGTTTAAGTTAACAACCATTTTCAAATTCCATTAATCCTATAGTACTCATAGCAAACTTTCCAATGTTTTGCTTTGTTTTGTGCTGTGTTGTGTGTTACTGGTAGTGAACCCAAGACCTTTGGAATCAACTATATCCCTTACTTCTTTTTCATTTTCTATTTTGAGACAGGGTTTCATTAAGTAACTAATTTTCTTAAGCTGGGCTCAAGTTTGAAATTCTCTTTCCTTATTTTTCAGAGTACTGGAATTATAGCTGTGTGCCACCAGCATGCCAGGCATTTAAAATATCTCTTTTGGACCAGGGATTTAGCTCAGTGGTTCGGTGGCCTGCCTTGCAAGCACAAGGACTCGAGTTCAATCTCTGGTAGCAATAAATAAATAAATAAATAAATAATCTCTTTTACCTTTCCTTTTCATCTTTTTTTAACAGAGTGAACTCATGATATATAGAAAGAAAAAAGAAAACAAAAAAATTTCAGAATTTTAAATGTATCTACTGAATCATATATTTGAGAATAACCACAAAATTTAGATTTTTCCTTAGTTCTTAGAAAAAGTGAGTACATGGTCTATAATGACACTGACAGAGGCATTAACTTACCCTCCAAAAGAATTTTCTTTGCCTGAAGTCTCTTCTACCTAATAATTTGAAGGTAATTCCATCTTATTTGTTTATGTTAAAAGTTTTGGAAACTTCCTTGTCTATTTTACTTTTCTTACACCATATATGTAATCTACTAGAAAACCCCATTGGCTGTATTTTAAAACACATCTAGAGTTCTTCCAGATGATTAAAAACTGAAAGTTATGTATCAATCAACTTCCCTAAATTTCCTCCCCAAACAATGTCAAATAGTATCAAACATACAAAATTTCTGTGCCAAAGCGAACTTTCCACATGACCTGAAAAATATCAGAGAATGATGAAATGTCAAAATAACTTTTGAGTAGAAGGAAAAAATTAACAAAAGTACCCTCAGACTCTACTTTTTCCCACCCATTCACTACCACAAAGCTTAGCAAGAAGTGGAGATAGAGAGTAAAAACTGGCAAAGACCAAAACAAGATTGCTGTTAGTACGGGAGTTTATATAACCATCAGAAAGACCAATTCCACATAAAATCTAAAATTAAAAAATGTAGTGAGCAAATCAGAGCATTCATTGCAGGAAAGTAATTTCAAAGAACAAAGTCTGTACAATTTAAAGGACCATGGAGTATTAAAGGTCCAGGTATGCAATTTAAAGAGATTTAAAGATTGAGTATAATTTAAAAGCACAAGCACAATTTAAAAAAATATTTTCCAGAAATAGATGATAATCATAATATAGGACATGATTAGTGAGTCTAGAGAAGATGCAGATAAAAATAAAAATGTTCAAGAAAATAATGGAAACCATGGATGCCCAACATAGGAAAGAAAGGGAATCCATGAGACAGATTCAATCAGATATCCAGTAGGTTAAAAATTCTATTGAAAGTAAAAGCCACAGAATGAACCAATGTGAGGACAGAATACTATATCTAGAACACAGGGCTGTGGTTAGAAATCATGAAAAGAAAGATTTCTTAGAAATAGCAAAGGACCATGAAAAATCAATCCAACAGCAGCAAGATGATGTAAAGAATAACATATGATTGATCAGAGTCGATTAAAAAGCTGGAGATAGCTCGAATGACATTTTAAAAAACCTGTTTACAAAGTAATGGCAGAAAACTTCCTAAGCATGGGGGAAAAACTGACATACAGACAAGTGAGGCATGTAAAACTGCAATTAGCCAGGATAAAAAAATCTACCCAAGGCACATAATCGTCAGGATTCCAGAAACTCACACAAGAAGAGAATATTACAAGCTTTTAGAGAAAATAAACAAATTACACATAAAGGAAAGTTCATCAGAAGTAGAGCAGATTTCTCATACAAACCCTTAACTCAAAGAAAGCTTCGAGTGAAGTATTTCAAGCCCTAAAAGGACACAACCTCAAACCCAGATTGGCATACCCCACAAAACTATCTTTCAAAATTGGTGAAAAAATAAGATACTTCCATGACAAAAAACACCTGAAGAAATTAATGACCAAAAAACTAGTACTCAAAAATGTTCTGAAGGACATTGTAGAGAGATGACAAAGATTACAACTCCATGAACCCCAACAGAATGAATCTCCAGTAGAATGAATCTATCCAAGATAAGTAAACAGATGGGAAAGGAAAGAAACCAACAACACAAAAATAACATGACAAGAATAACTCAATACATATCAGTTATAACCATCAATGTAAAGGGTCTCAATTCACCAATCAAAAGAAACAGACTAGCAGAATGGATCAGGACTGTATATCTAGCCAAGTTGTCATCAGATATCAAACTTTAAGACTGGATGTTTCAATCCCAGCACTCTGGGAAGTTCAGACAAGAGAATCACAAATTCAAGCCCAGCCTAGGAAATTTAAGAATTTAGCATGACGTTATCTCAAAATAAAATAGAAATAAAAAGCCTGGGGATATAGCTCAGTGTGGGGACCCTATGTCTAATCCCAGTCCTTGGAGAAAAAGAATACATTGTTCTACATGCAAGATTTTAGGGAATTAATTCTCCATTCATCATTCCTTCTTGAAGATTCTATTACAGAATAAACTTCATCTAATCAATGACGCCTGGGAAACTTCATGAAAAGTACTGATGGTAATATTTTCAAATCTATAGATCTACATGTAAGATTAAAGTAATGATCAGGGTTAAGGAAAAGGCTAATGTAGAAATATATTTTTATACCCATATAAATAGTTCATATGTATGAACTATTTATAACTCATGTGATAAATTATAAGTAATGCTACCAAAAGTGAAAGATTTAAATATGCAAAAAGTTCATTATTGTAGAGCAACAGGTAGGCATTCAAAATATTTTAAAACAACACTGATAAAATATAAAGTATGAAATGAGAAGATGGCTACTAAGTGTATTAAGGGATATATAATTTTAAAAATAACAGTAAGAGCAGGGCCGGGGATTTAGCCTACTGGTTCTGCCACCTGCCTCACAAGCACAAGGTCCCAAGTTCGATCCTTGTACCAAAAATAAATAAATAAATAAATAAAGGGCAAATGTAACTTTCAAAATACCCATTTTTTAAAGAAAGAACTAAGAACACAGCTCTCCTAGAAGAAACATGACGTGACACACACCGGCACATAGATGCTGCCCCTTACACACACTTCTAACTTGGTCCTTAAATCAGTATCTTATTTAATGGAGAACCATTTCAAAGTGCATTTTTACTAAGATCAGAGAAATGTTAGGCTGCTTCTGTCTTCTATTCAACATTGTAAAAGAGGCATTTGCCCAAGAAATTTAACAAGAGAAATCAATTAAAAGCAAAACAATGGGAAGAAAAGAAGTAAAACCACCTGTGTTTTCTGTTGATATGATAGCAAACTGAGAAAGCCCCAGGGAATCAATGATAAAATTAAGTCAAACAATAAAAGAATTCAGTAAACTAGTAGGATATAAAATGAACAAACAAAAATCAATATCCTTCATATGCACAAAAATAAACAGTTACAGAACACAGTGGCAGGGAACACCCCATTTATAATAGCAAGAAAAAAGATAAAATAGCAACAAAAAGATGGTATTCAAAAATAAATTTAACATGAATTATGTGAAACTTACAAGAGGAAAGTTTTAAAATTTTGCCCCAAAGACAAAAGTAAACTTGAATGAGTGGAGCGATACCCCCCATACTTGGATAGGAAAACTGAACGTTATAAATATGTCTGCTTACCTAAATTTATTTCTAAATTTAATCTAATCCTCAAAAAGTATCAATAAGATATTTTGTGAAGTTACAAACATTGAAAATAAAATTTATATCATCAAGCAAATATGCAGAAATCATCTTTAAAATGTAAGAGGAAAAACTAGAAAAAGTTCTAACTAAACTAGATACTAAAATTTGCTTCTGTAAAAAAAACTGTGTGATGCTGACACATAAAAAGATGATGGACCAGTCGAATAGGCAAGAAATTCCAAAATCAAACCTAATAAATTAGAAATGATATGTGATTAAGATGATGTTTCAAACACCTGAGGTAAAGAGCAATGTCTTAGCAACTGATTCTGAGTAGATTTGTTATTCATACCATACACAAGAATTAAGTCAATTAGATTTATTGTTAGTACCATATACAAGAATTAGGTCAAATTCAACTAGGTAGACATTTTTTTTAATGGAAACAAAGAGAGGTGAATTTCTCTTTGAATTTCATTTAAGGAAAGGCTTTTTTAATATAACTCAAATTTCAGAGATAATGAAAGATTGATAAATTTGATTATATACATAAAAAATTAAAAAAAATATTTTTATGGAAAAAGATCTTCAAATCAAAAGGTATTTAAACATAGGAGTAGGGGAATAGTTTCAACATATATCACAAATAAAGAGTGAATGTCTGCAACATATCAAAAACTCATAAAAATGAGTCAAAAACTTGATTTTTAAAAACGATAAATATAAAAAGAAGTCATTTGTTTTTTAAAAGATATGGAAAATATTTTTCAAGCGTGAAAAACTTCAAATGCTAATAATTACAGAACAGCAAATTAAAACATTGTTGTCACATTAGCGAAAAACTATTGACACCATACTTTGTTAACAAGGATGGAGAGAAAGGTAAATATATGCAAGTCCCCTTCACATGAGGAAGTGAATTTGTATGATTTGGGATTAAAATTTGATATTGTATAATGAAAATAAAAATTTATTTCCCCCTGCTATACAGTAATTCTGCTAGAACTCTACACTGAAAATTTATTTCCAGAAGTAAAACATATACACATACAAAGTTATTAGGTGTGGTGTTGTAAATAACCTAAAACCTATAAATGATAATGCTTGATTAAATGATGGTATGTCTGAACTTCAAGGAAGTGCGGAAGATCCTTACGAACTAATATGATTTATAAATAGGACACAGTAGTACAAAGAGGGGAGTGCAAAAGAAAAAGGAAAGGAATCAAGCAATGGGTGAAGAGGGGAGGAAAGAGAGGGAAGAGGGTGAAAAAGGAGTGGAGATGTGTGAGGTAAATGTGCCACTTTCTACACAGAATATGAACCTTGTGTATTACACACATGTAGACTACAATAGAAAAGAATACTTGTAATATTCTTCCCTTCCAGAAGAAGAGCTCATCGTGAAACACACATGCATTTATGGATCTGTACATACAAAATACAAGAATGAACTAAAAACTGAGACTGATTGAAATGGTTAACAGCACAAGGTAAGGGATGAGGAGAAGATGACATCTTTCCAAGACTATTGTATTCTATATCTCTGACTCTGAATTCATGACTTTTCACATAATCTTCACGTAAAACAGCTAAAACCAGCCATGACCTAAGCAGAACTCAAAGTGAAAGAGAAATGAACCAACTGTATGTAATCAAGTAATTACAGGAATAAGTAATTACACTCAAAGCTGTGCAGAAAAGAGAACCTAACCTAAATAATTTTAGAAAATTTTATCGTGTCAGGATTAAATACCATAAATCTAAAACTCACAGAATGTGCACAAATGTTGTTACCTAGTTAGGGATTTACGTTAACAATTTTGAAACTATTTTTTGTAAATATTAGAAATGAATAAAATATATTTGATAGATCTTGACCACCACCCTTCTCACTGGTACAGAAAGAAGTAAGGAAACAGGAAAGATTGGAGTGAACCCTGAATTAATACTGGTTCTAGATTAAAGTTAAGGATATCACTAAATCGTGTTATTTCATGCAAATACAGATGGATAGAAAAAGCACACATGGTTAGGTATGGTTTGCAAGGTAGTTTCCCTTCTGATCACTTGTAGTGCTCTCTAATAACTGTAGAATGCACTCGGAGGTACATCTTGAGAGAGGCAGGGACTGACCAGAAGACCATGGGCTCTGTTCCAGTCCTGCCACCAGAAACAGGATGTCCTTCAGTGCATTAGCCTCGCAGTCACCCGACCCAGGGAGGATAAAACCCAGGGTGGTTTCTGAGTTCTCCCAGCTGCTGTGCAAGGCGGTGGGCACAGCAAGACCCTGCAAACCACAAGCAGCCTTCCTGAGCCCTGGCCGAAGGACTGGCATGAGGCCCTGTCTCACATTTCCTTGCAGCGGATCTGTGAGTGATAGATCTGCTCCAGGCGCCATGCTGTATGCAGGTGTTGTTTCTCCCCAGCTGGGACTGAGGCAGCCAGGACGCTGTGAATGGTTTCACACCCTCTGATACGTGTATACTTTCCCCCAGCTCTGTCCTCTGCGAGGGCCTGGCAGGTGAACTCCAGCTGTGGTGAGCACACTTACTGGCGCAGTGCCCCAATCCTGCCTTTTAAACACTTTTTACCGATAAAGGGCTCCAGGGCTCCTTGAAGAAGTGGAGGATTCCAGGGCTGAGTCATGGGAAAGCACAAGAGACAATCAGAGCAGCACTGTGATGCCAGAAAAAAAGGAAGTGACCAGCAGAGGACGATGGAATATAGAAAGAACAGAGAAGCCTACCTGCAAAAGTCTCTTCTCAACTTGCAGCAATTTGGGCACGAAATAAATAATGGTGGTACTGGGTTTAGCCCATAGAATCAAATAAATGTCCACAAACTTGTAAATAAATCAATAAATACTTAGAGGAAAAGAGGTTACTCTTCCTTACAATCGGCTTTTAATTAATAAATATAATATATTTAAAAATCACTATTAGATAGATACCATAGTAATAATTGTTGAAGATTAGATCCACTGATGGGTACTCAAATTAGTAGTCAGAACTTTGTGAAGGAAACTATTTGCATCTATAAAAGTAAATAGTTTACAAGTGGAGAAATCTGAAAGACATGACCACAACAAGGGTTTAATGTTGAAATCACCAGTAATTACACTTACAGGCATCATAAGCTCTTGATAAAATATATTAAAAATTACAAGTCATTTCTGTGTGTTTTTTTCTTCTTTCTTTTGGTACTGTATCGAACTCGGGTCCTTACACTTGCAAGGCAGGTGGCGGCACCACTAAGCTAAATCCCCAGCCCACTGTGGTATTCTTGATATATATAAAAAAAAGCTAATTACAATCATGAGGAAACATCAAATTCCAATTGAAGGACATTCAAAAAATAACTGGTGAGTTTTCCTCAAAGAGACAAGGAAGATTATTGGCACATTTTGTTTTTTGCTTTTTTTCTACTGTACCAGGGATGAAACTCAGGTCCTTGTGCTTGTGAGGGCAGGTGGTGGAAACACTGAGCTAAATCCCTGGGCCTTACTGTCACATTTTGGAGAAGACAAATGAGAAAAATTAAAGTGACTTTCTGGAACAGAAAAAAGATATAAAAACCAGTGAAATTTGAATACAGTTTGGAGTTTAGTTAGTAGAGCAAAAGCATTAATCTCTTGCTTTTAAAAAATTTATAGTGGTTATCTAAAATTTTATTGCCAGGAGAAGGTGGGTGAATAGTACATAGATTTCTCAGTCTACCTTTGTAACATTCTCTAAGTCTGTATAACTAGCCCAAAATAAAAAAGGAAAACAAAATATATCCAGAACCTGAATATTTTCCAGTGACTTCATTTCTACCATGCTGGCCTGAGTTGTCTCTTTTGGATTACTCAGAGCACCTCCTAAATGGTTTCACACTTTTGTTTTTGCTCCAGAGTCATCATTTTATATACGTAGGTCAGATTGAGTCATTTCTCTGATCAAAATCCTGTCCTTTCCCTCTGACTTCGTTTCCTCGCTCCCTCTCTTTCCATCACTCCTGTCTTGGCCTCCTGTTTGTCTTGGGCGTTCCAGGCCCGCAGTGGAAGGGCTTGCACCAGCTCCCTCCATCTGGGACCCCCGTTCCTGCATTCAGGCACCACGTCTTCTCTTCTTGGCTCCATCTCTCTCTCGGGGAATCGTGTCATTCCCACCCTATGCAACAGTGCGACATGCATCCTGCCCACCTCCCCTACTTTTCCTTCCCATTTACACAACTCACTGCCTTCTAACACAACAGCTAGGTTATTTACCTCTTAGGGTTATTTTTATCTTTCCCCCATCAATGGCCCCTTCTTCTCAGTTTAAGCTCCCTAAAAGAAGATAACTCTGCTTTCCTCATTGATTAATCCTTTGAACAACAATACACACATAATAGTATGCAGATTATGTAATTTCAAGTAATCATTCATTCATTAATAATATGAAAAGAAATCTGAGTTATACTTTGTGACTAGCACCACCAGATACATCTTCACAAAGTGGGAATGTATGCATTAGAGTGGCACACAGGAAATTTCATTTTTTTGGAAAAGTGAACAAACACATCTCACCGGATGGTTTATTTTTTCATGTAATAATTATTGTGGGTTTCTGGGAAATTTTTTTTCATTGAGTTTATTGGTATTTTTTAGGTATACAGTACAGTTACACTCATCATTGGGATCTTGTATCTTTACATGATGGATCTTGGTTCTTATTTTTTCCACCATTACCCTGCCCTCCTTTAAGCCCCTCCATCCTTCCCTATTTAGACTCTGTTCCAGTTTTTCTTTTATTCATATATTATCTTTTCCCTTATTGCCTTTCCCTTACCCATCTACTTCCCTGATACCTTTACTCCTTTTCTTCCTGTTTCATATTATTAGTTATACAATATGGAATTACACTTTTAGTTTTTCACACTGGAGAAAAAACTCAGTATTTACACATGTGTCCTATTTATTTCACTTAAGAGTATGGCCTCAATATGTATCCATTTTCCTATGAATATGAATAACTCTAATTTCTCATTCATTATGGCTGAGTAGTACTCCATTTTATAGAAAAACCACATCTTATTTATCCAATCTCCAACTCATGGGCAATTAGGCTGTTTCCACATTTTAGCTATTGCAAACTGTGCCACAAAACTATGGGTGTGCATATATTGCTGTGGTATGAATGTTTTAATTCTTTTGGAAAGATACCCAGCAGAGGGATGGCTGGGTCAAATGGAACATCTAATCCTAATTCTTTAAGGTATCTCCATATTGATTTCCATAGTGGTTGCACCAGTCTGCAGTCCCACCAATGATGGAAAAAGTTTCCTTTTTTAGCACAACCCCGCCAGCAATTGTTATTGGTTGATATTTTAATAGCAGCCATTCTTACTGGGGTGAGATGGAATCTCAGTGTTGTTTTCATCTGCATCTCTTGAATAACCAATGATGTTAAACATTTTCTCATAAATTTATTTGCTGGCTTTACTTCTTTGTCTGAGAAATCTCTGTTCATTTCAGATGCACATTTTTGAATCTGGTCTTTATATTTGGGGGCCTGATTGTTTTGAGTTCTTTATATATTCAAGATAGTAGTCCTTTGTTGGAGGAGCAGCTGGTAAAAATTTTTTCCCACATTGTAGTTTGTCTCTTAGCTCTCTTGGTGGTTTCTCTTGCAGTGCAGAAGCTTTTAAATGAGATGAGATCCAGTTGTTGATTCTTTGTGCTAGTTCTTGTGATAGTGAGGATTTGTTCATAAAGTATTTTCCTATACCAATGTCTTTGAGAGTTCTACCCAATTTATCTTCCAGCATGTTTAGTGTTTTTTTAATATTTAAAATTTTAATCTACTTGGATTTTAATTTAGTGAATGGTGAAAGATAAGGGTCTAATTTTAATCTTGGCAGGTTTAAATCCAGTTTTTCCAACACCATTTATTAAAGAGGCTATCTTTCCTCCAGTGAGGATGGTTGGCTCCTTTGTCAAAGTTGAGGTAGCTGAGCACATCTGGAGTTGTTTCTGTATCTTTGAATCTATTCCACTCATCCTCAGGTCTTTTTTTCTTGCCAGTACCATGCTGCTCTTATTACAGTGGCTTTGTAGTATAATTTCAAGTTGGGGATTATGATATCCCCTGCCATGTCTCTGTTGCCTAGAATTGCTTTTTCTTTTCTTTTTTTTTTTCTATGTAGTTGATACTAACCTGGAACTCACTATGTAGCCCAGGCTGATCTCAAACTCACAGCGATCCTCCTGCCTCAGCCTCCCGAGTGCTGGGATTACAGGCATGCGCCACCATGCCCAGCTAAGAATTGCTTTTTTTATTCTAGGTCTCTTCTGGTTCCAAATGAATTTTTGGATTGTTTTATCTAGTTCTGTGAAATATAGTGTTGGAATTTCAATTGGCATTACATTGAATCTGTAAAGTAGTTTTGGTAGTATGGCCATTTTCACTATGTTGAGTCTTCCTACCCAGGAGCAAGGGATATCTTTCCATTTTCTTATATCCTCTTCAATCTTTTTTCAGAGTGCTGTAGTTTTCAGTGCAGAGGTCTTTTGCTTCCTTCATTAAATTGATTCCAAATACTCCATTTTTTTGGATGCTATTGTGAAAGAAATTGTTTCCCTAAATTCTCTCTCGGTGAGTCTGTTATTTGTGTACAAGAAGGCTATTGATTTTTGAGTGTTGACCTTGTATCCAGCTACTCTCCTGAAAGTGTCAGTTAAGTCTAAAAATCTTTTGGCAGGGTTTTTTGGGTCTTCTATGTAGAGTATCATATTGCCAGCTCTTCCTTTCCTATCTTTATTGCTTTAATTTCTTTCTCTTGTCTGATTTCTATGGCTAATGTTTCCAGAACTATATTGAACAGGAGTGGAGAGAGTGGGAGCCCTTGTGTTATTCCTGATTTTAACGTGAATGTTGTCAGTTTTTGGCCATTTACTATGACATTGACTGTTGGTTTCTCATAGGTAATTTATCAAGTTGAGATAAAGACCATTTATTCCAATTTTCTGCAGGGTTTCTATCATGAATGGGTGTTGAATTTTGTCAAATGCTTTTTCTGCATCTATTGACAGGATCATGTGGGTTTTGTCTTTGACTCTGTTAATATAGTGTATTACATTTATTGATTTATGTACATTGAACCATCCTCACATCCCTGGGATAAATCCAACTTGGTCAGGGTGTGTGATCCTCTTGATGACCCTCTGTATCCTGTTTGCCAATATCTTATGGAGGATTTTTGCATCTATATTCATTAAGGAGATTGGCCTGTAGCTCTATTTTTTGGTTGGGTCTTTCACTAGTTTTAGAATCAAAGTAATACTTGAATGAATTTGGAAATATTGCTTCCCTATCAATTTCATTGAAAAGTTTAAAGAGTAGTGGCAGTAGTTCTTCTCTAAAAATCTTGTAGAATTCATCAGTGAATCCATCAGGACCTGGGCTTGCCTTTGTTGGTAATTACATCTTCAATTTCATTGATTATAACTGGGGTATTTAGAACATTCATGTCATCTTTGTTCAACTTTGGTAAATCATAAATATCTAGAAATCTGTCCATTTCTTCTGTGTTTTCCACTTTATTAAAGTTTCTCGAAGTAGATATTGATGATCCTCTGGATTTCTGCTGGATCTGTTGTGACTTCACTGTTTTCATTCCTAATTGCATGGATCTTAGCCTTTTCTTTCCTTTCTTGACAAGATTGGCTAAGAGTTTCTCAATTTTATTTATTCTTTTGAAAATCCCAACTCTTCAATTCATTGACTTTTTGTATTGTTCTCTTAGTCTCCACTGTATTGATTTCTGCTATGATGTTTATAATTTCCTCCCTTATAGGAGCTTTGTGGTTTTTTTGCTCTTTTTCTAGGAGCTTAAGATTCATCATTATGTTGTTTATTTGAGCTCACTCTGTTTTCCTAGTGTGGGCATTCACTGCTATGAATTTTCCAGGTAGAACTGCTTTCATTGTGTCCCATAGATAACTGTGCATTGTACTGGCATTATTTTTCATTTGTAAAAACTGACCAATTTCTTCTTTAATTTCCTCTGTGACCCCTTAACTGTTCAGGAGAGTGTTATTTAATTTCCATGTGTTTCTGAAGTTTTTGTGGTTTCTTATGCTATTAATCTTCAGCTCAATTTCATTATGGTCTGATAATATACAGGGGATAACTTCAATTCCTTTTCACTTACTTAAACATGTTCTATGAGCTAGCATGTGGTCTATTTTGAAGAATGACCCATGTGCACCCAAAAAGAATATATATTCTGATTTTGTGGTATGGAGCACTATGTAAACATCTATTAAGTCCATTTGTTCAAAACTTGGTTCAGTTCTAGTATTTTGTTGTTGATTTTTTTTCTAGATAATCCAGCTACTTGTGACAGTGGGGTATTTATGCCTTCCACTACACTTGTATTAGTGTTTACTTGGTTTTTCATGTGCCTTAATATTTGTTTTATATAGTTGGGGGTATTAATATTTGGTGTATATCTATTTATGATTGACATCTCTTCCTCTTGGATTGTTCCCTTTACAAGGCTATAGTAACCTTTGTCTCTCTTAATTAGTTTTTGGTTTGAAATTTACTTTGTCTATGAACAAGATAGCTATGCTTTTTTCTGGGCTCCTGCCACATGGAGAACTGTTTTCTATCCTTTCATTTTCAGTCTATGAGTTTCTTTTTGAACTAGGTGTATTTCTTGTATACAACATATTGTTGGATTTTGCATCTTAATCCATTCTGCCTATTTCTCTTGATTAGTGAATTGAGGCCATTGACATTGATGGTTATAACTGATATGTTTTGACTTATCATTGTCACGTTATTGTCCTGTTGTTAGTGCTTTTTAATTTTTCCCTTCTCCCTTTAGTTTCTTGCTTTGACTAATTGATTTGCTCTGTTGTATCTTATGGTGTTGTGACCTTAATGGTCTCTTTCTAGGATATTGTTTAGGATTATTTGGAGTGCTGTTTTGATATTCATGATGTTTCTCAGGTGTTCTTTGTCATGTAAGTATCTTATTTCCCCACCCATTTTTAGAAGAGAGTTTTGCAGGATACATCAGTCTAGGTTGGAGGTTATTTTCTTTTGGGGCTTAAAATATCACTCCAGGCTCTCCTTGATTAGAGGGTTTCTGTTGTAAAGTCTGCTGTGATACTAATGGGATTTCCTTTGCATGCAATTTGTTTCTTTTCTCTAACTGCTTCTAGTATTTTGTACTTCTGTTGTGTTTCTGGGATATTGACTATTATATGTCTAGTTGTAGATTTTTTGAAATCATGGCTACTTAGAGTCCTATATGCCTCACTTATCTGTATGCCAAATTCTTCCCCTTTGATTCAGAAGTTTCTGTCATTAGATCTGTGAAGAGTTTTTTTAAGTCATTTGCATTTTCTCCAGCTACTTCATAGATTCTTATCAGTTTTATATTATTCTTCTTTGTATCATCTAGGATTTGTTGGATTGATTTCTCATGATCCCTTACTGTTTTAAGAGTTCTTTCTTTTCATGGTTACTGACTGCACTCCTGTCTTCTACATCTGAAATTCTATCTTTACATTCTTTCATTCTGCTGTGAATGCTTTCTATAGAGTTTTTAATCTCCTGGATATCTGTTTGAATTTGTTTAATGGATTCCATTTCTTTCCTATGTTGGACATTCATGGTTTCCATTTCTTTCCTACGCTGGGCATTCATGGCATCTATCATGGTCCTGAACTCAACTTTTTTGGTCTGTTTCTGTTCTAGAGTCTCTAATTTTATTGTGCTCATCATCTCTGTAGTTATCTGGGAAATTATTTCTGTTTTGAATTTTCCTACAACCTGGTTGATCTGTTTTGTTACTTCCTATGCTATGAGTTCAGGTTGTCCTGGAGGTTGATTGTCAGACTTTTCCACCTCGTTTCCCCTAGAATTTGCTGTTGGTGAACTGGAAGTTATATTTGTGTCTTGCTTAAGTGTTTTCTCATTTTTATTTTTGTTATTTAGCTGTCCTTGGTTCAATTCCTGGGTTAGTTCTTCAATCTTCCTGATACAGCTCCTCTTTAGGTTTTGAGTCTCTAATTACTCCTAGACACTCTCATTTTCATATCAGGAAGAACAACTGACTAAATCCATCACAACCCTTAGCCCAATTAATACAATCAGCAACACAATAACATCAAGCACAGCTTAGAAATTGACCATTTGTGGTAGTTATTGATCTATCACCTTTAACCATGTAAATTAAATAAAAATCTAGGGCCAGCACAAAATATGTTTGTGGTGAATAAACTCTTCAATATAGCATCTTTACCTTTCAGGATGGGGACTTAGAAGGAGTTTGGAGGAGAGAATAGATAGGTAGAAGTATAGGAGAAAGTTTCAAGTAAAGCTATAGGATACAGGATGACCACACAAACTCTAGGAAACTGTTAAGACAAGAGGGAAAGACAGAGTGTGAGAACAAAGACTAGAACAGAACAGCTTAACAGTAATAGGGAAGCTATAACATGTACTCACTTTCCTTTGAAACTAATGACAATTGAATGAAGGAAAAAGAGAGAAGGAAAGAAAAAAAAGAAGAAATCTTAACTACAACAGGAATAGGAACAAAAAGGAAGACGAAGAACAATGTGGGGGGCAAGAGATTGAGTGGGAAAAAGAAGAAAAAAAGGGAAAATTTTAAGAATGGGAAAAATAAAATTTTAAAAATTGAAATTGAAAATAAGAGGAAAAGAAAGAAAAAATTTGAAGAGCCTTCTTCAGAGTATGTCTCTGCTGTTACAATAGACAGTGTGGGCAGCAATAAGGGTGGGGAAACTCTATCACCCTGCATTGCCTGGGCAGTCCTCACCGATATCCTGCAATGAAGTCCTAGCTCTGGGAAATATTTTGATAACTTTTAAAATAAACTGTATTTGGGGGCACACTCTTAAACTGAATTACAACTAAAATGGTGTGACCATGAGTAATAGTCAGGGCATAAACACTAACATCTATTGCTTGATGTTTTAAAAATGAAAATATAGATCATAGGTAGATGGTTGGACTAAATTTTTACATTCACATTGTACTGCTATCATTAGAAATTGTTTTAGATCTATTTTCTGATCTGAATTCCCAGCAGGTCCAGAAAGGTCAGTGCTTCATCTGATAATTTTTAATTGGTCCTGTTGCACTTTTCAAAAGAGATGAAAATGATAGACATTTGTCCTTCATTGGCAGAAGCCTATTTTTTTTCAGCAATATCAGCCAGAATAACTAACAAATGCCTATTTCAGTAGGCTTTTTTTTTTTTAAGAAAGCTGGGATTTTTTTGTTTTTTGTTTTTTTGTCTTATTTCTTTTTTAAATGAAACTGAAGTAATGGGTGCTGGTAATGTTGCCATTTGACACCTCATTTCTAGCCTGAAATCAAGCTTCTAAGAAGCCTTGTGTTTTGTTTTCTGCTCGTGGTTGGTTGCCCCTTTTAACCTTATCAAAGCAGTTAAATTTCTTCAAACTGTCACCCAGAGCCATGTCAGCATTTTAAGCCAGCCACTGTTGACATGGCTCAGCAAAGCCAAATTGCTCTATCACCCTTGAAGGCGTGCTGCACAGTGAGTCTGTGCAGAGCCACACTGCACCAGGCTCCAAATTCAGCTCAGTGTGTCCCACTACTGCAAAGTAGACTTCATTGCTTTGTAGCAGTATTTAAAAATATTTCTGCTTCTGTCTTTTTTTTGTTCTTTTCTTTTCTAGTACTGGGAATCAAACTTGGGAACTTTCTCTTGCCAGGAAGGTGCAGCACCACTGAGCTACATCTCTGGCCCTGCTTCTGTATTTTAATACCTTGGCTCTCTCTGGGCCTGTACAGGCCTTTGGGAATGAAGTTTAAGAGAAGAGATTGAAAGAAAGAAATCCTAGATATGGTGTGTCTTGTGGCTTGAACTGTAGCTGGAACACACTGTTGACAATTCAAATGACATGAATGGGTGTATTTGAGTTCCGAGGAGGATTTTTTCATTAAACTCTCAAATCTGTTTTCCTGCCCTCCCCCTTCTTGGAGCTTCCCTGGCCCCACTATGCTTACAGGCTACAGAATACATTTCTAGGAAGAATTCCTCAAATACATACACAATCAGTCCTCAAAATCTGTGGGGTCTACACCCTGAAGATTCAACTGACTGGATTGAAAATATTTTTAAACGAATTGTACTTTACTGATATACAGATATTTTTCTTTGTCAATACTCCCTCAATAATACACTATATCAACTATTTATATAACATTTACATTTTGTAAGGTATTATAAGTAATCTGGAGAAGATTTAAAGTTTACAAGAGTAATTATATAGCTTACAAATATTACACCACTTATATAAGAGACTTGAACTTCCATGGATTTGAAGACCTTAAAGAGGCCTTCGAATCCATCTCACCAATACTGAGAAGCAATTATAGTTGCCATTATAGTTACCTCAGCTTCTTTATTCTCATAACTAGATATATCCCCACCACACAGCTTTATAGAATGTGAAAACTTCTATATACAAAGTGGTCTGGAACAGTTTTTCCACAACATGATCTTTTGATACTAATGTCTTGATAGTTGGGGCTCAGTGTTAAAATCTATTTATTGTAAAATAAGTGAAAAAATGTCCAATGTGAATGAAATGAGTGGCCTGATTTTGTGCTTTGGACCTAGAGTGTTCATTAAATCCTTCGGTGAATTCAGCAGTCCAAGTAGGAAGAGATAGAGCCTGGTAGGAAGAGGTGGTCACTGGGAGCTTGACCTGGAAGGGTACATCATCATCCCTGGCTCCTCTCCTCACTCTCTGCTTCTTGGTAAGCAGCTTTCTTCCCTGGCAGAACCTTCTACAATGCTGGTTTTGCATTAGAACCAGCCAACTATAGATTGAAGTCTCTAAGAATCATGAGCCCAAGTAAACCTCTCCTCATTTCAGTTGTGATCATTGGGTATTTTTTCCAGGTAACAAGAAAGTGACTAAGACACCTGACTATTGGGAGTTTAATAATGTTACAGGATAATTAAATGCCATGACTACTAGCTAGCTGATATGAGACATCAAGAGGCCAGTATGTGTCCAGCCACTGAGGTGTATCATGTTTTTGGATCTTAATATCCCATTATCTGATTAGCCATAGCACAGGGAGATCAGTGGGTTCAGAGGTCAGCTTAGCTGTTTCCTGAGCTAGAACAGGTATCATCCTTGCATGCTTATCTGATGGGGCCCATGGCAGCCCAGATTAAGTCCTTGTGAATCTGTATACCCAGAAATGGACAGATTCTTTATTGTATCTTCCATGTGTGTGGAAGGTCATCTACATCCTGTCAAACCTTTTAAAGGCTTTTTTTTTTTTTTTTTTTTTTTTTTTTTTTTTTTTTAAAAAAATGGTTTCATTTTATA
>NW_022900942.1:54731086-54756305 GCF_012274545.1 Fukomys damarensis | reverse complement strand
AAGGTTTTTTTTTTTTTTTTTTTTTTTGCTGTCTGAATTAGAATCAAATGGTTTTCAATTTCCATAAACAAGGTATTCTAAGACTTCTGCATATGAAGTGTATCCTTAAATTACTATTGTGCCTTAATGCCCCAGATCTGTTTATAGAAATCTTCTACTACAAAATGTTACTTAAAATGTATCAAATTGGTTTGCTTAAATTTCGGCATAAAAATTTGTTTTTAAAAAATATTATACTAAATAAATTTCAGAATAAAATTGACATCCATAGTCTCCCAAGACTCCTTGATAGAAAGTGAAACTTGCCTATATTCTGTAATCATTAATTGAACATCTTATATAAGTCTGGCCCTCATTTTACTATAGAAATTATATAGATAATAAGGTAGTTCTTGCTTTCAAGCATCTCACAGTATGGTCAGAGGATAAAGGTAATAAACAACTAATAAAAATGCCATGTGTAATTACTCTTATGCAATGAGGATGATGCATTCTCCATGGACAGGAAACCATAAATTTCCACACTTTCAAATTTGTGTTGCTCAACCATTAGTTTAATGTGCAAAGGTCAGGTGTATACAAGCATATCCTATAATACAGTGATTGAGATGACCGTCAATGTCCTTATTTTCTCATGGTTTTACCATTGAAAACCATTAGATTTTATAAATCACAGAAATAAATTGACAATTCATTTTCTAAAAAGCCCATTCATTAAATTAAAAAATCAAATATTAAAACCAACTACTATTAAGCACTCCATCTAGGAGTCTACAATTTGCTAAGTGATCAAATTTTAACTACTGTTTGTATTCTCAGTGATACATCCCTTCAAGAGTCTTATTCTGATTTCATTTTTATTTCACAATCAAATTGCAATTACTCTTCTCTCTGTGTAACTATTAACACTATATACATCTATCTCTGGGACATTAAGGAATTCTTTTTCCTTATTCTAATTCTAGAATTTACTAGAATATTCTATGTGCTTTTTTGTTGATATTATTTCTCAGTAGATCTCAAAACAACTTCAGCCAGAACTAAGCTTGGTTACATGAGATCTATGTGAACTTTTCATGAACATTTGGCAAATTTTAAAACATGAACAAAGCATGCAATATGTTATATTTAAATATTTCACAGTGTTTAAACATCACTTCCCTGAAAGTCTTGTGACAATTTCAAAATAACCATTTACTTTCTTGATGTGTCCTCTGACAGGAATAATGGAATCACAGAGTTTAATGTACAAAATTAGAACTGAAAGAATAGTTTAGCCCAGCATATGTCAAGCTTCTCCCAAAATGAACTTTTGTCTTGCCCCTGCTAAATAAGAAAAGAGGTCAATAACCTCCAAATGCTTGTGATTTGTGAGATGATTAATAAAGAACATATCTGTTTATACTTAGTGCCTTAGATGCTAAGAGGAAAGATTCCTGAGGAAGTCAGAAGGGCAGAGATTGAAGATTACAGTTGTTATCCTAGAATGGTGAAGGAGGGTCTTGCTAGAAGAATAAATTCAGGTAATTATTGCCAGGTATTGAGAACCACAGCTACTCAGAGACAGGCACATGATTTGAAATGGCAGGAACGCACCTGTCAGAGATGATTCTGAGGTTCTGCTTCAAGGTTTTCAGCACAACCAAGTTTAAATGCATCCCCTCTGCAAATGTGGCTCATTCTCCCAGAGTCCTCATTATCTCAGTCCTAGAAAGTCCGTTTTCTCTAAAGTGGCCTTACACAATAGCTTCCTACTTGGTCATTCCGACTGTAGTCTTTAAACACCTTAACATGGTGTACAAGCCATTGAATGAAAGAAATGTGCATTTCTAGCAGCTTTGTGCAGATCATTGATTGGATCTCTGTTCAAGATGGTGGCTCACCATAGTCTTAGCCAGTGACCTTGGAATGTTTGGGATTAGACAACTAAAGAGTGAACAAGAGGACAAGTGTATACCAAGTAGGTAGATAACTAATCATCACATATTTCGTAGAGTCTTCAAAATGCTTTCACATTTGATCTTTCATAACAACTCCATAAAAGCAGAATCCTTTGCTGCACGTTGGAAATGAGACATAAAAATTGCAAAACTACTGTATTAAACATTATCGATTTCCAGTAGAATGCAATAGAGAAACTTGTAATTATTAAATAGCTTGCTCCTTTTGTCCAAAATCTGATTCTATTAATTCTATAATATTAGAGACACAATAGGCAATGAGGTACAAATATATCTGAATTTATGATATTAACAACTAAAACTTAGATGAATTACTTTCCAGAAA
This sequence comes from Fukomys damarensis, assembly GCF_012274545.1. Taxonomy (NCBI): domain Eukaryota; kingdom Metazoa; phylum Chordata; class Mammalia; order Rodentia; family Bathyergidae; genus Fukomys; species Fukomys damarensis. Next base: position 54,754,019 of record NW_022900942.1, on the reverse strand, counting down.
TTTTTTAATTATACAGAAGTCTAATGACTTCTAGCCTTTTTCTTGTATATGCCATCAAGTTTTCTAGAGCACAATATAAAAGCAGCTTTTTGTTTTTGGAGACAGGATCCCACAATGTAGTTCAGACCAGCCTTGTAATCACTATGTGGCCCAGGCTGGCTTCAGACACAAGGTGATCCTCTTGCCTCAGCCTCCCGAGTGCTGGGAAGACAGGTGTGCACCACCACACAAGGCTAAAAGTAGATTTTTGTTACTTCTCTGTCTTTAAAAATTAGAAGAAATCACTGGACTTTTCGTTAAGTTTGTGTGACATAAAAACTAATTGACATGATGTCTCAAATAGCACAGTCAGCTACGCCTTTCCTTGGCACACTAATCTCAGGCTATGTGTTCCTAGGAAGCAATACCCCCTAAAAAGTAGCAGAGCAAACTCCCAGAGGAGAAAGGCTAATATTGGGCCCTCTCTCAAATCCTCTTATTAATAACCTGATCCCTTTTGCTCACAGCTTTAGCTTGAGTTCCCCCTCCTGCCTGCTTCCCTTCCTCAGAAACATACAACATAAATGAAAGCACTTCCAGAATCTAAGGCCTCAAGCTCTGTTCTTAACCCTCTACTCAAAGGACAGCTAGAATATGGGGCACTCACTAAACTTAACATCCCAAGACTATTATTTAAATCCTAACCCTCCTTCATACTGTAGCACAAACTTCAGCTAATATCCACTGAGGCTTACTTTAGGTAAGACAGTGTCCTGGTCATTTTCTCATCATGGTAATAAAACACCTAACACCCACAATTTAAAGGAGAAGAGGTTTATTTTGGATCAGTTTTTGAAGGATTCAGTATTGTTGCTGGCTGACTCCAAAGCAAAAAATGCCTTGATGGAATGGTCTGATGGAGGAAGGTTGTTTGTGACATGGCAGCTAGGAAGTCGAGGGAAAAAGTAAGAGCCAAGGAGGATTCAGTGACCAATCTCTTTCAATCAGACCCCACCTCATAACATCATGGATTCCTCAGTGGGTTAATCCACTGGTGAATATAGCACACTCCTGGTTCACTCAGCTTCCAAACTCCCCACCACATCTTATTTATCCAATCTCCAATGGGGTTCTAGATCTAACCAGGACAACCATTAATCTTAGTGGGTCACAAATGTGCATCATTTTTTTTCTCACAGTGTCAATATAAGGTAAGCGTTATTGTTATGATCCTCATTTTATTCCTAAAGAGCTTGAAAATAAGTGAGGTTACTTGCTCAAATGAATTAGTGGCAGAGTTAAGACAATAGGCACCTCATAAATTCTCTCTGAATTTGATTCTTATTCTGTGAAATTGAGATAAAGTCATGTTTCATAAAGTTGTGCTTGGATAGCACAAGAAAATATGTGCAAAAATACTTGCTAAACCATAAAAATCTGTACAACATACCAGTGTTATTAACTGATACTTTGATTCTGCTGTTTTCCAGAATCTAAGTGATCTGTCTGGTTTTGAGCCATGGTTTTATTGGCCATTTTAGTTCATGTTATCCTGGGCAACCTCTTTCATTTGCAATGTGCTACATATACTTTGGTTTAACTGTTTAGACTCCATTCTCCACATGAAATGAATAGTTCAATACTGCTTCATCCTTCAGTGAATACAGGTGTGCTGACCTTACTACATGCCCTAAATTAGGACTGGCCAAATGCCCCAAGCAATCATTTTAGATTTAAACATTCTTAAACTCTATCAGAAGTTTATGTTTGTATAATGAAAGCTAAAATACTTAATACTTTTTTAAATATGGGAAGTCATATCCAAAAATGTAGTCCACTTAAGACAGAACCACCATATATCTCATTCCAATAAAAACAGAAATAAGAAAACTAATGCAAGGCAGGTAGTCTGGCCAACTGCGTCATTTAACCTTATTATTCATGTTCCTCGTGTGACTACGATGTCATAATGCCCTCACACTGAAAGAAACATCAGTTATGAATTGGTCTAAAGATCCCAGATGCTTTCTTTTTGTGACTGCACCTCTTCATTTGAGGAACACCTCATTCTCATATATAAGCATGGTTGCCTTTGTGTTTCTGTCCTATTTTCCGTTTTTGCTAGCTTCTGTACTTGTGTTCAGATGGTTTTAAAGCTTTGGGTTTAACCTATAAGACTTCAACTTCTAAATCAACATATTCTATGTAGTAACCCCGGGGGCGCATGGCATTCTTTCTTCCCTATGTTGCTTTGCAATCTCTCACAGAGCGGCTGCCCCTGTGCCATATCTCTTGTTCACAGCTGCTTGTATGATTATATTTGGGTATCTGGAGCAGCTGAAGGAGCAGCAGGCAGAATGGGACTGTATGGCTTTGCTTTGGGGCCCAGCAGACCTCTAAGGGGTGAGCCCCAAGGGGAGAAAAAGAGCAAAGTTCACAAGCTTCCTTCCATTCCAAGTTTGTGGGACTCCATTCTTCTGTACTTTAATTATGCACTATTGTATAAGCCAAAAAATGGGCCTAAAATGATTTATTTGTACTTGATTATGCAAATATTAGGAGCATAATTAGAAGTAGAGACCAAATCTGACTTCTGCTTCTTGTTGTTCACAATGTACCAACTCTAATGAAACCTAACAAATATTTACTGATAGCCTCTTGTGCTTGCATTTAGAAGACATAATCTCAGCTCAGAAGGAATTTGCACTCTAATATTGAAGCTAGATTTAATATGTAGAAATTTGCATGCACATTATTGACAGATTAAAAAAGTTTATCTTAAACCATAGAGCTGGCACACTGTTAGTAGGAATGTAAAATGCTGCAGCCACTAGGGAAAATGATGTGGAGGATCCTCAAGAAATTATGGGCAGAAGTAATATATATGATACAACAACCACACTTCTGGGTATCTGTCTACAAGAATTGAAATCAGAATCTCAAAGACATTTTAACACTCTCAAGTTTATTTCAGCACTATCAACAATAGGATGTTAAAATGTCCAAAATGCCTCGCTAAGGATGAATGGATAGTGGAGATGTGGTATATACATCCAACAGAATACTGTTCAGTCTTTAAAAAGTTTCTTTTACATGACAGAATGGATGTGCCTGGGAACCCTATGTTAAGTGATATATACTGTTATGGCTGGTATCTCGATGTCCCCCAAAGCCTCATGCAGTCATCAGTGTTGCTTTTTCACAGGGGACTGAGTCTACAGTGTGTGGCTGATTCATGGAACAATGCTAGAATTAAGGGTGTGTGCTTACTAAATAGGTCCACTGATTGGTTTGGCACTGTTCTAATCCCAGTAGCCTGGATAAAATACAGGGGCTAGAAAGAGGCTTGTCAAGTCTCTTGCTTGCTCTTCTACCTTCTGCCTACCATGAGCTGTTTCTCTTCTCCAGTGCCCCCTCTATTATGCCTTGAAGTCAGACAATTATGGACTGAAACCTCTAAAAACCGTGAACTAAAGAAACTTTTCTCCTTTTAACTTTGAGTGTTAGGTATATTGTCTCAGCAGTGAGAGAAACGTAACTAAGACATATGCTAATCACAGAAAAACAAATACTATGTGATTCTACTTACATAAAGTATCCAACATAGTCAAATTTATAAAATCAAAGAATGGAAGAAAGGTGGCTGGGTGGGGTGAGGTGGGTGCTACTGATCCACAGCCATGAAGTTGCAGTTCAGCACGATGAATATCTGAGAGCCGCTGTACAATTTTGCATTTATAATCAACAAAAATTAATTGTAATACTTAAAAATTTATAAGAAGGATATTAAGAAGGGTGGGAGAGAAAGAGAGAAGAAATAATGTGAGAATAGTACTAAGGAAAGAGAGATGAGACATTTTTGTGGAGGGGTAGGTGTGAATACGTATAAAAATCATACGAAGGTTTACATATTGTTCCCCTTAGAATTTGTTTTATTATCACTGATCACTCTACACTTGTTAATGTACATGCACACTTAATCACACTTAGTAGATCCATTCTCCTTTCACATTTGTGAGCCTTCACATTTTCCACAAATAGAGTAATACCTCAGTTCATCAAGGCTTCTGTTCACTCTCAATTCAATTTCCTAAGAGAACTATTCAACAAAATTGTGCTTCCATTGCTGAATTCCATATTGGTCGATTAACTCAACCACAGCCATCTCCTCCACTCTCACAGCGGCTGTTGCTTCCTCTAGTCAAGATTGGAGTCATAGACAAATCTGTGTACACTTATTTTGAAGACTTTTTGTGTGCTCTTGGCACATGTAGTACTTTCCAGTATTATTCAGTCAAGCATGGCCCTCCAAAAAGTGCGGAGCAAGCATGGTGATAAAAAGAAAGTGTAGAGTGGTAATGAAGGTGACAAGAAAGTAAAGAGCAAGAATAGTAAGAAGGCTTTGAAGAAAATAACCAATGAATTGAAGAAGGAAATTATAGAAAAGCATTCTTGTGGATCCGTGTGACTGATCGGGTCTCAGGATACAAGATGGTGAAGTCTACAATCTGTATTATTTTGGAGAATAAAGATGCCATCAAAGGAATTGATGTGGCAAAAGGAGTAACAATATTAACAAAGCAGAGAATACAAGTGCTGGGAGAGGTGGGAAAACATTTGTGAGTGTGACTGAATTAGAAAAAGCTGGCAAGAGATAGCATTAGTGAAGCTATGATCCGTGAAAAAGCCATGAAATTACACAGTGATTTTCTGCAAGAAAACACCTCTACAAGTGCCACAAGTGCCAGTAGAAGATGGTTGGATAAATTCTGCGAGAGGTGGCATCCATAGTCATTCTTTTCTAATGCACATAGATGAGAGTTTGCACATAATTTACTTTCCAAACTAAGATATGTTTTAGAACGAAAGAGAGATGGTGAGGCTTCCAGTTCTGACAATTCTACAAGAATTAGCAGAATTCATGAAGGCAGAAGGATAGTTGCTCAACAAGTGTTCAACTGTGAAGAAACAGGGTTCTTGTGAATGAAAAGGAATTGCTGGGCCACAAACCCAAGAAGGACACATTGACCCTTTGTTGTATGTTAATGCAACTGCTGATCTGAAGATTAAGCCACTGCTGTTGTACAATTTCCAAACCCTTCACGCATTCAAGGCAAAGGGTGTGAACAAGGCCAGACCATCCATCCTGTGGAGGGCCAATATGAAAGCAACTGTTCACGGAATGGCTGTGCCAGGTTTTTGTATTTACCATTAAGAAATATACTCCTGACACCCAACTGTCTGAAAGGTGCCGTCTCCTGATGGAAAATCCCCTGGCACACCCTCCAGCCTTGGTGGGTGATACGGACACAAAGTAGGACTTTATAAAGGTCAAATTCCTCTCCCCCCAGTGCAACATCTCCTCTGCAGCCCATGGGCCAGCAAGTGACCTGAAACTTCAAGAAGCTGTGCAGACAGGCGCTCTTCGCCAGGTGTTTTAATGCCACTGAAGACATGTCCTTGACTCTAAAAGAGTTTGGGGAGAAACAGTTCGATGATCTTTACTGCATCAACCCCATGCTGGAATTTAAACACCCAGGAGGAAACGGTGGCCAGAATGTGTCACTGAAAGTGACTTGGAAGGGTCTGATGCACAGACGGTGGAGGAGATTGTGTCCCCAGGCAAGTGGTGACTGGACATGGATGCCGCACACATGGAGGAGTTGAGGGAGGACCACAAGGAGGAGCTGACAATGGAAGAACTTACTGAACTCCAGAGTGAGGAGCAGCAGGAGCTTGTTGAGGAGCACTCCAGTGACAAAAGAGGAAGACAGGGAGGAGATTCGCAATGATGTGATAAAATCCATTGTGGAAGAATGGAATGAGTGCTGGGATTTCTTTGAGAAACACCACCCCAACATAACTGTAACGAACAGTGTTGAATCTGATTGGTAATAACATGGTCTTTCATCTCCAGAAAGTTATGCAGTGCAGGGGAAGAAAAGCATTAGACATTCGACAGCGATTTTGCCCAAATCGACCTTGCAGCTAAGAGACAGGAAGAAAGGAGACCATTGAAGGAGATCTCGTGATGTCCTTATGGAATGTAACTCTCTTTCCAAACAAAAACTTCCTCCCCACCCACCTTCCTGTCCTCCATGCCAGAAGTCGCCTCATGCAAGGTTAATGTTTTCTCTTCATACTGTAATGTACAGTGTTGTACTCTACTTTGTTTCATATTTTTGTAGTTAAAAAAATACATATGATTCAGAAGCAATTAACCTTGTTTATGATGAACCTTATGGAAAATTTTGATCTAGTTTGTGACCAATTCATTCATAGAACAAATTGTGGAATGAATTAAATTCAATGACCCAAGGATACACTGTATGTCTGCTACCATGCAAATAGAAGCTACTGTTCTATCTGTCCTAGCACATAAACAGGCTCATCTTTTTAATATTTTGTTTGTTTGTTTTTTCAATACTAGAGATTGAGCCCTAGAACTTCACTCTGAACTACATTTCCAGCTCTTTTTTAATTTTTAGCTTTAATACATGATCTTTCTAAGTCTCCAAATTGCCCAGAGTTGGGTCAAACTCACAATCTTTATGCCTCATCCATCCTTCTAACTTGTTAGAAAAACAGAGGCATTCCTAAATCTAAAATGTACAGCTACTTGGCCTGTTTATAATTATTTTTACAAGTGGGTATATATGTGTATGATAACATATAGCAACACGTTACAGTAAAATTTACCATGAATTTGCTAGAAGAAAATCTATCCAAAACTGAACTGCCACATTTCTCAAAGATATCATATATCATGCCAATTAATAAATTGATTATAATCTCATAGAAAAGTAGAAATTGTGCTACATTTTAAACTGGCAATCATATAAAAGTCTTTTTTGTTCTTGGCAATATTTTCTGTCATTCTTTTCTAATGCACATAGATGAGAGTTTGCACATAATTTACTTTCCAAACTAAGATACGTTTTAAAATGAAAGAGAAAGCTACTAAATAATTACACTGGAGCAACCATCATAAACCAGATCTGTCTTGGATGAACAGAATACTTTGTGTCATTACCTAAATTAGTGTTGGAAAATTCATGTACCAAACTGAACTTTAATATACAGAGATGAAGAAACAGGGGAGATGCACAGAAGGAAGATTAATTAATGGCAATTAATGGCATTAATGGCAATGCTTCATTTTTATTTTATAAATTATTGCTGCCTTCTGGGGTTTTATGAAATAATTGTTATTTATGTTTCCACTCCAGAAATGGATACCAGGATCTCTCACTACTAATTTCTCTGGCTTTTCTGCAGTGTTCACATTTCCATGACATATGGAATAAGCTGCATGAATCTGATACTTGCTCATAACTGCTCTTCTAAGCCCTGGAGAAAATGTGCAGTTCTGACCAGCAGTTATCGAGTTGATCAAGGGAAGCAATTGCTAAGACAGATGTAGTGAAGACTGCAGAGTGTGGTCTATAAACAGCTCCTTCCAAATGCTTCAATACTCAGTAACCAGAAGCTATTCCATGCTTAATTTAAATTGTAACTTTTAAATTTGGAGTATGTAATCCAGAATCTGGAATATTGGATAGACACATAAAGTTGTGACATACAGACTACGAAAACATCTCATTATTCTATAAATATTTAATAGAGAAAAGCCAGAATTTGCTTGAGAATTACGGGCTTTATAAATTACCATGGTAACAATTAGTGTGTATCTCCATGTACAGGTATTAATGAGGAATGGGGACTTATGCATTGGTGTGGTACACAATTTTAATCAGTGAAATGGATATAAAAGTTACTCCTGAAAAAAAAAAGCTACATTTACCTTTTGTATGTAACACAACTGGCCCATTTGCTTTCATTAGAATTCGTTTATTCTCATAAAATACAATTTATCAAGTACCTCCATTTTCATGGTACAGTAAGCAAATATAGTTTTTGCCTTCAAGGAAAATTATAAGATTACAACATTTTCTCTCTAAATTATATCAATAGCATTAACTTAGCTTGAGAATTTTTTTCTGATAATGGACAAAATGGATATAGATTATCCCTGGGTGAATGCAAACTTTTACACAATACCATTAAGTCTCATTTAACATTTATTTAATATGGACAGAATTATCAAGTCATCTTCCATTATTATGCAGCATTATGTATTAATACTGTTCAATCATGCATTCATTTAACAAATATTTAATGAGCACACGTACTGTCCTAGGTGTGAGGAATTCCACAATGAGCTGGAAGATGAGGTTTCTCTTTTTCTACAGCTTCCATCTGATTAGAGAAGACAGATACTATACAAACACAAAATTTCCTTCAATATAATTTCAGACAATAATTTCTATGAAGAAAATAATGAGATTTTAATATAACAGCATTTCAGCTGCTTAGAAAAGGTTGTTTTAATAATGGGTTTGTTGTTCTTGTTATTTTCTATTTGGGATGATTTCAGAAGGTGTTTCCAAAGAGTTAGCAGTTGAATAGAACTTGGTTAAAATATGCAAAGCTTTCAGAGAATGGTAGAAAGGAAGGGCAAAGCTGAGGAAAGGGTTTAGGGAGGGAACATTGAGTGCTGTGAAGTAGCTGGAGGGGAGTAGGAGTAGAGTAGAGTGGTAGAAAAAGAGCTCAAGGAGGAAGGGAAGGACCAGATCATGAAAGGTGTTTAGATCATAGAAGTGACCAGCAGTTTCTGATAATCAGAAAAATGGCCCCACAAGATGTTTATGTCCTGATGCACAAAGTATGTACTTGTATTACATTTACTGAAGAAAAAAAAAAACCTCATGGACATCCTAGCTATGATTCATTCAAGAATCTCAAAAATGGAGATTATGGGCCGGGGATTTAGCTCAGTGGTTCCCCAACCTGCCTTGTAAGTGCAAGGTCACAAGTTTGATCCCTGGTACCAAAAAAACAAAAAACACCGAAAATGGAGATTATGATGAATTATCTGGGTGTGCCCAACCTAATCACATCAAGAACCTTCTTCACTGTGGTTAGTGAGGGAGAACTTCTAACAGAAGCTGGCTCAGAATGTTACATGGCTAGCTTGGAAGTGAAGGAAGAGACTACCAACCAAGGAAGATAAGAGGCCTCTTGAAGCCAGAAAAGACAAAATATTCAATTCTCTACTAGAGGTGCTAGAGAGGAATGTAGCCCTGCGGACATCCTGATTATAGTGAGACCTTTGTTAGATACTTTGTCTACAGAAATATAACAAACAAATGTGGATAATTTTACACCACTACATTTGTAGTCATTTTTACAGCATCAGTAGAAACTAATAAAGATAATGTAACAAGAGAAGGCATAGCACAGCACCAGAGTGAAGCATTGCATCCTCTCTAATGTCATATTGCACAGTCTTTGAAGGAGAAGCTAAGAAGAGCTAAGAGGGACTAATGGAAAAGGAAAACAAAAGTGGAGAAACAACCAACACATTCTTTTCTCTGCCTGCTCCAAGACTCATACAAAGAAGCTCAAATTAAAGGTTGTCTCATTTCACTGTACTTGTCTGAGACCTACTCTTTTATGTGCCTAATAAATGACCACTGGCTGAGGACTTATCAAATGTCTACTGTTCCTCAGCTGCAGGAAAGCACTCAACGTCTTAGCAGCACTTGACCTCTGATACCACTGCCTTTGAAAGCTTTGATGTGTTCATGTAAAGGCCAGAAAAGGGCAAAAATCTTACAAGGAGTCAGATCTCAGGTGAGAGACTAATGGGACTCTGAAAAACTGAAAAGAGTTGGAAATGTTTAGAAGGGCAGAAAGTAGGACAGGTAAGAGGAGAGTGTAAGCATCTTAAGTGTTGAAATGTAGGGGACACAGTGGTCATCTAACAAGTATTTCCTAAGTTCCCTTAATTCTTTGAAGTGTTCTTTCCTGTTATGTGCAGAAAGTAGAGTCAAGTTCTCTTCCTGTAATCACTGCCTCTCTGACCTCAAATAAAGTATGTGAAAAAAAAATGAATTAAATTATCAAGAAATATATAGTTTGCTGAAAGAGAGGATTAAGCCACATATGAGCTTTCTTCCCTTCAGTACATATTTACTGAGCACTTACTCTTGATCAGGCAATGTACTTAGTGCTACAACATAATGATTGTAAGACACAGAATTTTTATCCAAAGATTCATATTACTGACTACACAGATTTAATCATAATAAACTGGGCTTTCATTTTATCCAGAGGATTCCTCTTCATTGCATTTTAAAGAGACCAAAATTAAAACCCAAAAAGTGAGTAGTTTGTTTTATACATACAGCAGTACCTAATTTTAGGAATGCTTCTGTTCCTGAACAGTTTAATTCGCAAACAGAAGCATTCTGCAAAAATTTGCTTTTATTGATGCATCTGGAGATGAACACTCTAGGGGCCACCTTCCCTAGAATTGTAGAATAAATTAATTTCGTGAAGCGGGGTACTATTTTATGGTAGTGCATGATAACATTATGTACAGATGCTTGGATGAAATCTCTTGGATGGAGATCATTTTCTATTAAATGTGGTCACCACTTTTTGGGGACCATGTATTAGAAGTTCTCATGTCAAGGTCAGAGCCTAGAGAACATAGTCATGTCACTTAATTCACTGGTACATTACTTGCAATGTTATTCCCACTTAAATATCAGATTATAAGACTGTATCGTTCCTGAATAGGAATTTAAGGATTCGAATTTATATATCAAAAAATAACTTGAGTGGCTAAGCCATCCTTGTTCAAGTTATGAAAGAAGAATTTTCTTTGTTCCTCACCAATTCTAGGACAATGCACTTAGAGGTGAGGATATTTTCTCTCATTTTCCATGTAGAATGACGCTAGGAGTTTCCTCTTCAATTCTTTAAATTTTTAGTTTTTTTAGTTGCTGTGACTGTTCATGATTGGTAAGACTTGACATAGAGAAAGGTGCAGGAGATTTGAAATAGGATAGAGAACATCAATAAGATAGTAAATCAGTTAGATGAGTAAATTAAACTAAAAATTTTTTGGCTCAAACTGATATCCACAACTATCCTGGAACCATGGCACTCAATAAAACTAGCTTCTCAAGATTGTATTGAAGCAAATTAAAGAGATAAAACCACAGTTTTATGTTCAAGAAATCTATGATCTGGAATATGTATATCAAAACTACCTTTGTAATATTTAGAATAATCCTCTCACTTCAAACTTCATGTTTTTTTTACTATTTTTCCTTTCTCCCTCAGGAAAAAAATAGCCATTTAAAGATTATATAAATATTGTCTGTCTCACAACCCAATTAATGGAAATGTATAAATGTCCATGATATGTTCTATGTATTTTAAATTTGGGTTTTCACTATTGTGGGATCTGTGTGGATTTTTTCTATAGGAAATTAAAGATAGCAAGACATAAAAGACAGCATCTATTAGTTAGGAATACTCCAGGAAAGTCGTGGAAATGTTTACTCCTCCAGATAGCTTCTGTCTCTGTAAGGAGATGACTAAATCATCCCTGTTTGATTGCCACTAGATCTCTCTCTCTCTCTCTCTCTCTCTCCCTCCCTCCCTCTTTCCTTCTTCCACAAGTTTTGCAGTGATAAAATGACTGTAGGACTTACTGACAATAATTTTGGTGTCTGAAAATTCTGGGTGGAAATTCTGATATTTATTCAATATTTACTGATATTATGTGCTTGGTCAGTTGCTTATCCTTCCGGAGCATAGGAGTACCTGAATGCAAATAGAACAACACAACATACTTCAAAGTATGCTTGTGAATATTAAAATTAAATTTAAATAAGATACCAACACAGTACTCATTATCATTTTTATATGTGTATTATCTCCTTCGGGGTTCAATGTGGTGTGAATGCTTCTGACGTGACTTCTGCTTCACACATTTAGCCTAAAAACATAACAATGTACTGATATTTTCATGTATTTTAACTGGACAAGCAAGCCTCACTCTGATGACAGCAAAGTCACATTGATAGCACGGCCACTTGATATGTGGCGAGAACGGCGCTTCACTTCTGTGACTGCCCTCCCCAGAGCACATTGTGCAGACCCAAGAATGAGGAAAACAATAAGTAATCCCCAATTGACATTCTACAAAGTGTGTAATACTTCTCAAAATTCTATTAATATATGTTAAAATATTACAAATACAGGTAGCTATAAAGTTATACCTAGTATTCACAGTCAACCTATTGGCAAAAAGTAGAGCAGACCACAAAGGGCTTGGTTTTTGCTGACTTCTCTCTTGTGTATTTTAGAAAGCAGTATATCCTACTTCTTGCTTTCAGTCCTCCATCTCATTACAATTCCCTTCTTTTGCTTGCCTCCTCAACCAATGAGCATATATGCAAACACAGAGTGGAAAAAATGCACATGCACGCACACAACTCAGAAGAAGACAAGGGGTTGAGAGCTGGGGCATGAATTTAAGAACTCAAATTCTCCCATACAGTGTTCATCCTTGTTGTTGGCAAGAGATGGCAGGCTGCTCCTATTAACTCCACTCAGAAGTGTCAGGGGCAGCATCTCTTACTACCAGAAAATAGGGACGTGCTACAAATGAATAAATACCCACAGATGTTACAGGGACACAGGAGACTACCAAAGAGCTCCTAATGGACAAAGAGAAATTTGAGCAATAAAATATAGTGCTGGGTTATAACCCCTATAGAAAACAAATGTCTATGATGTACATTTTACAAATATAGTGGTACCTTGTTTCACAAACTTAATTCTTTCAAGATTCTGGTCACAAATTGAATTGGATAAGTACTGCATGATATTCAATAGTTAGGTTCAATTATTATGACCATATATATATATATATGTATGTATATGTATATATATATATATATATGTGTGTGTGTGTGTGTACACACACAGATATTATAGATAGATAGATAGATAGATAGATAGATAGATAGATAGATAGATAGAAGTGACAGAATAAATGAATGGAAGAGAATACATAAATGTTTCTTGCAGAATTCAAAATAATCTATGTGCATATTGTGACCTAAAGGACAGGGACTGTAACTAATTCTTTGGATGTAGACTGAACATGGTGACTTCCTTCTCAGGAGTACACTATGGAAAAGAGGGGGAAGAAATAATAACGCTACAGAGGAGAAACTGGACAAGCAAGCCCCAAGTCATACTGATGGCATATTCCCTTGATATGTGGTGAGAATGGCACCTCACTTCCATGACTGCCCCCCCAGCACATTGTGCACACCCAAAAATGAGGAAAACAACAAGTAATCCCCAACTGACATTCTATAAAATGTCTAATACTTCTCAAAATTGTCGAGTCATCCAAAATAAAAAGAGCTTGAGAAACTGTCACAGCCAGGGGGTCCAAGTAGAGATGCTGACTAAATATAAGATGGTGACCTAGATGCAATCCTGAACAGAAAAGTGATATTGTGTAAAGACTAAGTAAATTTGAATACATTCTGTCCTTCAGTTAACAATATTATCTTAATATTGGTTCATGAATTGTGACAAATGTACAGCACCAATGGACAATTTTAATAATAGAGGAAATAAGCCACAGGTTCAGCTTCTGTATTTAACTTCAAAACTATTCTATAGATCTAGAACTATTCTAAGAAATAACTTTTAAAAAGGAGACTGGAATTGGGCTGTTTACTAAAAATAAAGGAGAATATCCAAGAACCAGGATAGACTCATGGCCATGGAAAACTAGAGCTGGAAACAGGAAATCACTGAGCTACAAGGCTATCCTGGATGTCCTCCAGGGCCCACACAACTTCCGAGCTGTTTTACCTGGCAGGTTCCCTTCTCTTTCATAAACTGCTTCTGCTACCAACTAATCATGCACATGGTCCACCACAGACACCGTCTCCATCTCTCACATCTTAATCAGGTTCAGCAAGCTTCTTAGCTGCAATTCCAAATTCTCTTCTTCCGATTAGATATAGATTCTGACTGCCAGCTGCCAGATAGAAAGTGTGCCAGTCTTTGAAACAGGATGCTGACTTGGTCCATCAAGTTATTGCGGGAAAAGGGGGTAAGGGTACCATGGCACCCTCTTACAGGGTCTCAAAGAGATAAGTCTTGGAGTAAAACTGTTAAGAACAAAGGAGAATAATGGAAGGTTTAGTACACACTACAAATGTGTAATGTAAATATATAACTACATTATAAATTATAAAGCATTAATAAAAGTATGGTCTGGCCTTTTTATTCACAGGCTCTGCATCCCTAGATTCAAACAAACATGAATTCAAAATATTTAGACAAAAGTATTGGATTTGTGTTGAATATGTACAGAATCTTTACCCTTGTAATGATCTCTAGCAATACAATGTAGTAACCAATTACATAGCATTAGGTACTATTTTACATTGCATTACTTATTAATCTAAACAAGATTTGTTAAAGTCTATGAAACTGTATTAATTAAAATTTTCCAGGGGAAGAGAATCAATGAAAATATATATTTAATTGTACGAGTGAATTTATTAGCTAAGCTCAGGCTCAGGAGAGTTTACAGTGGCCATTTGTACAGGGGAGATCCAGAGGATCCAGTTGCTGAGCCCAAGAACATGAAAACTGCAAAACAAGAGTGATCAGGGAGGCAGCAGCAACCCAAGGTTGCTGGATCTTTTTAATTGTATGTAGACTACAAGCCCAGTGGTTGGTGCTACCACTGCAGTGGGCCTTCCCCATGACTTTCCTATGTTGATCATCCACAGACACCCAGACACACTTTCTTAATCTGCCAGACATTCCTTACTTCAGTCAAGGGAACATATCACAATTAATGATCACAGGAAGGATTGTGTTATAAGCAAATACTATGCCATTTTACAGAAGGGACCTGAGTATTTGATTATTTTGGTATTCAGGAAGTCCTGGAACCAATTGTCTGTAGATGTTGAGATATATATCTACATAAAGAAGCACAATAGAAATTGTTATCAGTTCTTGATTAGCACAAAACAATAATGTAACAAGCAACATCTGAATTCCACCAGAAAATAGATACAGTTTTAATGCATTTGTCCACAGGATTCAACAGATATGAGCTGGGCTCAGAAGGGTTGGTCATCCTTTGCTGTCACCTGTGTTTACTGCACCATAATAACGCCTGGCTGATGGCTGGCTATTAGCTGGGACAACAGAGATACCTGGCTAGCTTGGGCATGTTCTCGTGGCAAAATCAGAGGGAAAATGAAGATATGGAAATGGATAACACTTTAACAAGCCTCTGCTTGCATCACCTCTGGGCGCATGCACAGGCCAATTCAAGTCATATGGCCCAACTCTGAATTCAGGATCCTGACTGCTAAGCACTGCCAAGTCACTCTGCAGAGGGTGTAGATAAGAGGTTGAGGTGGTGGAGATGAAGAATTGAGACCATTATTATAAGTGTACTACTTAAATGAAGCATTTAAGTAATCCGATGGTGAGATTAATTTGAGAAGCCCACCCAGAGGAAGTGATTTTGAGTGTGTTAAGCCAACTTTTTGGAGACCACATATGGACATATTCACCATTTGTTCTGATTTAAAGTGTTTCTACCTCTGCTATTATGGATAAAGGGATCCGAAGAGGAAAGGATATAACAGCTTCTATGTCCTGGAGTGAAATTATGATTCAGTTATTAACTCTGCTGCTCAGCAGCCCAAAAGAAGCCACACCACGTCCTTCGATTTGGCCTTATCTATTGTGACAAGGCACCAGGGAGCGGATGTGCATGAAATTCATTTCATTTCTCATTCACAGAATGCCTGAATTTTGAAAATATCTCTATGATGTTTCAGGTTTCAGTTACCTAGTGTGTGATCTCACAAACTCACGGCCTTCAAAAGAAAGAACACTAACTTCGCAGAAGCTTGAGGTCCTTTGTTGTGGGAAACCCAGGAGGCATCATTGCAGGAGAAACACACAGGAGCATGCGGGTCACTTTTGATAAAATGGCATGTACTCCAAGGGCAATAGAAATATGCATTTTATGCAAACTCATGGTTGAACAGACTGGCACATTTAAATTAAATAGATTCAAATCATCCTTATGTATAATACATTAACAGATCATAGTCTTCTCATATCACAAGCTTCTGAAAATAGCTCTTATATATAAGAAATACGGTATGGTGACCATGGTAGCAAATATGTCTGTAAATGTGCAAATAAGAATAATAATGTTCTGAGAATTTCATAGGAAAATCAAATTACATCTTTCTTCTGTTAAATAAGTAGAGGTGAAATATCCAAAAGACCCAAACAAATGTATAACCGCTTCATTCCTTCTGCGGTATATTTCGATATATTTGATCAGGTTTTCATCTTTTTATGTTTACAAGTCATAAGAATTAAACCTAAACTTTCTCTTCCGTTTTACATCCAGTAACCCACTGAGAATAAGGCTCATACAAAAAAGTTTTGACATTTTCCTTACTGATGCCTATGGCAAGCGTCACAGTTAGATTTTGAGGTTCTTCCCAACAGAAGATGAACCAAGCTTTGCCATCCATCTTAGCGTTTCCACTTGGCAGTTCCACCTGTGACTGGAACTAGCAGCATGGGGAAACCAGTCTGCCCCCTCCAACACATGCGCTTCTTTCCTCTCTGCCTCCCTCTGTTAGTCACTCTGGCTCCTAGTCGTCTCTCCCACCTGCATTCATCACCACCTCTTCTGGAAGGCTTCCCTGACTGATCACTCACATTTTGATATTCCTTCTCTGTTTCTTATAAAGCTCTGGAGCTAACTCAATTGAAGAACTGCTCGCATTGCATTATCTTATATTCCTGCTTCTCTGCATACCGCACCCACTGGTATATGACAAAGATATAAGTAAACCAACAAGAGAGATAATTAAATTATGACTTGTCTACAGTTGAGAGCTAAATCTTAGAGTGCTGTGATAATTAATTGTGGTTACAAAGTAACAAAGGAAGATAAGGGGCTCAAAGATTTAAATTATCAGGTTCAGACACAGAAAGAAGCTAAAAAATTTCTAAATGTGTTCTGAAAGTCTTCTGTTTTTTATCTATAGAGTGAGATTACAGAAACCCAAACATAAGTCCTCATAATTTGATTGACTAAACTATCCCTGTTTAATGCTCAGCCTCAAAGGGTATTTGAAGGGAAAATGAGGTCCCTGACCTGAAGAGAATGGAATCCCATGAATTGGGATGGGGATGTTTGGGAGAATCCTGACGAGACTGGTGATGTTGAGCTCCTGAATCCTGATAAGATTATTCCGCCAAAGGAAGAGATTTCCCCAGCCTCAGTGATGGAGCCACCCTCCCATTGTACTGGCCTCTACTCTTATACCTGAAAAAAAAAATCTGTGTGTCAAAGGCTCAGGAAAATGCGAATTTTGGGGTGGATTTGTCATTTTAAATCTAATCCTGCACACTAGGATGTCCCAAAACATGTACCCTTAAGATGCAGATTCCCAAGGGGAGCACCAGCATCCCAAAGAACCCGATCATTGCTCTTCTCTGTATGACAGACATGACAATGATTACAATAATTCCACTGGGAAAGTTAAGCCTGATGGGTTTAATTGGATCCCTGAGTGACCATCTCAAGTGGCATTCAAAGACAAGGGGGCTATGCTTACCTGAATGGCCAGCAGAAACAATGATTGAGATAACCTGACATGTACAGACCTATGGCGCTGGCTGATTATTCATGGTGGTCCCAAAAGTAAAATGGATACAAAGCCTACTAAACTTTACTAGATTTAGATAGGAAAAACTAAGGGAAATGAATGGAAATTTACCTCAAATAGCAGAACAAAATGGAGGCCCCTAAATGGATTCCCAGGTTTGAACCGATTACAGACAGAAAACCCCTTAGGTGAAAGGGAGGCCAGGTCTCCTTGAGAAAGGACCCTCGTATGCTACCAAAAGTTTATACTGTTGATCTTTCTCCCATCCTTTCCCAAAAGAACTTAAAGACCTTGTATCTGAGTAACTGTACACTGGGGAAAGGAAATGATCAGATATTTTAGGGACTACTGTCACTCATTCTGAACTACATTGATTCCAGGAGAGCCAAGACATCACTGTGGCCCACCCACCAGAGAGAGTAGGGACCTGTGAAAGTCAGGTGATCAATGGAGTTTTAGTGATGGTCCAATACACAGTAGGTCCAGTAGGTTTCCAAATCCATTCTGCAGTTATACCCTTAGTTCCAGATGCAATTGCGATAGAAATAAATAGTACTTGGTAGAATCCTCACATCGGTTCCCTAACCTGTAGTGTGAGGGCTATTATAGTTTGAAAAGTCAAATAGAAGCCATTACAGTTGACTTTATCTGGGAAAATAATAAACCAAAACAATATCACACTCCTGGAAGATTTTCAGAGAGTGTCAAGGACTTGAAAGATGCAGGTGTGGTAGATCCTGCTACATCCCCATTTAATTACCCTATTTGGTCTGTGCAGAAGGTGGACAGGTCTTGAGGAATGATGATGGATTTAGATAAAATCAATCAAGTGGTGCCTCCAATTGCAACTGCTGAACCAGATGTGGTTTCCTAGCTTGGGCAGATTAACACATCTTCTGGTAACTGCTATGTGGTTATTGATTTGACAAATGCCTTGTACTCCATACCTATCCATGAGGCCCACTTAACTCTCAAGATCTGTGATGCAACTTAGTTCACTAGCATCTCAATCATCTTTCTCTTCCACAAGGTATAATCCATTGCATTGATGATATTATCCTGATTGGACCATGTGAGGAGGAGGTAGCAATCACTCTGGACTTGGGACTTGTTAGTAAAGCATTTGCATGCTAGAAGATGGGAAATAAATCCAACTAAAATTCAAGGTACCTCTATGTCAGAGAAATTTCTAGAAGTCCAGTATGTGAGGCATGCAGAAATTCCCTTATAAGGTGAAAATCAGTTGTTGTATCTGGCTTCTCCCCAATAAAAAAAAAAAAAAGAGGCACAATGTTTAGTGGTCCAATTTGGGTTTTGAAAGCAACACATTCTTCACTCTCATTTACTGAATGACTTGAAAAGATGCTAGTTTTGAGTTGGGTTCAGAACAACAGAAGGCTGTGCAGCAGGGCTGTGCTACTGAGCTTCTGCTTTGCCACAGGAACCATATGATCTAGCATATCCAATGGTATCTGAGGTGTCAGATTCAGATAGGGATGCTCTTTGATGTCTCTGGCAGGCCTTCATAAATGAATCATAGCAGAGGTCTTTAGAACTTTGAAGCAAAGTTCTGCCATGATCTGGAGACAACTATTTTCCCTTTGAAAAGCAGCTCCTGGTGTGCTTTTGTGAAAACTAAATGGTTGCCCATGGGACACCAGGTTATCATGCCATTTGAACTTCCCGTCCTAAGCTGGGTACTACTTGATTCATTAAGTCATGAAGTTAGGCATGCACAGCAACAGCTCATCATTAAATGGAGATTTCGTATACATAGCTGAGTCCAAGCAGATCTAGAGGGCACAAGTAAGTTACATGAAGAAGTTGCCCAAATGTCCATGGTTCCTACACCTGTTATATTGCTGTCTGTCTCCCAGTATGTGCCAACGGCCTCATGAGATATGGCATACCATCAGTTGATATAGGACAAGGAGACAAGGGCCTGATTTACAGACATTTCTGTTCATTATATAGGCATTATTCTAAAGTGGATGGCTGTAGTACTACTCCCCCTTTTCAGGACAACCCTAAAGGAAAATGGTGAAAGGAAATTTTCACAGAGCGCAGAACTTTGGGCCATGTACCTGGTCATACATTTTGCTTAGGAGAAAAAATAGCCAGATTTTTAACTAAACACTGATTTATGGGCTAGTGGTCAAGTGGTCAGGAATTTGGAAGGATCATGACTGGAAAGCTGGTGACATAAATATATGAGATAGAGGTATGAGGATAGACATTTCCAAATGGGGGAAGGAGGTAAAGATATTTGTGTCCCATGTGAATGCTCTCTCAATGGTAACCTCAAAAGATGATGACTTTAATAATCAAGTGGATAAAATGACTCATTTTGTGGATAGCAGTCAACCTGTCTCTTCCCTATTCCCATTGCTGCCCAACTGGCTTATATACAAAGTGACCATAGTGTCAGGGATTGGAGGTTATTCATAAGATCAATAATATGGACTTCCACTTATTAACGTTGATCTGTTCACAGCCACTTCTGAAGGTCCAGTGTCCCAGAAGCAGAGACCAACACTGAGTCCATGATGTGACACTATTTTCTGGGACAATCAGTCTCCCCCTCGTGGCTTGTTGATTATATTGAATGGTTTCCACCATGGAAAGTGGCAGCACTGTGTACTTACTGTCATAGACACTATTCCAAGTATAGATTTGCCTTCCCCAAATGTAATGCTACTGCCAAAACCACCACCCTTAGACTTACAGACTGGCTTATCCGCTGTCATGGTATTTTATACACCAATGCTCTGACCAAGGAATACATTTCATGGTCAGAGAAGTGAGACAATGGACTCTTGCTCATGGAATTGACTGATCTTACTATATTCTTCACAATCCAGAAGCAGCCTTTGAGATAGAAAGGTGAAATGGCCTTTAGGAGATGTAGTCACAGCACCATCTAGACAGAAGTAACTTGCAGGGCTAGAAGGTTCTTTAAAAGGCTGTATATGCTTTCAATCAGTGTCCATTACATATAATGTACTGTGCCTCTCAAAGCCTGGATCCACAGGTGCAGGAACTTGCGGCTCTCTGGGGGGACCCCGTCCAGCGGGGAATAGGAGGTGAGAGCCGCCTCTTATTCGTGGGTCATCAGAGGCCGATCCGATCTTGAATGTCTGTGAATGAAATCTTTAAGAAGTTAGAGCACATGGCCCAAGTCTGATTTCTGATCAAAGGCTCTTTATTGGCTCAGCAGAACGATTATATACTGTTATCCCAGGGGGGAGGTTTAGCAAGCTTATTGGACAGTTCAAACAAATCCTCTACCAATCACATGAGTCACTCAAGCATTTAACCATACAGCAATCAGTATTTTACCAAATGTGGGGAGGGGTAAGTGGGAAGGCGTACATCAACAGCTAACCCTATGCAATCTTTAACTTAACAATCTCCAGGGGCAAGCGGGGCAAGGGGAAAACCAATTTTGATACCAAGATTCGTCCTTTTCCCGTTGCTTGCCTTTGTTGTCCGTTGCTTCTGCCTTTGTTCGAGGCTTTCCTCAACCCTTCTAATGTTATCATCCACCAGGCCCAGTTTATCTTTAAAAAAGCAACATTCTTAAAGAAGGGGGTTGGGGCCAATGGCAATGGGTTTGAACTGAGGTGGTTCTTTCAAAAGGCCTGATGGAAAAGGTGAGACCCGGATCACGGCCGCTGATGTAAAGGCGAAGGCCCCACTCAACCTGACGAGTCCAGTGGTATTGTTTGCCGGGCGTGGTGGTGCACTCCCATAATCCCATAAAACTAGTCTGGATTACAGTGAACTCCAGGTCGACACCCGTAATCCCATAAACCCAGCCTGGATAATCCCATATGCCCAGCCTGGATTACACAGTGAGCTCAGCCTGGATTACAGAGAGTTCCAGGTCAATCTCATCTGCATAGCTGAGACCCTCATCTCAAAAAAGCCAAATAGAGTCATACATTGTGTCAATGCCTCAATGGTAGAAGAAGTTACTTTTCCAATGTCAAATGCCAGCGGGCTCCCACAGGAACTAAGGTGTAGAAGTGGGAATGGTATCGTTTACCATTATCCCTAATGACCCACTAGCAAATGTTTTTCTTCTTGTTCCCATGACTTTATACTCTGCTGGCCTAGAAGTATTAGTTCCAGAGGAGGGAAGGCTTGTACCAGAAAACACAACAATGATTCATTGAACTGGAAGCTAAGACTTCCCCTTGATTATTTTGGGCTCCTCATCTCTGAGTAAACAAGCCAAAAAGGGAGTTGGCAGGGGTGATTGATCCAGACTATCAAGGCAAAATTGGACTATTAATCCACAATGGGGGAAAGTAAGAATATACTTGCAATGCAGGAGATCCCTTAGGGCATTTGCTAGTATTACCATGCCCTATTTTAAGGTCAATTGAAAACTAAATAACCCAATCTAAGCAGGATGATAAATGGCCCAGAACCTTCAGGAATAAAAGTATATGTCACTCCACCAGGAAAACAACAAAGACCTTCTAAGGTGTTTACTGAAGGCCAAGGGAATGCAAAATAGGTGGTAGAAGGAAGTTGTACATGCCAGCTATGACTACATGACCGGTTACAGAAACAAGAATTGTAATTGCAATTGTTCCCTCCTATTCTGTTGATGTTTGTGTATATATACATACCTAGTAATAATGTGCTTTTATTTCCTTCCTTTATAAGATGTTGATAGACTTAATATGGTTCCTAAACACTACTAACCTATACTGTAATGCTTAAACTATGAAATGTGAGCAATAAGCATCACCAAAAGAAAAACTGCCTTTTATCCTGGAGAAGGAATGAGTGCACTTCTGTTTGTACACAGGATTCTTGTATCAGGTTAGACATAATTATTAATTTGCTGTTGTGTCTGGACAATAAGATTAAGAAAATACATCCACTTTTCAAGTTGAAAAGGGGTGGATTGTGATAGTTAATTTTGGTGTCAATTTGAATGAGAAACACCTGGCAGATCGGTTTAGCACAGTTATGGTTGGCTGTGCGTGACTGACTTACTGAAGAGGGAAGACCCTCCCTGGATATGAGTGGCACCAACAAATAGACTTTTAGCCTGGATGGTGAAAAGGGAAGGAATAAGGAAGCCTTGCTATTTCTTCATCAGAAGAGTCCCACTCATCACCTTCACCTTTGGATGTCCATCTCCAGACTTCCAGGGAAGACCCTTTAACTTCCCCACACAGACTAACATGGACCCATGGCTCTGAGGCATCCAGACTGCCCTCTGCCATTCTTCTATGCCTGACTCCATATATATGGTCATGGTAAGCCTACCTTGTAAATATTTCATGTATCATACAAAATTATATATATATATA
>NW_022900942.1:54622562-54730846 GCF_012274545.1 Fukomys damarensis | reverse complement strand
TTAACTTCCCCACACAGACTAACATGGACCCATGGCTCTGAGGCATCCAGACTGCCCTCTGCCATTCTTCTATGCCTGACTCCATATATATGGTCATGGTAAGCCTACCTTGTAAATATTTCATGTATCATACAAAATTATATATATATATATAATTTTATGATATTTTGATATTTTATGATATTACGAGATATATATATATATATATATATATATATACCATTTATATTATATGCTACTATACTGAATCTGTTCCTCTAGTGAACCCTAAATGATACACTCTGATGTGGAGGAATGCATACATCATGGTTCCTCCAATTTGGGGGAAGGTGTACATGCCAGTGAGAGTGAGTGAGGAGGAGAATGCGCAACTCAGAAAGAACCATCCTTGGAAAGAATAGGCCCATGTGTTCCTATTTCCTTTTATCCATGTTCCCCACCCAGAACATTATCAACTATTAGTGATGATCATTAGAGCATATGTGCAGCAAAATTAATCCAACTGAAAGCAGTCATATATAACATGTCTACAACTCCTGGCCCTGGTGAAGGGCTGAGAGTTTAGGAATGTGCTAACAGAAGAGGTTTAATGTTTGATTTTTGGTTCCACTGAAGAGGGAAGTTTGCTTATTTTTGCAAGCAGCTCAATGCATGGCAAGAACAGTAGACTTGGGATCATTAGGTCACAGATTACCTCTACTGGGCTTCTTAAAGTTTCTGTACCCCAGTTTTTATCCTTGTAAAGTAAGGATATCTACAGCTAGCTACCTAGAATTCTTCAAGGGGCTGTTGTTACATGCTGGACAGATCACCAGGAGCTTCTTTACCTGGGTTGTGCTCCAGGATGTTGGCAGAGATAATAATTGTGCTGCCTTCCAGAATCTTTTTATTTAAGGAGATAGGGTATATGTTAAATTTTTATTTAAATAAACATGTATACCACATGTATAGAATGCAAAATGTTCATAAATATTTATGAGGCTTCAAAGAAATTTCATATTTCAACCAGGAAGCAATAGAGTATATCTTGAATTGCCCAAGAGTTAGTATTTACTTTTTCTCTACTCCAGAGTTAGAAAAGTTCGAGATTTTAAAGGTTCTCAAAATAACATATAACTATAGAGATAGTCACGTCTTGGAAGATTATTTATTTACAGTTTTTCCTTAGAAATGAGTCCTGTGGTTAAATAATGCTGATGGGTTCAAACCAAATAGTAGTTGCTTTGTCTTATTTTATAGGCCATTTATGAAATTCTCAAAGTACATTTACATAATTATTTTCCCAAGCATCTCATTAATATATTTTCTTGCCAGTCGTGAATGCAAAATACATCTACAAAAAAACAATAGGAATGGGAAGAATGTTAGACTTTAGGCTCAGGTAGACTTTCTCACATCTACAATAGAGGTGACAACTCAGGTTGCAGAAAAAATAAATTGTAAAGCAGACAGTGTGGAAGAATTTCCGACACAGCATGCATAAGATGCTGTCCTGTGTTTGCTTTTAGGATTTGAGAAGCAATTCCAAGTGGGTGTTCTGTGAGAACAAGCAATTGCCATCACTGTTTAATTTCATATAACCAACAAACTCCTGTAGGATATGGTCACATTAATCTTGCTGCTTAAAGAGACTGATGTTTTCACCTGTTCACACACACCTGCACACCCACACAAACCTGCACACAATGTTATTCAGTCAGCTTTTGAAGTAAGATATGATATTAAAAGTGTTCAAGACCAAGCATACAAGAAAAATTGAAGTATAAAAGTTCTACAAATATAGAGGAGAAATCAAATCTAGAAGAGAAATTAGGAAGCAAGATCTTTGCAAGGTAGAACTAACATCTGACTCTTAAAATACTTGTCAGTAGGTGCTATCGGGAAAAGATGGAAAGTATATTTATATTTCCCCATATTCTCTCTGTACCTGTTTATAATTCTGTTTGTTTATATTTCTTTCTTCCTGGGAGAGAAGGCTTTTGTTATTTGAAGAGTGCTGGTGGTTTGTTTTGTGTTCTATATTTTAGGGATGTTTATCATGGGAAATAAATATGGAGAAAATAAGAACTTTGGGTGTCAGAGTCTGGAAAAGTTTTAAATATCAATAATGTAGTTTGCTCCAGGTTTTAAAATTGAAAAACAGATTCTAGAAAAAATTATCATTTTAAAGATCATTTCACAGATCATTTCAGGGATCTAACTAGCCTTTTTCATCTGCACAAGTCCTATCTTCTGATTTACAGGAATGGGCTATAGATCATTTCAGGAAAACTTTTCCTTTTATTTCAAGACCCAAAGGAAAAAAAAAAAAGATACTTTTTACTTCCTAACAAATTATTTTACAGTCTCATTCTGATTCAGTGATAAAGGAGACCTCAGACTTGATGAGTACTTTGGGCCTGATGATAAATGCTGTGGTCGGATGTTATTTCCATTCAAGTGCGCAAAGCCCTAGAGAATTGCTTGATAGACGTGGGATTGCATTTCGTGACTGAGGCTTCTCATGCAACTTCAGTGGTCTGCCTGATGAAATGGCTTGATCAGTCTGGCAAGGAGATATCTGCAATTGCAACACCAAAGACCATTTGGTCATTAAGAGATTCTCAATCTTTGTTATAACTTTGGATAATCTTATGCTAGAGACCGCCGATACTGAAATTATCTCCTATGCTCTGGTCCTCCTCGTCTCTAGGGACAGACTGTCACCCACATTGTGAAGGAAGTTAAAGAAAATACGATGA
Source organism: Fukomys damarensis (assembly GCF_012274545.1). Lineage (NCBI taxonomy): Eukaryota > Metazoa > Chordata > Mammalia > Rodentia > Bathyergidae > Fukomys > Fukomys damarensis. The sequence goes on along the minus strand of NW_022900942.1, from coordinate 54,728,105 downwards.
AACTAGGGACAATTTCATTGCAGCAACATGTTTCTAAAGACAATTTTTTAAAATGTTTAAAATTTTGAGAAAGGCATAAATAGTACAAGTATTTAAAATTAATATCAGCCAGCATACTTCAAAATATATAATTTAGGGGATATTGGTGTTAACCGAGATGGAGTTTGATTTGCCAATGCATTAATCATATTTAAAAAGATGCAGGCAATAATAAATTAAGCCAAATCTGTGTTCAGATTAAAATATGAAAACTTAAGAGACTGAATGACAAATGAAAAATCATAAGTAATTGAGGCCACAGTAATCTGAATTTGTGTTAAATATGTCCATTCATAGATATGTGTGTGTGTTTTGAAAAGTTTCAGGTCAATCTATGCCATATGACACTGAAAGATGCATTCAAAATAATCAAGAGCTTTAAGTGTAACTCAAACATAAGTGTCATTGGAATGACAGTAGCAATGAACTCAGCATGCTCTCTCTACAGGGTATCTTATATTCATTTTCTCCAAGGCTTACAGGCATTTAGCATTAATCCCAGGGTCTTTTAAGACAGGAATTCAGGTGCTTCCTCTGGCAAACAAATATTACCAGCATTTCCATTTCTACAGAATGGCTGAGGATTTGTGGGATGTAAAAGTAGACTTTTCACTCAGGGAATCAGAGGAAAGAGGATTGCAAGTTTGAGCCCTGCCTGAGCAATTTGGTGATTTACTAAGACCCTGACTAAAAATAAAAATGGTATTGGGGATGTAGCTCAGTAGGAAGGCCCCAGGTTCATTACCCAACTTTACTGTGAAAAAAGCAAACTTTTATTTTACTTTAACAGGAATAATCTTGTATTATTAGGAAGGAAAGATTCGTATAGCAGGGCCTTTCTCTTTTCTTCTGAGATGAGGAAGAGCATGAGTGGACTTAGATGTGCCATGAGGTGTCCTGCTCTCTCTCCTGCTGGCTGCTACCATGCCTACTTACTACAAAGTAATCATCATCACTTCCTTCCGCCAACTCCCCTTTGGTCATTCAAATAGATTTATTTACTTCTGTTTTTCCAAACAGTTAATTCTTGCTTCCTTTTCTCATTCTTTCCAGATTTTTGTTTTGTGGTTTTATTTGTTTTTTACCATTAGTGAAAAAATACATGACAATTACCAAAGATGACTTTATTTGGGATGAGGATCGGGTGTACTGTAATAGCAGCTTTGCAATAAGAAGGAGAAATCAGGCTCAACTCTGAATACAGCAAGGACAAATGGAAATTTATAGCTAAGATGGGAGAGAGTTAAGGGATGAAAAATTACTTGGAGGAAACATCAAGGCTAGGAAGACTCTAGGCAAACTACACAACTGAATTCTTACTGAAGGCAGGCCAGGGGATAAGATGTAAAATATAGATGATAAAGAATTTAATAAGACATCACCGGTGAGAGATTTTTGCTAAGAATCCAGCATGATTCTTGCTAAAACAGGACAAAACAAGGAAAAGATAGAGCTAAAGATGTATGCCTTGGATACCCAAAGAAATCTAACTAGGTCAAGGAAAATCTTTTTCTTCACCTAAGGTAAAACAAATGCTTCCTAAAGTTTGGCTTTCCAGTCTTCAAAAGAAAACCAATCTCCATCAAATTCTTGAGCCTATAAAGATCCAAGCATTTGCCTTAAAGTCTTAGAAATAAACATGCACCATTGTAGACTAAAGACAGATTTTAGATAAAATTACTGTTAACAAAATAATATGCAGGCCTTCTTACCCTGTTTCCATTTCCCTACACATTAATCCAGCAGAAACTAAATGTTTTATTGTTCCCTTCCCCAGGTAATCGATTAGCTATTTCTCGATGCTGAGTATCCAAAATGTGTCCTAAATATCTCCCTCCTCTCTATCACCACCATCTTAGGTCACGTCAACTGTTCTTTGACAATGGTTGTTTGACTTATCTCTCTACTTCTTTTCTTGTTTCTTCTATCCTTTTCAAAGTTTTCTATTCCCTAGTAGGAAAAAATTCATTTTAAAACAAAAAAAAATAGATAACACCACCAAACAAGTCTATTGGACTCTTCATTATCCAAACAGTACCTGACTTAGGATTTTTAACTTTACAGTGTTACAAAACAATAGTTATCCAGTAGAAACTGCTATGATGTGTCCCTGAAAATTCATGTGCTAAAGATTTGTTTGCCAGCTGAAGAGCTTTAGAAAGGTTACTGAATAATGAGGGCTCTAATTGTGCCAAGTGGAGAAATCCAGTGGTGACATCATAATTTAGTGGCGCTATTGGGAAGTGATTGAAACAGGAAGAGCCAAGATGAAAGGAGTGGATCGTGTAGACATGACTTGGGACTGTATCTGGCCCCCAGTTCCTTCTTTCTGGCTCTTTCCCTGTCTCTCTACTTCCCAGTTGCTATGAAGTGAGCAGGTTTTCCCCGCTATGCCCTTTCACCATGATGTTCTGCTTCATCTTAGTCTCACAGCAATATTTCAGCCTCTAGAACAATGAGCCCAAATTAACCTTTCTTCCTCTGAGTTTTTATGTCAGGTATTCTGTCACAACCACTGAATCCAACTAATACAGAAAATTGGTACCAGAAGTGGGTTCATTATGGAAACAATGTAATGCTGTGGTTTAGAAGCCCTTGGAACTGGTTTATGAAAGGAATTTAGAAAAGTTGGAGAAGCAAGCTAGACAAATTCCAGAATTCTGTAAGTGGAGCTTAATGGGAATATAAGAACAGATAGGAATATAAGAACCAAAGACTATACTGAGGAGGTTTTAGATGAAAATGACTTCTCTTTCTCTCACTCTGCTTCATGTCAACATGGAGTGAGTAGCTCTACTTTACTATGCCCGTCTACCATGAAGTTTCTTCCTTGCCACAGTGACCCTAAAGCAATGAAACTGCTGAACTGAAATATCTGAAACTGAGCCAAAATCAACCATTTTTTCTTTACATTGTTTTTCTCAGGTATTTTGTAACAGTAATGCAACAGAAACCATACTTCAGTTTTTGTTTTTTGTTTTTTGGGGTTTTTTTCTTTTGGTACTGGAAATCAAGCTCAGGATATTGCACTTGCAAGGCAGGCACAGTGCTACTGAATTAAATCCCCCAGTCCCCACTTCAGATTTTGAAGTTGGTTTTTGCTTGTTTTTTGTTGTCCCCACCCCCCAACTGGATATATGTGGGACAGACTGCTCTTTCTCAGTGCTGGGCAGTCATAGTAATCCACTGTTCCCAGGCAACTGTGTAATTTATAAGGGAAAACAACCAAACCAACATCTAGTGGTGTACTTTTGGCAGTGGTTTTGTTTTGTTTTGTTTTGCTTTTGGTACCACAGATTGAACTTAGGACCTTATGCTTGTAAGGCAGGTGCAGGGCCACTGAGCTAAATCTCTATCCTGGTACTGGTTTTTAATATTGTGCTTCATGCTTGCTTTGGAAGCACATATACTAATATTGTGTTTTCACATTCCATCATGTCTACATGTACCTGAGATATTCAATGCTTTTTTATAATGTAGGCTTTGTGTTGTATGATTTTTTTAAACTGTAAGCTAATGTAAGATTTCTGAACATGTTTAATGTAGGCTAGGCATAGCTGTGATGTTCATCAGATCAGTTGTATTAAATGTATTTTCTACTTACAATATTTTCACCTTACAAGAATTTATGTTCTGGTTAAGGTGTAGAATGATGTCATAATCACTTTCTTCATAAGTGAGACACAATACCTATCACCCACATCCTAAAGGAAGACAAATTTATTTTGAATCCCCGTTATAGTTCACAATCTGCCATCTCCAAGGTAGGAAGGTAGGGTGCAAGGGTGTGGTGGAAAAAGCTCCTCATTTCATGGCAGCCAGGAAACAAAAGTGAAGGGAAAGTTGGGAAGAAAGATTGAACTACTGACTCCTTTCCTTCAATCAGACCTTACTTCCCCACTCAAGACACTAATACCAACCTCATACTGTGGACATCTTCCAAAATCCCTGCCTATGAGCGCATGAGGTTTTGGGGGGACATCTAGATATAAACCACAAAAAAGTGTTCTCCCAAAGAGTCTTGTATTAAGATTGGTGAGGCTTTTGGAAGCTGGTAAGACTGTGAGACAGCTACAGATGACTTACTGTTAGGTGATAGGGCCTGGCTGGAGATGACAGGTCAATTACAATGTAACATGGAAGCATATCTCTCTCTCCAACTCCTCCATTTCTATGTCTGTTTCTTGGCGGCCATGATGTGAGCAGCTTTCCTGCATACCAGCCAATTCCACCATGCCACTTTTGCATTTGAGTCTTCCAACAATGGACTGAAACTTCTAAAAACTGTGAGACAAAAGAGCCTTCTCTTCCTTTAACATATGGATGTTAGGTATTGCATCTCAGCAACAGAAATGAAACTAAGACAACTCAATAGGCTGTCACCCCATTATAAATCAAAGACCCTCTGTATTTAGAATATAGTGAAAACTCCTTCACTGAATCTGTAGACCTATGTATGTTGGGGCTGCTGTCTTTCCCCTCAACCCAATCTTGCTCCATTCTGTTTTATTTCATTTTGACTCATCCCACTGTGGGGCTTTTGCATATGCCTTTTCTGTGCATAGATTGATTTGTTTCACCTTTTCTGTTTTTTCTTTGCACATTAGGGCAAACACCTTCTTCTTAGCATCTTTTGCTCTTTCCCTCTCATCTCCTTACTGTTTTGCTTTTAACTGGTCTTTTTTTGGGGGGGGGGCTCTTTCCTGGAAACACTTAACTCCATAAATCTAACACCTGTTTAATTTATTATTATATTCTTACTATATAGAAAATTGTCTGACATGTGGTACATACTGTATATAGACATTCAGTTTGTTAAGTGAATGAGTGACTTCCAAAGCATTTTAAACAAGAATTTCTAGTAAGTACAACTAGTTTTTAAAATGTGCTGTCTTTGATTTTAGAGAAACTTGAAATTGTTTTTTCCACATATCTATTTATCTCAATTTCTCCATCTCATTTAAATTAAATTCACTAATAAGTATTGGTTGTTAATGAGATAGTGTGGACAAGGAGAAGAGATATATGTCCAAAGAAAGCAATGTTTTGCAAAATTTTCTAAATTTGATTTCCATGTTGTGGCAAAATCTTGACAACAAATAAAAATATGATAATGTGAAGAGATAAAATGAAATCCCTGTGTCCATTGCTTATAGTCAGAGTGATTTCAGTGCTATGCAGGTCCTACTAGCAGCCCAAGAGTGAAAGAGACTGGCACCTCCACAGTCTGCAATGTCATAAAGAGTAAGCCTGCCCTGAGGTCCTATGTTCTTCTGAACAGTGTCTACCAGCAGTAGTGTGGGCAATGCAGAGATCAGAAGGCTCTGGAAGGCCAAGACAGTTGTCAGAAGCCAGGAAAATTGGCAAGTGCCCAAGAAACATGTGGGATTACCTTCCCTTTCCTAAAATAAATTCAGTGATGATCAGCATTTCTCTGGGGCTAATCATGAAATTGAAACAATGATCATGTCATTAAATATTCATCTTCAGAGAATCCAAATTAGGTACCTGACATCACTCAGAAATGCTCAGTCACACACTCTTCATGGGGGGCTTTGTGAATGAGATTCCTCTGCTGCCGTCCTAAAGAGCTGAACACAGAATTCCTAGTTAACATTTGTGTCCGCTCTTCTCGAGGTCATGTAAGAGCTTACATTATTGATGAAGAGTTTTATGTAACTCTGCAGGAGGTAGAACAGATGTATTTGAACTATGCTGTCAATATCAGGTTAAAATGAACCTGCAACCAGTCTCTTTTTAGAATGAAATCTTTGAGTCATTTATAAGACAGGTGTCAACTGGGCTGGGAATTTAGCTCAGTGATTCTGCTGCCTGCCTCGCAAGTGCAAGGTCCCTAGTTCAATCCCGGTACCAAAAAAAAAAAAAAAAAAGACAGGTGTCACCAAAGTTTATTTGATTATGAGTTAATGAGTAGGTTCACATTTAAGCCACTTTTACAAGGGAAATATTCCCTTGTACAATACTTCCATGAAAATAATCTTTTTAATAAGGCATGGATTCACTAATTTTTTTCCTTTTTCTTCAGTTAAGTTTATTCAGATTAATGTATTTTAATTACTAGCAGACTAGCTCTTTATGTTTGAGTTTTTATTCATTAATTTTATTGGTACATTTTAGGTAAACAATATGCTGACATTCATTATTGGGAACTTGTACCTTTACATGATGTATCTTGGTTCTTATTTTCCCCCCATTCCCTTGCCCTCCCTTCAATCCCTCCACCCCTGCCTATTTACAAATATTTTGTTTCCACTGTTTCCTTTCTCTTCTTTCCTTTTCCTTATGTTTGATCTTTAAGACTTTTCTCATTTTTTTTACTATACCTTAGTCAAGACCTTTTCAAAGCAAAATGTCACAAGTTGAATACAATGATACATTTTTATACTCGGATCAATGAAAACTACAATAAGACTAATCAGCTTACTCCAAGAGAAATTAAATGTCAGATCTTAGCTAAATTACTATTACATGAAATTTTAAGTTCTTTTCCAGGCATCTGTGTCATTGCTAATGTCAGAGATCATCGTTGGGTCTCCCTGAACACCATGGTGGTTTGGGAGAGCCTGAGAAATGAGTTTGGAGTAGAAATGATAAGCCAATCACATTGTTCTGCCAAATGAATTGAGAAGACTACGACGGGCAGAAATCCAGGAAAATTGCGGAAAGGAGAGGAGAGGGAAGAGAGTGAGAGGAAAAGTCGGAAATGAGTAATGAAGGATTAGAGGACAATCCCAAGTAGAAGAATAGTTAAAAGAATAGGAAGAATATCTATTGTACAATTTCAAGTGTTTCAATTTCTGCAGTGTAAAATGTCTCCATCTTTTGAGTCTTTCGCAAAGAGTTCTCTGTGTCTGTTTCTCTCTCTCTCTCTCTCTCTCTCTCTCTCTCTCTTTCACTCTCTCTCCCCTGTGTGTGTGTGTGTGCGTGTGTGTGTGTGTGTGAGTGACTGAAGGCTCAACCCCTCCCACACTCCATATATCAAAACAAACACAAGGGAGCCGCCTAAGACAGTAAGATTTGTTACCTGCGCTAATTAAGTGGAAATAAATTTCAGGGCCAGAGGTGACCGTAAGAACATAATCCTTCTGTGATGTTACAGTTATTTCTGAATCATACACAACTTGGGGGAAGATTAAAGATAAGGAAATCCCTTCTGAAGCGAAAATGAGAAAGGGTTGCTGGCTCATAGAAAGAAAGTTGTCTCCATAGCTTTCTCAGTAGCTACATACCACAGTGTTTGGAGACAGTAGAGCACGGGGTGAAAATACCTCAGAAACATAGGTTTAAAAAAAGATCATTGGAGGAAGGGAGACCGGTGAGTGCCAGGTAAAAGTGCTGACATAAGCAAGAAATGGTTTTAATAGAAACCGGTAAGGGATGTCGGCGGGGATGACGCAGTCAAGGAATAGCAGCAGCAAAGGATATGAGCACTAATAGGGCGGAGGCACATGTCTGAGAGACCTCTGATGCAGGCTTCAGCATTTTCATGAGTTTCTTTATCTGGAGTAATTGGGACTTTTCTGAAGCAATGGAGATACACTCTTTGAGTTTGCTGTATTCAATGGGGTAAAAGGTATAGTAAGGCCATAATGTAACTTCAGCCATGTTCCGTTAATTTTACGTTGCCCTTTTGAAATCCTGGACTTATGTGCACTGGAAGGTCACTCTCTGACAATTGTTAACATGATTTGGAACCCAAAGAAAGCAAACTAGGTTAATTACATACCTTATACGCTACTGCACCAATAAAATTAATGAATCCTCCTATAGGTTTAACAAGTAGAACTAAGTTGATACAAAGAGTGGAAAAAAAGAAGACTGGAAAGGTATATCAGTTATTTACCAATAGTTCCTCTACCTCATAAGCAATTTTTAACAAGATTATAAGGGGATATTTAGTAATGCGAAGAGACTTAGGAATTGACATTTTATATTTAAGCCTTTTGATCCAGAAAGAGTTCTGTTATTAGAATCTCCCCAAAAGATAAATTAGGCTTCTTACTTTGAAGCATTACCTCCTAAAAATTAGTTGGCTAGCAAAATATAAAAAAGGACGCAATTTAATAATTGTCATATTTTTAATAAAAGCATGTTTTTTCTATGCAGGTAATGAAACAATAATAACAACAAAACCCAGAGAACTCTTGACACAAAGGGACCAATTCAGTGTTTCACAATAACTGAGAAATATATGTCCTTGTTACATTTCTAAGTGATGCTCTTCTCTTCTATCACCATGGAAATTGACATCAAATTATTTTCAATATATTTTTGAAAGGAGAACTCGTGCTTCTCACACACAATAGAGGCATTCATACCATTTAATGAAACTGATCATCGTGCTAATGGAAATCTACTTGATGATGAATAGTATTTTAAGGAATCTTTCTTTATTCTCTAAAAGCAGAACACATCGCCTTGCTTTGTAAGAAAACCTCCTCAACAACTACACAAGAAGTTATGAGTGGCAGAAAAGCTAGTTCAAGCCCAGTTCTCACATTCAAGGGGAAGGTAGTGAGATGAAAGATTTCTTTTCAATTTTAGGTTTTTTTTTAATTCGAAAAGGAAAGGAAGATATACTGGCTTCACTTCTATCTGAACAGACTAGATAAATTAATAAATGCTGTGTTTATTTGCAGTCAAAAGTAAGTTTGTAAAAGGAAAAGCAAGATGCTATCAGTTGGAGAGCAACTAAGACTTTTTAAATTAAGAAAGCATCATCATTCAGATACAGCCTGGCCAGGTGGCCACTGAAATGGGACACTTAACCTGGTGCTTTCCTGGAGAAGGACCACAAAGGGAAAAACATCTGACTCCCCATCAGATGCATTACTCCCCCTCCTCCCCATCTGTGACATGTGCTCTGAAATTTTATGTTTTCATCTACGCTATGTTTATTTCCATCATTCCCTGAAGACTGCTGGACAGGGACTTTCTCAATGTTTACCATCTGTAACGGATGACAGATTGATACTCCAAGAACTTATCCCGTTTTGCATTCCCAAAGGAAAAATCTCTTTCTCAGGTTTACAGTCATGGCCACACCTGCTTCAGTGAAACTTCAGGTGAGACTGATGATGCAGAAAAATTCCACTGAAGAAGCACACTTTGATGACAAGGCTGGAGAATATCAACCCAGAACCCAGTCTTTCAGTCCCAGTGAGGTGGCATAGTATATTCAGGGAATCACCTTCTCATACACCTTACATTGCTTAAAATGTGTCAGGGCTCTTGTGATCTGGTGGACTCTGCTTTCTCTGCAGGCTCTGGGACAAAAGAATTCCAGCATCCCTCCCTGAGAGAAAAAGGAACCCTAAGAAATAGATCCCTTGTCCCTGTGACTTTGTACATCTTACTTATACTGCGTCTGCTTATTCAATAGCAAAGCAAACTGTAAGTAACCCAAGCCAAGACTGTGTTCACTAATTTTGAAGCAGAGATAAGCCTGTAAGGCCTAGCCTGGCTTACTCACACTCTCTCTCCCTTTTCTTATTGATGTGGCCTGTAGGTGAGCTGGAAAAATTACTCCCTCACTTTCTCATCCCTGGAAAGGAAATGGTAATGAGGGCCTATGGTACCCTCTGCAGCCATCTGTTTTAATGGCAGTGATTTAGGGATGGCCTAGTGCTACTCAGGATCCTCAAGTTCTAATTTTGGGAGTGAGGGAATTGAAAGAATACTTACGATATGTTTAGAAGAGTGTGCTAGAAGGAAAAATCAATCTAGCATATTTTAGCCTACTTCGAAGTACAATTTGACTTCCTTTTGTATCTGCAAGGGATTTTGTCCAGAACCCTCCACAGGTACCAGATCCTCAGACATTGAAGTGCACTGTATAAAACAGTGTGTTTTTTTATGTTATCTAGGCACATCCTTATGTATACATTAAATCACCTCTAGATTATGTGTAATAGTAAATAAAAAGTAGTGTTATGTAAATGGTTGTGATTCTGAATTGTGTTGTTAAGGGAATAATGACAAAAAAAGATCTGTATGTGTTCAAGATAGATGTGATTGATTAAATGTTGCTGGCAATTACAGAAATTGTACCAAAATTATGGAAATGAAGACCTGGTTACTTCAGAGAGCTTTGGGAGTATTTTAGTGAATGATAATGTTAATGAATTATACTAATGATCTTAAAGACTTATACCATAATCCCTTTTTTAGATCTGATATGACCTCCATCAGTCCCCTGAAAATTGATAATCTTTCTTTTTTCATAAGAAGCTCATAGAAGTAGCAGGTGCTGTTGTAGTTAGGTATCCATTGTGACTGGTATGTACTCCTTTCCAAAGATAAATTCTCAGACTGCCACTAGAACAACCACAAAGCTTACAAAGTTTCTGTGAGGAGATTCCCCCTAAGGAGACCTACTATCTGATATTGTTACTAAAAGCAAAATTAAACTCAGGAATTTAACACATTTCAAGTGAGGTAGTGGATTTGCAATAGTCTTTCAATGTACATTCAATTGTTTGTTTGTTTTTTTTTTTTCAAAAACAAGATTTTTTTCAAAGGGCCAAAACTACTGCCTCCTCCTGAATAGATACCACTTGTGAGTAGAAAGTGGTGAGGGTGGTAGAGAGACAAATCCTGCTAAGACATTGAACTAGAAAAGGAAAACGTATAAAGAGTAGATTAATACAGGCAGAAGCTGAAGCCAATGTAGTCAAGGTACTTTATTTATAATTGAGGTAGAAAATAAATGCACAATAAAAAAAGCCTTTGGAGCTGGCCTCTGTGTCTCAGTCCAGCCTAGAGAAGTTAGTAATTCTGATTTTTGCAATCACATACCTGCACACTTGTATGTGCTGGCAACACTAGGAAAGTGTAAAGATAACGAAAGGAACTCTCATTGTTAAGCCTGCACTGCTCCCATAGAGTAGCTCTTGCTTCTGTAGATGAGGGATGTGAGGCTCAGTCTTTAACCTGGAATCATGAATCACTGAGCAGCAGAGCCCTGGATTCAGAAAAGATCTTCTGGTGTTCCCACTACTCTACCTCGAAATGTCTAGATGTCTATAAACTTGTGCACAGCGTCATTAATATCTGTAAATTCCACCTAGTTCCACAGAGCCAAGCAGTAATAGTAGAATATCAGCAACTCTATGAAATATTAAGAACAGTACTTTCCTTTTTATGTGCATCCAAAGTTTGCTAATGTCTTAAACATATACACTGTCATTCCTTTCATGAACATTTTGAAAACAGCTTGCATTTAGACTTTATATCATTTTTAAGTGGAAAAACATGAATTTCTGAGAGTCAAGATCCATAGCTAGTACAGACCTTATGCTAGCTAAGGAGACAAAGAAGGAACTCAAATATCATTTCTCTAAGCGGGGTGTGTTCCAGACTTAGAAAACATGACAGCCTCAGTTTCTCTAAGGATTAAACAATTGATTCACTCCACAGATATTTCAGAGAGGGCTTATTATACACTATACACTGCACTCGATGTCAGGGTTAAGACAAGGAGTAACTAAATACACCTCTGGCTATCATGGGATATAGCTAATAGTGAACAAATAAATTATGCATTATGAAATGTACCATAAAGGGAATTTTATAGTCCTAGGAGAGCACGTAATGGCTGGAGATTAGGGCAGAGGTGTCTGATCTGTTCAAGGGAATCAGGGCAGGCATTCCTGAGAAAATGATATTGGTGGTAAAATATGACAACTACATACAAATTGACAAAAAAAAAAACAACGGAGGAGAGAGAATTCTGAGAAAAAAAAATAGCAAAGACTTTGAGCCTCAAGAGAATATGGTGGGCTTAAAAAATTAAACACAAGTCAGATGTGGATACAATTCAAAGTAAGAAAAAGTAAGTAATGAGAGATGAAGCTGGAGGAGTAGGCTACACCAGCTCACTCCAACATACTACATGTGTCTCAGCTCATGTGCCTAAGCATTTGTGTCTTAGTGGTTATAACAGTGGAGTGGCACAAGCAACTCACACTTCTTACAGTTCTGGAGATGGAAGGCAAAGACCGTACACCAACAGATTTTGCTCTGGTGAGGGTCCTTCCTCCTTTGCAGAGAGAGGACCCTTTCCCCTCATAACCGTACATGGTAGAAAACAGAAAGAGGAAGGAATATCTCTCGCGACTCTAGTTATAAAGGCCACATCCCATCAATGAGGGCTTTGCTTTCATGACATAATTACCGCCAACAGGCCCCACATCCAAATACAATCACATTGTTGGTTAGGATTTCAGCGTATGACTTTCTGGGAAACACAAACAGCCCATAAAATCACCTTACAGATACTGTTTTTCATTTTGAAAACAAAGGAAACATGCCGCAGAGAAGTTTCCAGCAGAGTTGCATATGATTTACACACGTAATGCACGTGCATACATAATGTCAAGGAAATATCTATCAATTCATATTTTGAGTGTTTTTAAAATGATGAATCAGAGTTTTATTTTTGTATTCGCTTTTCAAATAACAAAATTACCTGAGATTATTAACTTATAAAAAGAAAGACCTTCTTATTTTGGCTTGCAGTTTTGGAAAATCCATTGGCCCATGGCTCTGGGAGTGCAGAGAGGTGGTTTATCATGGTGAGAGGGGGTGGAAGAGCGAAACCCTGACCTCGTGGCCAAGAAGCAAAAAGGAAAAAGGAAGAGGGCTGTGCACCACAACTTCTTTGAAGAGCACAGCGCCAATAGCCTAAAGACCTCCCACAAGGCTTATCTCCTAGAGATTCTACTGCCTCCCAATAATGCCACACTTGGTACAAAGACTTTTAAAATATGGACCGTTAGGAGACACTAATCAAACCACAGCAAGTTCCAGCAAATGATCACATACATTTTCCTATAAGATTTATTATAATTAACTATTCTTAGTCATGATATATCATGTTATTTTTACAAGGATGTTAGATTCTGTTGCTAATTTATTCAAGTTTTTGCAGAGGTATTCATAGGTAAGATACTCTGCAGTTTATATTCCATATTCTTTGTCAGTTTTGGTGGAGTTGCAAATTTGACTTATAAAAAGAAGGGGGGGGTTTTCTTACTTTTGCAATGCCCTGGAATGATGAAACAGCTTGAAAATATCCAAACTTGTGAGGTTTGGGAGCACTATGCCATGAAGTCATATGTCTTCAGGTACATTTTGGTGGAATAATTCTTTCACAACTTTCTTTAACTCATATGGAAATGTGTCAGCAGAGAATTTCTGTCTCCATTGGAGTCAATTTTAGTAAATGTCATTTTTCCAGAAAGTTAAACACTTCACCAAAAGTTTTAAGTGTACTTCACAGACTGGTGCAAAGAAGATTATTTTTTAAAAAAGGATGCTTCTCTTTTAAGGCTATTTAAGCATTTTCATTTTATCTTTTTCTTTGATAGAAGTTAAATTTACTAGAAATTTATCTATTTTGTGGTTTCCTTCCAAAGGCCAAGTCTTTGGATTAATTAGTTGACTGGGATTTTTTTTGAATGGAGGTGTTAGACTTTCCAACTAATCACTGCCATTGCCAAACCTCCTTCTCCTCACTCTCCTTTTCTTGATTTCCAGGTGACTGTACTTCCAGGTAGAGTTGGTAGTTAACCAATTCGATTTCCAAGTCCACATCTCAAGAGCAATTGAAAATGGAGATATAAATGAGGACAGAAGCATGGGCTCTTGTTACTATCATCATGTAATAAACCACACTTTCAAGCTTTCTGGGAAGGAAGCATCATTTAATTGTTCTTATGGAGTTCTGCATCAATAATACAGAGAACACACAGCAGAGATTTCTCGTAATATTTAGGCTACAGTTGGAAACACATGAAGGCAGGACAAAAACCCAAGAGTAAGGCTGGGAAGACACATACATTTTCTCACATTTCTGTTGGCTGACCAGAAATAGCCAGGATTGCTAAATGAAACAGAGGGCCTTCTCCATAGCTCCCCGTGTGGCTCCTTTCTCCTCCATGGCTCCTTTGTAGCATGGCTTCTGTTTGGTGACTCAAGTGCAAATGTTTTAGCAAACAAGATAGAATCATTATCATTTATGACTCTTCCTCAGAAGTAACTCAGACTCAAGTCCACATCATACTATTTCTACATTGCACTTGATGCTGATAAAGATCAGAAAGCCTCAGATGAGAGTAGAGGTTCTCAAATTTGAATGCCCAGTGAGAATAACCTGGAAGATTTGTTGAAATATAGAATGTGGTTAGGCCCAACCTCCAGAGTTTCAGATTTACTAAAAAAAAAAGGTCTTAGATTTGGGATGGGGCCTGAAATTTGCATTTTTACCAGCATCAGGTTTTATTGGTGTTGCTTGTTCTTGGACCTCACACAAGTGATCACTGAGATCAAGAAACAGGAAAATGAGACTGAGACAGATCTGTAGAGATCCAAAGAAAAGAACAAGGCAATCAAGTTTATGGAGAATGCGGGTTTAAAGGGGATGGAGTCACAGAAGGCAAAAGGAGAGAGTGTTCCAAGAGAGATCAAAAGGGGAGGGTTAATCCCATTACCAAAACCTCATTATCCTTCTTTCATCTTATTGCTCTGAGATTATCTAATTTAATTCACATCAGAAGATACAATTTGCTTTTATTTATTTTGACCTGAATTCTATACATGGATCCTTCTTTGGCAGACACATTTCAAAGTCAAATTCGTTAGACTCAAAAGTATAAATTAAATAATATATCCTAGGTACAGGGATAGAAAGCTCCCATTTTTCTAGTCTAGCAAAGGGCAGAAATAACCCAGTGATTCACAGGCTCAGAGATCATCTATATGTTATATGATATGGCTTATCCTTGCATTGAATTCTGAGTACTGAGTAATAGTAATTCTGTAGGAATCTATGTGAAACAAAATAGAGTAGTCAAGATAACATTGTGACTAAAATTAATCAAGGAATTGCCTGGTGTTTTCATTCGTATTCACTCCTGTTTATTATACTTCTCCACTCCTTCATGGGCTAAAATGTAAAATAGAGCCCATAGTAATCAAAGTTAACTAACAGCTCTTTCCATGGCAGGACAGAGCAAATCCTAAGATGTGGGGAATGTTGTGTCTGTCATTTGAAGGGCTCCTAATGGTTTAAAAGTACAGAAGACAAAACTAAATACATAATAATGCTATCCATGAAAGACTGGAAGTGAACAAATTTAATTGCAAAATGTCTCTATCCAAAGCTTAGAATTTATGTTTTGTGCATGTAACGGAACCTATTATTTTCAAAAGGCATAGAAAAGGAAGATTCACAATCAGGCAAAATAGAATAGTCACACACTGACACCCTGACATGATTTCTAAGTTCTCTTGCTGTTCCCTATTCTTCCATGTGGTTTTAAGCACTATGAGTATCTATGATGTGTACAATTGAAATTATTCCATGTATTAGCTCATTTAGTGCTTACTCTTACTTAGCTACATTTTAGAGGAAGACTAGGACACAACATGAGGCATATCACAGAGCCCAGTGACAAGGCTGTATCCCTGATACTAATTCCTATTTTCTGTGTTGAAAGTCTATTTAGATTTCCCATTAAGTTAATTTATATTTTACTGACTACTACACTAGAGCCCAGTGACAAGGCTGTATCCCTGATACTAATTCCTATTTTCTGTGTTGAAAGTCTATTTAGATTTCCCATTAAGTTATTTTACATTTTACTGTTACTACTACTACTACTACTACTACTACTACTACTATGCTATTATAACTAGCAATAGTGGTACTGAGGATTAGACCAAAGGCCTTCACAGTGGGCAATATTCCCAACCCTTTCTTTAATTTTTCTTTTTGAGACAGGGTCTCAAAGTTGATAAGTTGCCCAGAATGGGCTTGAATTCAGGAAATGCCTATGTCAGTCTCCTGGAGTGTTAGGATTCAGGAATGCACCAACATACTGAAAAACTTTTGAAGAATTTTGATAGTAATATTTCTGTTAAACTGACCTGTACAATTTCCTTTGAGCCCCTACTTTCTTTTCTTTCTCTCTCTTTAAATATAATACATTGTAATTGTCATTTATATCATAGACATTGCACATAAGATTGGCAGGGCAAGCAGTTTTGTGCTAGCAAAGGTGCATGTTGTTTAGTTTTCTTCTCCCAGTATGTATTTGTGCAATTACTCAACTCTTACATGAAGGCAGGAAGCAGATAAACAACTAGCTATAGAAGCCCCAAGAGGAAGAACGAGATCAAGATTGTCTTAATGATCCCAAGTACAATGTAAAAAAAGAGTTTTCAGACTCTCAGACCATTTCATTCACTTTATAAAAGCAATAAGGTAGACAAAGATAGGCTCATTTCTGTTTCACTAATAGTATGTGTCAGGATCACTTTGCATGAAGGTTAGCACAACCATCCGTCATTATAGCTGAACTGCATATTTTCTTTTTCAGCATTGATAGATTTTTATTTTAACCTTAGAAGTTCCTCAAGGGACTCTGTTAGGGACACTGTCATTTTTTATTCTGCTCTGTTACTTCTTTTTTATAAACTTTGATGTATGCAGACAACACATTGTGGCTAGGGAAATTTAATTAGGTAAGTCTACAAATTAATTGTTGCAATTAGACTGCTTCTAATGGCCTTGTGTTATGAATTTATTTATGCAGTAATTATTATCAGATGTCTGTGATAAAAGCCTACAAAGCTAAAGGTGCTACATTTCAGATGTATGCTCAGCTCCACATTAATTAGCCACAAAAAATAAAACCATGTATTTTACACAGGAGAAAAAGAAAGAAAGAAAAATCCTCTTCCATGGTCATACATGCATACAAATGTTTGAAGAGCAACTTGATAACAAAACCTTAAAAGTATTGTTTTTATGTCTGGTGGCAAAATTCAAAATATTAGACATATAAATCACTACAAAACAATTTACCAGTACATAAACTAGATGGAAAACACAAACTATAAGTCAATTCTATAAAAAGTATCTGGTTTTATTTGTGCATGATAATGTTTACAAAGGGCATATCTGAGGAAATTGATGATTTTTTCCTATAAATTTTGTTTTTGATCTGTAAGACCATTTACCACAGCAAATTTTATGGATAATTATTCTAAGGCAATAACAATGATTCTTCAAGTTGTTTCCTGAAATACTTTTTCTGTAATAAAGGGGTCACTGTGGCTCATAGTAGAGAAAGATAAACAATACCATACAAACATTTGACAGGAACAAAGCTGGAAGAAGCCAATGCTGGTAGAGACAGAATCTGATGAACAGAAGTTTGAAAATCAAGCAGCAAGATGGGAATGAATCATTGCTGGAAATGTAAATTGGTCTAATCTTCCCAAAGAGCAGCTTTGAAAAAAGTGTCTAGTCACTTTAGAACAGTCATATTTTTGACCCAATAATTTAAAAAATGGGCTTTTATCTTAAATAAAAGTATCAATTAAAGCTGCACTGCAACCAGCACCCAGCAGAAGGTGGAAGATGGAAGTAGCCATGCCTTTGCTCTACCTGCGCTGCTACCAGCACCCAGCAGAAGGAAGGGGGAAGGTGGAAGTCTGGGACAGACACTCAGAGATCTGTTCTCCCTCCAGACTGCCTGGGCCCACTTTGTGAGGACTAGCTTGCCATGGTGGTGCCTCTGCAACACCCTCATCCTTGCCCCTGCCTCCTGATTGTGATCCACTCTGCAGAGGCACAGGTGGTCATAAAGTGCATTTTTCTGAGCTCCAGATTTTGATCATCTTTATAGAAAGGACAGAAGAATCTGTAGTAGAACTTTGCAGAGTTCAACCCTGAAGGAGGTCAGGGAACTCAGTTTAGACCTGCAGCCTGAAATCAGTCTGAATCTCAGGGGTCTGCCATTGGCTATCTGAGATCAAAGGTCTTAGTTAGGCACGTATCTATGCATGTTGTATATTACGACAGCAGAGATATAGTCTGAAAGAGGCCCTTCAAATTCTTTTTTTCCTTTCTTTTCCTCATTCCAATTAGCAAATTATTTCTTTTTTCTATCCTCTTTTTCCAAGTCAGTCTCTTGCTCCATCATATTATTCCTCATCTCCCTTTCTGTTCCTGTTCCTGCCCTAACTCAGATTTCTTCTATTATCTTTTTTTTCTTTTTTCTTTATGTTCATTTATTCTGTCATTTTACTTCACCCAAAAGTCAATAGTTTCAAAGAAAAGAGAGCCCCTATTACTGTCGTTGTTATATTCTTGTCCTTATTCTTGTACTCTGTCTTTCCCTTTTGACTTTAACAGTATTCTAAAGATTATTTGGTCATTCTATGTCCTCTGGCTTCACATGAAACCTTCTCCAATTGTTTTACTTATTGACTCCTCTCTTCCTAACTGTGTCTAAGCCCCCATCCTAAAAGGTAAAGATGCTATATTGAAGAGTTTATTCACTGCAACCATATTTTGGGCTGCGTCTTGATTTTAATTTAATGCACATGGTTTAAAGGTGATAGATTAATGACTACCACAAGTGGTCAATTTGCAAATTGTGCCTGATCTTATTCTGTTGCTGATTATTTCAATTGGGCTAAAGGATTGTGTTTGATTTAATGAGTTGTCTTCTCTGATATTATGAAAATGAGACTGTCTATGAGTCATTAGAGACTCAAAAGCTAAAGCACAACTATATCAGGAGGATTTAAGTAATAACCTAGGAATTAAACGAAGCACAACTCAACAACAAAAATAAAAATAAGACTTAAGCAAGATACAGGGACAGACTTCCAGTTCCCCAATGGCAAATGGCAGGGAAAAGGGGGATGAAAAGTCAGATAGTGACCCTCCGGGAGACCCAAAACTCATAGAACAGGAAGTACCAAAACAGATCAATTGGGCTCTAGAAAAATTCAAAACAGAAATAATTTCCCAGATAACTACAGAGATGGTGAGCAAAATGAAAGTCATGATTTGAGACTTAGAACAGAAATTTATGAAAAAATAGCTCAGGACCATGATAGAAGCCATGAAGGCCCAGCATAAGAAAGAAATGGAAACAATGAATGCCCAACATAGGAAAGAAATGGAATCCATAAAACAGATATGCAGGAGATTAAAAACTCTATTAAAAGTGTTCACAGCAGCATAAAAGAAAGCAAAGATAGAATCCAAGCTATAGAATACAAGATGGGATTGCAGTCAGTGACTGAAAAGAGAGGTCTCTTAAAATTAGTAAGGAATCATGAGAAATCAATCCAACAACTCCTAGATGGTGCAAAGAAAATAACATAAGACTAATAGGAATGAATGAAGTAGTAGAAGACAACACAAATGACTCAGAAAAGCTGTTCACAGAATTAATGACAGAAAACTTTCCAAACAGAGGGAAAGAATTTGACATACAGATAAGTGAGGCATATAGGATTCCAACTAGCCATGATCAAAAAAAGAAAATCTACACCTACACATATAATAATCAAGGTCCCAGAAACCCAACAGAAGAACAAACTACTACAAGCAGTAAGAGAAAAGAAACAAATCACATGCAAATGAAAGCCCATCAGAATCACAGCAGACTTTTCAAAAGAAACCCTCAGGTCAAGGGAAGCCTGGAGTGAGGTATTTCAAGTCCTAAAGGAAAACAACCTACAACCTAGACTGTTGTATCCTGCAAAAGTCTCTTTCAAAATGGACAGGGAAATAATATACTTCCATGACAAAGAACACCTGAGAAACTTCATGAGTACCAAACCAGCACTACAAGGAATTCTAAACAATATCCTAGAAAAAGACAATGAAGGTCACAACAACATGAGACCCAACAGAACAAATCAGATAGGCAAGGCAAGAAACTAAAAGGAGAGGGTGAAAAATTAAAAAGAGTCAACAAAAGGACAAAAACATGACAATAGTAAGTCAGTACATATCAGTTACAATCATCAATTTGAATGGCTTCAATTCACCAATCAAGACAAATAGACTGACAGAGTGGATTAAGAATCAAAACCCAACAATATATTGTGTACAAGAAATACACCTAGTGCAAAAAGAAGCCCATAGACTGAAAGTGAAAGGGTGGAAAACAATTCTCCATGTGACAGGAGCCCAGAAAAAAGCAGGGGTAGCAATCTTATTTGCAGACAAAGTAAATTTCAAACCAAAACGGATTAAGAGAAACAAAGAATGTCACTACATCCCTGTAAAGGGAACAATGCAAGAAGAAGAGATGGAAATCATAAACACATATTCACCAAATATTAATGCCCCCAACTATATAAAACAAATATTAAGTAACATGAAAAACCAAATAAGCACTAATACAATTTTAGTGGGGGATCCAAGTACCCCGCTATCACAAATAGACAGATCATCTAGGCAAAAAATCAACAATGAAATACTAGAACTGAACCAAGCTTTTGAATGTATGGACTTAATAGATGTCTACAGAGTTGTTCCACACCACAGAATCAGAATATACATTGTTTTTGGCTGCACATGGGTCATTCTTCAAGCTAGACCACACACTAGCTCATAAACAGGTTGGAATAAATGCAAAGGAATTAAAGTTATTCCCTGTATATTATCAGATCACAGTGCAATCAAGCTGGGGATCAATAGCATAACAAACCATAGGAACTTCACAAACACATGGAAATTGAACACTCTCCTGAACAATCAATGGGTCATAGGGGAAATTAAAGAAGAAATTAGATAGTTTTTACAAATACATGATAATACCAATACAACATACAGCAATCTATGGGACACAATGAAAGCAGTTGAATGCCCACACTAGAAAAACAGAGTGAGCTCAATAAACAACCTAATAATGATTCTTAGACACCTAGAAAAAGAAGAGGAAGAAAAACCCAAAGCTCAAACAAGAGAGGAAATTACAAAGATTAGAGCAGAAATCAATGCAATGGAAACTAAGAAAATGATACAAAAAATAAATGAATCGAGTTGGTTTTTTCAAAGAATAAATAAAATTGATAAACCCTTAGCAAACCTTATCAAAAAAAAAAGGAAAGAAAAGGCTCAGATTCATGCAGTCAGGAATGAAAAAGTCGAAGTCATGACGGATCCCACAGAAATCCAAAGGATCATTAATACCTACTATGAGAACCTGTACTATAGTAAAATGGAAAACACAGAAGAAATGGACAGATTTCTAGATACTTATGAATTACAAAATTGAATGAAAAAGATAAAAACATTTTAAACACCCCAATTACAATCAGTGAAATTGAAAATGTAATTAAAAACATGCCAACAAAGAAAAGCCCAGGTCCTGATGGATTCACTGCTGAATTTTACAAGACATTTAGAGAAGAACTACTGTCATTACTCTTCAGACTTTTCAATGAAATTGAAAGGGAAGCAATACTTCCAAATTCATTCCTGGAAGCAAATATCACTTTGATTCTCAAAGCAGGGAAAGATGTAACTAAAAGAGAACTACAGGCCAATCTCCTTAATGAATATAGATGCAAAAATCCTCAATAAGATACTAGCAAACAGAATACAGAGGATCATCAAGAAGATCATACATGCTGACCAAGTCGGATTTATTCCAGGGATGCAAGGATGGTTCAACATACATAAATCAATAAATGCAATACACTATATTAACAAAGTCAAGGACAAGAACCACATGATCCTCTCAATAGATTCACAAAAAGCATTTGACAAAATTCAACACTCATGCATGATTAAAAACTCTGCAAAAAATTGGAATAGATTGTGTATGTCTCAACTTAAAGGCTATCTATGAGAAACCAACAGCCAACATCATATTAAATGGCCAAAAACTGAAAACCTTCACGTTAAAATCAGGAATAAGACAAGGATGCCCACTATCACCACTCCTCTTCGATATAGTTCTGGAAACATTAGCCATAGCAATTAGACAAGAGAAAGAAATTAAAGCAATAAAGATGGGAAAGGAAGAAGTTAAACTGTCATTATTTGCTGATGATATGATACTCTACATTGAAGACCAAAAACACTCCAACAAAAGATTTCTTGACTTTATAGACACTTTTAGCAGAGTAGCTGGATACAAAGGTCAACACTCAAAAATCAATGGCCTTCTTGTACACAAATAACAGACTCACTGAGAGAGAAATTAGGGAAACAATTTCTTTTTCAATAGCTTGCAAAAAAATGTATCTGGGAATCAGTCTAACAAAAGAAGCAAATGACCTTTACACTGAAAATCACAGCACTCTGAAGATTGAAGAGTACATCAGAAAATGGAAAGATATCCTTGCTCCTGAGTAGAAAGAATCAACATAGAGAAAATGGCCATATTACCAAAACTGCTATACAGATTCAATGCAAATCCAATTGAAATGACAACACTATATTTCGCAGAACTAGAAAAAATAATCCAAAAATTTATTTGGAATCTGAAGAGACGTAGAATAGCAAAAGCCATCACAGGCAACAGACATACGGCAGCGGCTATATAACAATCCCAATTTGAAACTATACTACAAAACCACTGTGATAAATACAGCATGTTACTGGCAAAGAAACAGGCCTGAGGATCAGTGGAATAGATTGGAAGATACAAAACCAAACTTAGATGTACTCAGCTACCTCATCTTTGACAAAGGAGTCAATCATCCCGCCTTTATTAAAGAGGAAAGATAGCCTCTTTAATAAATGGTGCAGGAAAAACTGTATCTCAACCTGCCAAAGATTAACACTAGACCCTTATCTTTCACCATGCACTAAATTAAAATCCAAGTGGATTAAAGATCTAAATATTAAAACAGAAACACTAAACTTGCTGGAAGATAAATTAGGCAGAACTCTTGAAGACATTGGCATAGGAAAAGACTTTATGAACAAATCCTCAGTAGCACAGTAATTAGCAGAAAGAATCAACAATTGGGATCTCATCATATTAAAAAGCTTCTGTACTGCAAAAGAAACCATCAACAGGACTAAGAGACAACCTACAATGTGGGAAAAACTTTTTACTAGGTGCTTCTCAGACCAAGGGCTATTATCTAGAATATATAAAGAACTGAAAGCAATCAAATATAAAGACCCAATTAAAATGGGCCTCTGAAATAAACAGACATTTCTCAGACAAAGAAGTAAAAGCAGCAAGTAAATATATGAAAAAAATGTTCCACATCAGTGGTCATTCAAGAGATGCAAATGAAAACAACACTGAGATTCCATCTCACCCCACAAAGAGTGGTTGCTATCAAGAAATCAACCAATAACAAATGTTGGCGGGGTTGTGGTGAGAAAGAAACCCTTCTCCATTGTTGGTGGGAGTGCAGACTGGTGCAACCACTATGGAAATCAATATGGAGATATTCAAAGAGCTGGAACTCAAGGTTCCATTTGACCCAGCCATCCCTCAGCTGGGTATCTTCCCAAAAGAATTTAAAGAATCATATCACAGTGATATATGCACACCTATGTTTATAGTGGCACAGTTTGTAATAGCTAAAATCTGGAGACAGCCCATTTGCCCATCTGTTGGAAACTGGATAAAAAGATGTGGTTTTTCTATAAAATGGAATGCTACTCAGCCATAAAGAATGAGAAATTAGATTCATTCATAGGAAAATGGATACATATTGAGGATATAGTCCTCAGTGAAATAAATACATCACATATGTATGTATACCTAATAGCTTCTCTGGTGTGAAGAGCTATAATGGTACATAAAATCCTAATGATATAATTGACAATGTGAAATAGGAAGAAATGGGCTAAAGGTATAGGGGAAATGGGTAGGGTAGGCAAAAGGAAATAAGGGAAAAGAAAAAAAACATGGGAAAATGAAAAAATGGAAATAAAGTATTTGTAAATAGGGAAGGAAGAGGGGGTGAAGGGAGGGCACGGATAAGGGGAAAAAATGAGAACCAAGACCTGTCATGTAAAGGTACAAGATCCCAACAATGAATGTAACTGTACTGTATACCTCAAAAGTACCAATAAACTCAATGGAAAAAAAAGTATCAATTAAAAAAAATCTTTATGTACAGATACTCAACTCAGTGTCAGTAGTAGTAACTTCCAAATCTCAGCAATTTATGTAATGACATTGTTATTACATATTGAAAAATGGGAGTAAGCACCTCTTTGATTTTATAATTACCACATTATTTTAATGAATATTTATTAAGCAACTACTAAATGCAAGAATTTTTTGCATTAAGGACACCAACAGAAAAAACAAATCCTTCTCTTAAGGAGATTACATCCCTTTAAGGAAAGATGTATAGTAAACATGTTAAAAATAAATATTGTAAGTTGAGATTCATTTTAACCAGTAAGAAGATTAAGCCATGAGAATTACTGAGAGGAAATGATGTCAGAGTATAAAGCACTCTCTTTTGGAGAGTAATCCAGAAAGGCCTTTCTGAGATGGTGACATTTAATGAGACCTGAATTAATGACTGCACTCCAATATTCAAAAGAAAAAGAATAGCAGATATTTCACCGGATATTTTGCATAATATTAACCTCCTCACTTTTAACACATATACACACAAAGCTTGGCTTCACAAAATAAAAATCCATAAGGCTAAATATTTAATATATTTAAAGCACAAAATATGTAAACAATAGCACAACAATTAACAAATACATTCATGAATTCAAAGGCCAAAAAAGCATTGTTATTCTAGTATAAATTATTCACTGGTAAAATTCTTGGAAAAAAAAATTTTTTTTGCTTTAAAATTCCAGTTACTTTTCAGTTAATTTCAACTATGAGGAAAAGGTCACAATGTTTTCATGCAATACATACTTGGTTCTTTAAATCAGAATGTGACAAATAGCAGAAAGAATTAAGGGGCTGCTGCACTTATGATCCATAGAAAACACCAACATTTTGGGTTATACCTAGTTAAAGAAATAAGTCACTTGCAAAATACTGTAATAGTCAATACAGAGAGGCATGCCTTAGGTGGCCAGAGGAATGCAGTTTAGAAAAGAAAAAAAAAGCACACTGAAACTATAAAATTTCTTTAAAATTACTGAGCAAGAAGAGCTACCCAACTGATACAGTAGGGGGTGGAGCTCCTGCTAAGCCAGCCTCAGATTTCTCCAATTTATTTTGTGCATCAATTTGTGTAACAATTTCCTTCATGTTGGTCTCCAGTACCATTCCCCCATCACCATTTCCGCAAGAACATCGTGAACTTTGTCTACATGGAAAATTAAATCCAGTTCACAGACATTTTCAAAACATTTGTCAAACGTTTCCACGAGCACATGAATTAAATCTCAGATGCCAAGTTAGTGTTCCAAAGAATCCACACAGAAGAAAAAATATAGTGTCGCCTAAAGCCTATAAATCAGTTTGTTGTCAGATCCTCCAATTAATAATCCTTCTAGGAAATTACAGCCATTTTCATCTCTCTTAGATACCAAGTGGAAAGTCTCCCTGATGATTTGCTGTTCTGTAGCTTCACTGTGGAGTGGGTAGAACGTGGAGAGCCGCGGTTTGCTGTGGGTGTGGAAGATGAGGATGGCTTCATAGCCGGGTGACCTGGTGGGCGCTGGGGCTGGGGCAGGCGAGCATAAGAGCTTCCCCTCGGCTCTCCCCAGCGGTCCTTCCCACCCTCCCCTCCCTCACGCACACAAGAAGAAAATGATTTCTTAAGAATGAATACTACAAGCTTTCTATCCCAGGTGCAAAAAGAAAAAAAGAAAAGGAAAAAAGAATGAATACTACAAGAAAAAAAAGAATGAATACTACAAATAGAATAATAAATAAACACTACAAAAAATTTTAATTAATAAAATTTTCAAAGTAACATTATTCAATCTATTACTTAAAACACTATAATAATTGAGTCATTATTTTATAGCAAAGGTCACTGTAAGCCAATTTTTTGAATTAAATATATTCTAATGTCCACGAATGGAAAGAGTATAGGGGCATTGAGCTAACAGCAAATATGTTTGTCTGATTCTTTCCAACAATTCTCTTAGTAGAAATCTCTAAAAATATCTTTTCAAAACCTTTTCATATGTTTATTTTGGTTTAATTAAAAGGACCTAAAGTGGTATTTTTCATAACAAAGTATAGTTTTGTTTAAAAAGAACCCCTTGAAGTATATTCTTTCTTGAGTTTAATCATATAGAGGTAAAAGCTGTCAGAATCAATAGCTCCTTAGACTCATTGAAAATAACTTTTGGGAGGAGGGGGTGAAGGGAGGGCAGGGACAAGGGGAAAATGAGAACCCTCTCTAAAAATATCTTTTCAAAACCTTTTCATATGTTTATTTTGGTTTAATTAAAAGGACCTAAAGTGGTATTTTTCATAACAAAGTATAGTTTTGTTTAAAAAGAACCCCTTGAAGTATATTCTTTCTTGAGTTTAATCATATAGAGGTAAAAGCTGTCAGAATCAATAGCTCCTTAGACTCATTGAAAATAACTTTTGGGAGGAGGGGGTGAAGGGAGGGCAGGGACAAGGGGAAAAAATGAGAACCAAGACCTGTTGTGTAAAGGTACAAGATCCCAATAATGAGTGAAACTTTACTGTACACCTAAAATGTACCAATAAACTTAATTAAAGATATAAAATAACTTTGAGCTAAAGTGAAAATT
Organism: Fukomys damarensis; assembly: GCF_012274545.1. NCBI lineage: Eukaryota > Metazoa > Chordata > Mammalia > Rodentia > Bathyergidae > Fukomys > Fukomys damarensis. The sequence goes on along the minus strand of NW_022900942.1, from coordinate 54,701,554 downwards.
GTAATTGCAGTAAAACTGTGATATTGAATACACTGTCAGCTCTGCAGGTGAGGATAAAATCCAAGAGTGTACACTGAGCTTTATTTTGTCTTTTCAAATAAGTTGGATAATTGATGATTAATCAGAACATCAGTGATTTTAATTTCATATTATCTTTATTGGTACCATAACAGAGTAGCACTAATAAGATATCAGAATTTTACCTTCAAGAATTTATTCAACAGCAGATATAATATAATCTTGGAATATCTAAAATCAGCATAGTCAGAAATTGAATAATGGTATTGGAGTTGACAATGAACCGTATATGCAAAGCCAGTCCCATACAATTAAAATAGAACTAAAAGCTCCCTATCACCTGACATCACAGCTATCAAATGTCATAACACAGCATCTTACTCACATGTTTATGATGATGCCAGTATGAACAAACCTACTACACTGTCAGTTTTATAAAAATTAGCATTTACAATTATGTGCAATGCATAACACTTATGATAACATTGGTGTTAATGGTAACCTTTACAATGACATTTGCTTATGTCCTTGGCCTGTGTAGTTACTATACATGCAACACTTTTGTCATTATTTTGGAGTGTTCTGTGCATCATTAAAATAAGAGTTCACTGGGACACAGTCTGCTATGTTATGCCAGCAGCAGCGCATACATCTCAAATTTATTGGAACTCCTGATTGTGTCATTTTCTCTTGTGCTTGATTTAATCTCATGTCACTTTGCTCATCACTGGCAACAAACATAAGATCAGTAAGAGGCCACATAGAGGAGAGACAAATGTGCTTGAAGTGTTGTGAAAAAGGAGGACGAGTTGGGACTTTCACTTAAATGGGAGGCAGGAGATAAGCCAGGCCTCGTCTCTGTACAGAGTTTGATAAACCACTAAAACATGCTAGTAATATGATGTGAAGATGAAATAAGGGCACAGTTTTTACAGCATGCCTCTAAACTTTTAGGAAAGGATAAGTAATTTTTAAATGGAAGATATTAAACTAAAATACCAATCAATTTCTATAAGTAGAGCATTATGCACATTTATAACTGTATTTTTCTCACATTGAACTCTTATTTTTATCAATGTGTGTGCTTTTTATAATGAAAATAACTCTTGGAAGATACTCATGCCACTCCTACTCAACTTACATGGGGAACTTTCAGTCAACTACGCTACGACCTCTTGGGGTTCCTTTATGATACGTTGCCATGAGAAAGCTGAGTAGAAATCGCAAAGAAAGGAAGATGAAGCTACGGCAAGAGTGGATCGGGCCCCACAGCTGGGCTAAGTGTGTTCTGGGAAAATCCACTCTAGGGTACCATGCTGTGTGCTCCAGGCAAGGCCAATGCTCTGTGGACATGGGACATAATCATATAGTCCCTTTTTGGCAATGCCTAAAACAGATTCACATATATAAATTGTTGGGAAAAAAATCCATGAACAAAAGAGCCCCGCTGAATTTTATTTCACTCAGTTTTTCCTGAACTTTACTTATCCAGAGAAGACTGCTGTTTTTCATTCAAAAAATATTTGAAGACCATTACCTTGGAAAGAGCCCACACTTTCGTGAAACCATTGTCTTTATTCAGCCTGTGAGGTGTGACTAGTTAAAGAAAAGGAGGTTGCTTATACATAGTGTCTTGATCAATGATGAAGGCAGTTCTGCACTAAAACTAGACCTGTATTCATAGCTTCTTAATATTCTACATGGCATCTAAACCTAAAATAATGGAAATCTTTGACTTGGATTTCCCCTTCTCAACAGCAAGAATTCAAGACAATATTGGAAATAGGAGACAGAAGGGTGGATTCCATCAAGGAAAGTGGGAATGGAAGAATATTGCGATCGAGGCATACTTTAGTCATCAGATATCAACAACTGCTTCTCCTTTCCTCTCGATTTCCCTGGAGTTATAACCCTCCCTTTACCAGCCATTCAGACTTGGTTAAGCGCCACAGATCGCAGTGATGTTTATGCTGTACTTCATAACGTCAGCGAAGTACCAACAATCCCTCATTGTCTGCTGGTCTTTGCCATCTGTTTCTCCCCTTGGAACTGTGCTCCGCCTCATCCCAGCCCCTACTCATAGCCTTGCATTTTAATATGCGGAGAAGTACTCATCTTTCCTTCTTTCGCAGCAGGGCTGACACTATCATTTGCTCATCCTTTGTCATCTATGATTGGGGAAAAAGTCTTGGTCAGAGATAAAATACATGGCAGAAATTGAGGTCACAGAAAAATAAACAATATGCTTTACAGAACCGCCAGTTAGGAATAGCGTGCTAGAGTAGTTATGGCTGAGAGAATTTACACCAAAACTCATTGGCCAAGAATGTGCAAAACAATCTGCTGCTGCTCAGATTCTTTGGCTCACAGCAAGAGGCAGTACTCAAACCATGGGAGCTGGGGACTGTATATAGTTATATGTATACTCCTGCGTGCACTGGAAGAGGCTGCTTTGTATGTGTGCAGCAGAAACTCATTCAGAGAAGTGGGTATTTAGACTGAATGAGCACTGTGCAGGATGCACTGAAATGGGTCTGCGCATGCACCAAAATGGCTTCCATGGTCTGCTGTTTCCAAGGCTCTGCTTATTCTTTCCTCGTAGAAAGTCAACTGTGGACCAGAAGGAAGTTCAATCTGGAAGATGTGTAGTTTATTACATCACATACATCTGGCCTAATTTGGGCACTGTAATCCTAGGAATTAAAACTTCTAGCTTGCTGAATACTAATGGAAGGTGGTCAGCTCAGAGAACGTTGCACTGACTAGGTAGGTGAGCTCTACCAGGTGCAGGTGTGAGACCGTGAATCTGTCAGGTTTCATCTGTGAAAACAGCAAAACAGAATATGTAAAGTAACTGCCACCTGTCCCAGACCTAGCGTTAGGGTCAAGTGCTTTTGACAGTATTTTTGAAATGTAGTTAGCAATAACATGCACCAAATACCTTCAAAAGAATTGTAATTAAATATTGTTTATTATGTTTTAAATAATAATCATAGTCCATATGGATGTGCCAAAATGCGTTTGGCTCAGTTTGATTTTATTTTTTCAGAATTCTACAAGGGTTTTTTATTTATATTTTTACATTGACAGATAGCTATGAATAATTTCTTTGAACAAATTAATGGACATAAAAATATTGTTATGTAATATGTTCACATTTAAGACTTTTGGAGCATGTCTTTGAGTCAGCTAGCAATGTACAAAATTAGATATTTTTTCACACCAACATTGAGAATTTTTGGCTTTTTATTGGTTTATATAAAATTTATATATTTTATTTTAATTAAAGTAGTAGTAATACTTTAATTTTCTCCATCTGTTGCTGGTTCCATTTCATTTCTATACATTATTCCTTTTTGGAAATATTTGTCTTATATCCACTACTCTGCAAGAGCTATTTATAGTTGAAAATATAAACATTTTATTTAAATTGTTTCTGGGGATTTTTTGGTCCCTTTTGAAAAATTTGTTATAATATTCAGAAGTAGTTGTGTATTATGTATATTTATATATGAAGATGCACAATCGTGTGTATTTAAGGTACGGGACATTTACCATTCTTTATTGTTATGATTTCTACCTTTTTTGTGTGCTTATAATCTTCCTACCCAGAAGCATGTAGAAAAGCATGGTATTTTCTTTCGGAAAGCGTTTTTTTCAGTTTCACTTTTTATATTCAAATGTCAAATCCATGTGGGATTTATGTTGACTCTGATGTGAGTCAGGCCTCTAGCTTTACTTACTTCCAACTATTCTTGGCTTTCGTTTAATTCTCACATTTTACTGAAGCTATGCCAGCGAATGAATTGCATCATTCACTGCTTAGTTTATTCCTCTTATGATTTATGGCAGACATGAAGGTGCTGCCAGAAGTGTAGTCAGTCAAGTGCGTAGCAGGCAACTTTGCCCAGGCGACTTCCATGTTTCTTGTAACCAGAGACGTCCATGCACTGGAGCTGACAACACATGGGTTTAAGGAGCAGTTGGTGTTGTTTTTCATTCCAAAGGGAAATTTTATATTTCAGATGTAGTTTATGTCTAGAAAGAATAAAAACTGGCATGATTTTCCAATATAAACAGAGAAGTAGCTAACTGTAATTCTATGATAGCATGTACAAAAGAACTGGAATTTCTCTCTAATGCATCACACTGCGGCTATGAGATGACACGTGCCTGTCACACAGCCTGCTTTGAGGACACATGCTCACTTCCTTTTTTGTGTGTATAAATATATGGTGTCTTAATATCCAAGAAAATTAAAGTTCAGCTGAGTACCTGATGCCTTAGTGGTGTGATCCCAGGCATCTGGATATATTTATTAAAATCTTTGGACTCTCTTGAGGGTCTCATTCGTATTTGCCTCATACCAAATGGTTGGGTAGAAGTTGGTAAGCTTAATGTGACAGATAAAAGAAAGATTAACCAATTGGTTGATGATTCAGAAAGTTCCTCCACAGCAATGCATAAGGCTGTGAGAAAGAATATATCCTTTAGGGTTAAACATCAGAAGTTAAATTGAAGTATGATGTTGCAAACTAGAATCTTATCAAGCCAACAGAATTTTAATTCTATTTTCTAAATTTACTTTTTAGAGAAGACAAGACAAATCATCTTTTGGTTCCACCTATTCTATTTTAAAATAACTGGAAATCTACTCTGTGACTTTTTGAAATCCATACATTTTTTCACTCGGTGCAGATTATTTGTACTTTTTCTCATCATTACTTATGTAACATATTATCTAATGGTTTTATAGTATGCATGGAATGGCCATTTAAATCTATTCTTTCTGAAGGTGAGCTTTGTGCTCACATAGACAAAATAACTTAAAAGATATTATGAAGTGTAACCCTCAAATTCTTTACCACAGTCAATGGAATTTTATCTAGATGCGGTGTTGATTCTAGAAAATGTTCCTACTCATTAACATCCAAACTTACTATTTGATGAAAATAATATTTTCACACGTACTATCACCCCATCATGCTAGTCTGATCCATTTGCCAACTCCTTAACACAAAGCAAGACCTGCTTAGAATAGGAAAGTGTGTTTGTTCTGCTGTGCAAGAATATTTGCAAAAGACAAGAAAATTGGAGGGCAGTTCTTATAGACGCTGCAGCAAAGGGTCTGGAAAATAAAGGGGCTGGAATATTTTTAGATTTGATTTAGACCAACATATGCCTGTTCCATGATCACACAGAATCTACCAGATGCACTTCCCCAGAGTGGCTGTCAAATAGTTTTACACATACCAACCTTGACAATTTTGTAAATGTGCTTCTGTCCTATTTTTTTAGTGTCTCTAAATTTTTCAGTGTGAGTTTAAATAAGTTAATTCAAAAATATTATTTAGTGAAAGAAAAATAAATTTAATAAAGTGAATTAAAATTATTATAGTGGAATAAATATTTTATGTTTTGTTAAAAATAGGTTTTTGAGTGGCCACGGATTTAGCTCAGTGGTGCCACCACCTGCTTTGCAAGCACAAGGTCTAGAGTTTGATCCCCAGAACAACAACAAAAAAAGGCTTTTGGCTACTCTATTAAATAACATGTTAGGATTTTTTAAATCAAGTCTTTTTTTTTCCTTTTTATTGAGTTTGGTACAATCTAGGTCTACAATACAGTTACATTCATTACTGGGATCCTGTACCTTCACATGACAGGTCTTGGTTCTCATTTTTTCCCCTTGTCCCTGCCCTCCCGTCATCCCCTCCGCCCCTCCCTATTAACAAATTCTTTATTTCCATTTTTTCATTTTCTCATATTTTTTCTTTTCCCTTATTTCCTTACCCCTACCCTTCCCCCTTTCCCTACACCTTTTGCCCTTTTCTTCCTATTTCACACTCTTATCCCATTAGGATCTTGTGTACTATTATAGTTTTTCACACCAGAGAAACTATTCTGTATTACACATGTGTGACTTATTTATTTCACTTAGGAGTATATCCTCAATATGTATCCATTTTCCTATGAATGACTCTAATTTCTCATTCTTAATGGCTGAGTAGTATTCCATTTTATATAAAAACCACATCTTCTTTATCCATTTACCAACAAATGGGCAGATGGGCTGTTTCTAGGTTTTAGCTATTACAAACTGTGCCACTATAAACATTGGTGGACATATATCACTATGGTATGTTTCTTTTAAATCTTTTGGAAAGATACCCAAAAGAGGGATAGCTTGGTCAAATGGAACCTATAGTCACAGCTCTTTGAGGTATCTCCATATTGACTTCCATAGAGGTTGCACCAGTCTGCACTCCCACCAACAATGGAGAAGGGTTTCTTTCTCACCACAACCCCGCCAACATTTGTTATTGTGTGATTTCTTGATAGCCATTCTTTGTGGGGTGAGGTGGAATCTCAATGTTGTTTTCATCTTCATCTCTCGAATGACCAGTGATGTGGAGCATTTTTATATATATTTACTTGCTGCTTTTACTTCTTTGTCTGAGAAATGTCTGTTTATTTCAGATGCCCATTTTTGAATTGGGTCTTTGTATTTGGAGGGGGGCAGATTGTTTTGGATTCTTTATATATTTTAGATAATAGTCCTTGGTCTGAGGACCAGCTGGTAAAAAGTTTTTCCCACATTGTAGGTTGTCTCTTAGTTCTGTTGATGGTTTCTTTTGCAGTGCAGAAGCTTTTTAATAAGATGAGATCCCAGTTGTTGATTCTTTCTGCTAGTTCCCATGCTACTGAAGACTTGTTTATAAAATCTTTTCCTATGCCAATGTCTTCAAGAATTCTGCTTAATTTGTCTTCCATCAAGTTTAGTGTTTCTGTTTGAAAATTTAGATCTTTAATCCACTTGGATTTTAATTTAGTGCATGGTAAAAGATAAGGGTCTAGTGTTAACCTTTGGCAGGTTGAGATCCTGTTTTTCCAGCACCATTTATTAAAGAGGCTATCTTTCTTCTTTAATAAAGACGGGGATGATTGACTCCTTTCTCAAAGATGAGGTAGCTGAGTACATCTGGAGTTGTTTCTGTATCTTCCAGTCTTTTCCACTGATCCTCAGGCCTGTTTCTTTGCCAGTACCATGCTGTATTTATCACAGCAGCTTTGTAGTATAGTTTCAGATTGGGAATAGTTATACTCACTGCCATGTCTCTGTTTTCTAGGATGGCTTTTGGCTTTTGCTATTCAAGGTCTCTTATGCTTCCAAATGAATTTTTGGATTCTTCTTTCTTGTTCTGTGAAGTATAGTGCTGGGATTTCAATTGGTATTGCATTGAATCTGTATAGCAGTTTTGGTAGTATGGCCATTTTCACTATGTTGATTCTTCCTACCCAGGAGCAGGGGACATCTTTCCATTTTCTTATATCCTCTTCAATCTTTTCTCAGAGTGCTATAGTTTTCAGTGTAGAAGTCTTTTGCTTCTTTTGTTAGATTTATTCCCAGATACTTCATTTTTTGAGTGCTATTTTGAAAGGAATTGTTTCCCTAATTTCTCTCTCGGTGAGTCTGTTATTTGTGTACAAGAAGGCCATTGATTTTTGGGTGTTGACCTTGTATCCAACTACTCTGCTAAAAGTGACTATTAAGTCAAGAAGTCTTCTGGTGGAGTTTTTTTGGTCTTCAATGTAGACTATCATATCATCAGCAAATAATGACAGTTTAACTTCTTCCTTTCCTATCTTTTTTGCTTTAATTTCTTTCTCATGTCTAATTGCTATGGCTAATGTTTCCAGAACTATATCGAAGAGGAGTGGTGATAGTGGGGATCCTTGTCTTGTTCCTGATTTTAATGTGAAGGTTTTCAGTTTTTGGCCATTTAATATGATGTTGGCTGTTGGTTTTTCATAGGAAGCCTTTATTAAGTTGAGACATACACAATCTATTCCAATTTTTTGCAGAGTTTTTAATCATGCATGGGTGTTGAATTTTGTCAAATGCTTTTTCTGAATCTATTGAGAGGATCATGTGGTTCTTGTCCTTGACTTTGTTAATATACTGTATTGCATTTATTGATTTATATATGTTGAACCATCCTTGCATCCTGGGAATAAATCCGACTTGGTCAGCATGTATGATCTTCTTGATGATCCTCTGTATTCTGTTTGCTAGTATCTTATTGAGGATTTTTGCATCTATATTCATTAAGGAGATTGGCCTGTAGTTCTCTTTTAGTTACATCTTTCCCTGCTTTGAGAATCAAAGTGATATTTGCTTCCAGGAATGAATTTGGAAGTATTGCTTCCTTTTCAATTTCATTGAGAAGTCTGAAGAGTAATGACAGTAGTTCTTCTCTAAATGTCTTGTAAAATTCAGCAGTGAATCCATCAGGACCTGGGCTTTTCTTTGTTGGCATGTTTTTAATTACATTTTCAATTTCGCTGATTGTAATTGGGGTGTTTAAAATGTTTTTATCTTTTTCATTCAACTTTGTAATTCATAAGTATCTAGAAATCTGTCCATTTCTTCTGTGTTTTGCATTTTATTAGAGTACAGGTTCTCATAGTAGGTATTAATGATCCTCTGGATTTCTGTGGGATCTGTCATGACTTTGCCTTTTTCATTCCTGATTGCATGAATCTGAGCCTTTTCTTTCCTTTTTTTGATAAGGTTTGCTAAGGGTTTATCGATTTTATTTATTCTTTCAAAAAACCAACTCTTTGATTCATTTATTTTTTGTATCATTTTCTTAGTTTCCATTGCATTGATTTCTGCTCTAATCTTTATAATTTCCTCTCTTGTTTGAGCTTTGGGTTTTTCTTGCTCTTGTTTTTCTAGGAGTCTAAGAGTCATCATTAGGTTGTTTATTGAGCTCACTCTGCTTTTCTAGTGTGTGCATTCAGTGTTATGAATTTTCCACGTAGAACTGCTTTCATTGTGTCCCATACATTCCTGTATGTTGTATTGGCATTTTCATTTATTTGTTAAAACTGTCTGATTTCTTCTTTAATTTCCTCTGTGATCCATTGATTGTTCAGGAGAGTGTTGTTAAATTCCCATGTGTTTGTGAAGTTCCTACATTTTCTTATGCTATTGATCTCCAGCTTTATTGCACTGTGATCTGATAATATACAGGGAATAACTTCAATTCTTTTGCATTTATTCAAACCTGTTTTCTGACCTAGTATATGATCTATCTTGGAGAATGACCCATGTGCAGCTGAAAAGAATGTATATTCTGATTTTGTGGTGTGGAACAACTCTATAGACATCTATTAAGTCCATATGTTCAAAAGCTTGGTTCAGTTCTAGTATTTCATTGTTGATTTTTTGCCTAGATGATCTGTGTATTTGTGATAGTGGGGTACTTAGATCCCCTACTATAGTTGTATTAGTGCTTATTTGGTTTTTCATGTTACTTAATATTTGTTTTATATAGTTGGGGGCATTTATATTTGGTGCATATATGTTTATGATTGTCAGCTCTTCCTCTTGAATTGTTCCCTTTACAAGGATGTAGTGGCCTTCTTTGTCTCTCTTAATCAGTTTTGGTTTGAAATTTACTTTGTCTGCAAATAAGATTGCTACCCCTGCTTTTTTCTGGTCTTCTGTCATGTGGAGAATTGTTTTTCATCCTTTCACTTTCAATCTATGGGCTTCTTTTTGCATGTGATGTGTTTCTTGTATACAACATATTGTTGGGTTTTGCTTCTTAATCCATTCTGCCAATCTATTTTTCTTGATTGGTGAATTGAGGCCATTGACATTGATGGTTATAACTGATATGTCATGATTTATTATTGTCATGTTATTGTCCTTTTGTAGACTCTTTTTAATTTTTTGTCCTCTCTTTTTAGTTTCTTGCCTTGGCTATTTGATTTGCTCTGTGAGGCCTCATTGTGTTATCTTTATTGTCTTTTTCTAGAATATTGTTTAGTGTTCATGAAGTTTCTCAAGTGTTCTTTGTCATGGAAGTATCTTATTTCTCCATCCATTTTGAAAGAGAGTTTTGCAAAATACATTAGTCTTAGTTGTAGGTTGTTTTCTTTTAGGACTTTAAATACTTCACTCCAGGCTCTTCTTGACCTGAGGGTTTGTGTTGAAAAGTCTGCTGTGATTCTGATGGGCTTTCCTTTGCATGTGATTTGTTTCTTTTCTCTTATTGCTTGTAGTATTTTGTTCTTCTGTTGGGTTTCTGGGATCTTGATTATTATATGTCTAGGTGTAGATTTTTTTTTATCATGGCTAGTTGGAGTCCTATATGCCTCGCTTATCTGTATATCAAATTCTTCCCCTCTATTTGGGAAGTTTTCTGTCATTAATTCTGTAAACAGCTTTTTTAAGTCATTTGCATTTTCTCCTGCTATTTCATGGATTCCTATCAGTCTTATGTTATTCTGCTTTGCATCATCTAGGAGTTGTTGGATCGATTTCTCATGCTCTCTTACTATTTTTAAGAGACCTCTCTTTTCGTGGTCACTGTGTTCCTATCTTCTATATCTGAGATTCTATCTTTGCAATCTTTTATTCTGTTGGGTATGCTTTCAATAGAGTTTTTAATCTCCTGGATATCTGTTTGAATCTGTTTAATGGATTTTACTTCTTTCCTATTTTCTGTGTTCATTGTTTCCATTTCTTTCTTATTCTGGGCCTTCATGGTTTCTATTATGTTCCTAAGCTCATCTATTTTTTTGTCAGTTTCTGTTCTGGAGTCTCGAATCATGTCTTTCCTTTTGCTCACCATCTCTATGGTTATCTGGGAAATAATTTCTGTTTTGAATTTTTCTAGAGCTTGATTGATCAGTGTTGTTACTTCCTGTGTTGTGAGTTCTGATCTGATTTTTCATCCTCCTTTGCCCTACTATTTGCCATTTGTGGACTGGAAGTCTGTCTTTGTGTCTTGCTTATGTGTTTTCTCATCTTTATTTTTGCTGTTGGGTTGCCTTTGATTCAATCTCTGAGTCTTTAAATCTTTCTGATATCCTAGCATCCCAGCCTTTGATTCTCTAATGACTTATAGACATTCCCATTTTCATAATTGAGAAAACATCTCATCAAATCAATCCTTATCCTTTATCCCAGTTGATACAATCAGGAACACAATAGGATCAATCACCTCCCTTTATAGCCAGCCATGCCTCTGCAATGTGCGTCCAAGAACTGGCACAATCAGGGGATCGGGGAGGGAGGGCTGTGCTCAGTGGCTCCAGTGCAGCTACCCTCCTGGCACTGGGTAGGGTCAATCAATGGTGCCTGCAGGGAAAGGCATGGCTACAGAGGAGGCCCGTAGATTGGGCCAGGCTGTGCTGCAGAGGGCTGTGCTGAACTCCAAGCTGTAGCCACTGTGGCAAAACTCACCCTCCTGGCACTGGGTCTGGGTAATCAAATTTAAAATTAAGTCTTAACTGCTTTAATATGCATGTAATTTGAGGTAAAATAGTAAAGATTTTAATCAATGGGATTTTTCCCCCCCAGTGGGTTGTTGGAAAATGTAGTAGCCCCAGAAAATATTATTATTATCTTTTCAAAATCTATATCATAACCTATATTGCTTAGGATTTTTCCTGAATTCTGAATCCACTTGAATAAGGCAAAACTCACTCTTAATAGACATGAGTAACTGAAAAAGAAAGCTATACAAGTTTAAGTTTAAGGTGTTTTAATTAATTAATGATGAAATTATTGTTATAGTCGGTATTTAATGCTATTCCTATTCAAAATCCAGGAAGTTTTAGTAGGCCAGAACTAAGTGGTATAATTTGGGAACATATGATATTTGCCTTTCTTTTCTAAAATGTATAGAGGATTAGTATGAATGCACTCTCTTCTCAAGATTATCAACTTTAAGGAGAAGTACACATGGAAGTTGAAAATCTACAAATTAGTGGCTACAAAACTGTCTCTACAGAAATACCATATGAAATATCTTTCCCATATTTTCAGAGTTTATGTACTTATTTCCAGACTATAGCTGGAGGGTGGGTTTTTAAAATCAATAAGCAGACAAATTAATTAATAACTGCAGGAGAAATCGCAGAGCTAAACTTAGGGATCTAGCCAAAGGTCAATGTCAAAAAAAAAAAACCCAACAAAACAACAACAACAACAAAAACTGAATATGAGTTTCTTAAATGAGACAGAAGAGCCCAAAAGTTTGTGTTGAAGATTGAGTCTCAAAGAAAACATTTTCATGAGGAGAGAGAGGATGTAAAGCAGGATGGATGACTTATTTTCCCTCCTCTTTGTCATCCGTGCACTCTCTTCTATTTCCCTCTTGAGGCTCACCCATATCTCCCAATCTGTTGTACTTCCCGTGGAGTTAATACTACTTTAGCTTAGGGAGAATGTGAGTAATCCAAATCACCAATCAAACATTTACATGTTTGGATATGTGCTCCATCAGAGGACTCAAGTAACAAGGATATTTTTACCAAGACTTCTGGAAGAAATTCCTGTTCTTTACTTCTGTCTCTAAATCCCTGAGCAAGTGAACTAATAATTACTGACCAGTTGAAACCACAAACCAACAGGGAAGCATTGTCCAAAGCAGGGAATGAGAATCTGGTCCTGATTATATTGTGTAAATTGTGAGCCTTCTGCCAAACCTTATCCATCCCACCATTTGCATCTAAAATATTCATTCTTGATTTGTGTCTAGAATACTCATTCTTGAAAGCTTTTCAATTGATTTTTTCTCCATTAAATGAATTTGATATTTGAGCTCTCTTCTACTGGGATGAACGAATATAGTCTGTTTCTGTTTTCTAAAATTGTATGTAAAAAGCTATACACAGTGCCTTGTTTACTTTCTTTACAACACTCTTTACAAAAGTTTTACAATTGTGTTATAGTGGACATTGTTGGACAGTTACACCTACATGCTCTAAATGATTAATTGCTTCTCAATACAGTTAACTAATTCTCTGAGCGTTAGTTACTTCCTCATTGCTGGGACAAAATGCCCAACACCCACATGTTAAAGGAAGAAAGGTTTGTTTTTGCTCACAGTTTGTAAAGCTTTTGGTCCATAGTCAGCTTGCTCCAAGGGAGGGCAACATTTCAGAGGGGCATAGCAGAGGAGAAACAGTCGATGACACAGCAGCCAGGAGGCAATAAGCCACTGCCATTCTTTTTCCTTTTATTCCATCCAGGCTACAAACCTTTTGGTTGGTGCTATCCATACCCAAGATGGAGTTTCTTCTTCATCAAATCCATTCAAACACATCCAAAGCTATGCTAAACCAATCATTGGACTAATCTAGTATCATACCCTTAACCCAGTGCAACATCACATATCCATGATCCAGGCATCTCCAAAAGCACCCCACCTATGAGTGCATGAGGCTTTGGGGGGACAACTAGACATAAGCCATAAGAATGTACATGGATATATGCATTTGTGTGTACATGTACATATGTGTACGCATACATATATGTTTTCTATATATACTCATGCATTTATTAACTTATTTTGTGATCAACTAACAGTTATAAAAAGTGGTATATGTCTAAGTGGTACATGTCATGTTTTTTAAAAAAATATAATCTTTTAAATATAATTCAGGGGCTTTAAAATTAAATAGGATTTGCTTATACTTTTCTGAGTATTACCATTGAGAATGGGTAAATTAATTCATGATAACATTTCTCTTATAATTAGAATCCACCCATTTGACAGCTGAATGCCTCAAAACATCAGAGCAACTTGATATCAAAAAGACTTTGAAAACTTTCATATGTGCTATCATCATGTTATGAATAAAATAGATTATCAAACATAGTGCAATGAGACTTCCATGTAACTATTCTTTGGCAATTTTACTTCCATCATTTGCTTCCCTTTCATAAAGAACGGAAAAAAATCTTTGTCATCCTGTATGAAAATGGACACTGCAGAATTTTCTTTTTGGAAAACTTTCTTTAAAGTCTAGAGTTAGACAATATGATGAAACAATTGTATTCACTAGTGTTGATTTAATAAACTAGATAGGGCGTCAGCTCACTTATAAATAGTTTGGTGTCCTTACTAATTGTTAAAGAGTTTAAGACTTTCCTGTACTGAAAATATAAAAATATAAAAACAAGATTAATTACAGCCTTAAATATAGACAAATATTTAGTTACATAGAGAGTATATTAAAAACAGAAATGAATCACAATACTAAATAACAGTGGAATGTGTGCCAACAAGAAGACAAAAAAGAAAGCATTTTTTTTTTAGTTGAACAAAATTGTCAAGCTTTCAAAAAAAGATCAAGGAATTAAAAAAAGCAGATTGGTAAAGTCGTTAAGAACAACTGTAGTTAAGAACACTAATTAAGAATACTGTTACTTAAGAAAGCTGTTAGTTATCTTCAGAGACCAGTTTCCATACCTAACACCAAGAAGTCATATTCCTTCTTAGGAATATTTTTCCTATTAAAAGACATGGTTAAGTTAGAGAGAATAACATAATGTTGGGTCAGGGATGTTGCTGAGGGGCAGAGCTCAGAAGGTGTGAGGACTTGGATTCAGTTCCCAGAACACCCTTAAATATAACAGCAAAATGAATATATTGTACCTACCCGCCACCATACTTTATTTACTCACGATTTTTATTTCATATTTATAAGAATAACAGAGTTCCCTGGCTCTAGATTAAACTTCCAGAGCTCCTTTTCCTAGTCTTAATCTACTTTTCTCAGAATATATTTTGAGTTTATATCCTTCTGTCTGCTTTTTTATTGACATTATATATGATACTATATATGATTTTTAAATCATGTGTAGTAGTGCTTTGTATTTATTAATTCAATGTAAATTGCATCTTATATATGAATACATAAGTTAAAACTTCTCTTTTGATTTTCTTTTTTTTTTTAGTCAGGGTCTCACTATGTAGTTGAGACTGACCTGGAACTCACTATGTAGCCCAGGCTGGTCTTGAACTCACAGCAATTCTCCTGCCTTATCCTCCTGAATGCTGGGATTACAGGTGTGTGCCACCATGCCCGGCTTCTTTTGATATTTTTTCTGGTAGATATTTACGGTAGTCATTCATTTATTAAAGTCATTATTTAATATACTCCTGAATATTTATATCAAATGTTTTAGAAGTTATCTATTCTCATGCACATTTACGTTATTTCTATCTTTCTGCTATCATAGACAATGAAACAGTGAAAATTTTTCCAATTATATCTTTATGTACTTATACAAAAATGTGCAGTTGTGTGCCTGGGAGTGGCACACATAGTTTGTTTTTTTGTTGTTGTTGTTGTTGTTTGGTTTTTTTCAGCTTTAATTGAGTTTATTGGTACATTTTAGGGATACAGTACAGTTACATTCATTGTTGGGAAAAGAAAAAAATGTGACATAGTTTGTTGATATACATAGAGAAGATAATTTCTGAAGTAGTTCTGCCAACATACATTGAGAGATTCTGTTTAACTAGTCTTCTCTAATAATTAGCAAAAGCTACTAGACATTTGCCCAATCTAATTGACATTTAGTGATATTGCACTGCTTTTACCCGTGACATTTCCTGACTATCGATAAGGTTCAGAATCGCTTCAGATATTCCTGGATATTCCCCATCTGTGAATTAACTATTCCTATTCCTTTGCCCATTTTTATATTGAGTTTTTTATGTTTTTTCTACATAAAGATTCATTTGTGTATTTTTATTGTTTGTTTGTTTGTTACCGGGGATTGAACTTGGGTCCTTGCACTTGCGAGGCAGGCAGCAGAACCACTGAGCTAAATTCCCAGCCCTATTTGTGTATTTTTTACAGTGATTATTTATTGGTTTCTTGGGTTACAAATATATTCTCCCTATCCACAGCTTGTCTTTTAACTTCATTTATGATGTTTTTGGTGGAGAAGAAACTTTTATTTTTAATGTCTGGAATGTCAGTCTTTTAAAGGATCATGTGTGTGTAGCTTGAGAAATATTTTTCAACTCATAACTTTATTTTTCTGTATTTTATGGAATGAAGGAGATAGATTTTAATTAAAAGAAAAACTAACAAGAGTAACAGGAAGCCCTGAAGGGTCAAAAGGAATACAAAAGCAAAGGCTTTTTTTTCTTTCTGTAGTTTTTTTCCTTCTTTCCTCTCTTTTTTCTGCCTTGTTTTTTTTTGTTTGTTTGTTTGTTTTTTTTAAGAGTGAACAGCCTTGGTGGTGGCTGTTTGGGGTGGGCGCCGCTGAGGTGCGGGAGTCTCGCCTCCCGCGAGATGGTAGACGTTCTTTCATTATGGATGGAGGGGATGATGGTAACCTTGTTATCAAAAAGAGGTTTGTGTCTGAGGCAGAATTAGATGAACGGCGCAAAGGTAGACAAGAAGAATGGGAGAAAGTTCGAAAACCTGAAGATCCCAAAGAATGTCTAGAGGAGGTTTATGACCCTCGGTCTCTCTAGGAAAGACTACAGGAACAGAAAGACAGGACGCAGCCGGAGTATGAAGAGCAGTTCAAATTCAAAAATACGGTAAGAGGCTTAGATGAAGATGAGACCAACTTCCTTGATGAGGTTTCTCGGCAGCAGAAACTAATAGAAAATCAACTAAGAGAAGAGGAACTGAAAGAACTAAAGGAATACAGAAGTAATCTCAACAAGGTTGGAATCTCTGCAGAAAACAAGAAGGAAGTGGAGAAGAAACTGCCTGTGAAACCAATAGAAACCAAGAACAAGTTCTCCCAGGCAAAGCTGTTGGCAGGAGCTGTGAAGCATAAGAGCTCAGAGAGTGGCAATAGTGTGAAAAGACTGAAACCAGACTCTGACCCAGATGACAAGAGTCAAGAGGCCCCATCCTGCGTATCTGTCGGAAGTACCTCCCTGAGTGGCCCATCCATTCCCCTCCGCCGCTGTCTGCATGGGCATCCTCCCAGGTCTGGGCGCCTAGTCTGGGAGCAGCGACTCTGAGTTCAGCTCAGACAGTGAAGGCACCATCAACGCCACGGGGAAGATCGTCTCCTCCATCTTCCGAACCAACACCTTCCTGGAGGCTCCCTAACTCCTATCCTTCCCACAGGAAGCTCCCCCTAGAACGGTCAGACCGTCCATTCTGCCTCCAGGCAATACCTCCCTCCAAAACTCCTTTGCCGGCCCTCTGTGCACACAGTGACACTTTTAACCTCACCTAAAAATGTGCCAGATCACTTGTAGCCAGAACTGTGTTTGGTCTCCTTTCTGCTGTGGTGCAGATGACCAAACCCCTGCCTCTTCCTCTCTGACATGGTAGGGTGGTGTGGCTGCAGAAGCTCTGTCTGGGCGGACCAGCAGGGCTAGCGAGCACAGAGTGCTGCTTGGTTTCGTTGCTTTCTTCTTTTCTGTTTTTCCTTTCCCAACAGCGCCAGAAGCAAGGGCAGTTGTTGCACAGTTGTTATTTAAAGTTTATTGTAGACAAATGTGTTGTTCAATTCGACTGCGCTGTGCAGCATGTGGAGACAAAGCTGACTGGTGGGAAATGGAGCACCTCCCTGGAACTCAGTCCTCCGTGTTGTCGTGCTGTTGTGATGTCGTGTGCTAAGTAAAGATAATGAAGTCCATCTGCAGGGGATGTCAGTTGACTGACACCAGCCTTCCCTGTGAAGTTTGCCTTACTGTTGGCCACTCCTGTCCTCTCCATCCAATCCCATTTGTATAGGAATGGGCTGGTAAGAGCAAGCTTTTATCTTCTACTCAGATCTTTTCTCTGCCTGGCAAGTTATTTTGTTTTTGATTTTGAAATAAAGGATTTAGTTTAAGATATAAAAAAAGAAAAAACTAGCAGCACACATTTAAAACTTAAGATTGTAAGAACAAGAAAAGAAAGTGATTAAAGTAATAGTGTACATAAGGTGTTTGTTGTTGCTTTTCTAAATAACTAAAAGGAGGTTGAGATAAAACAACTATAATAATGTATATTTACATAGTATAAGCATGTGCCTGATGTACCTCAAAAGTGGAAAAAGACAATGTGTAACAAACATTAAAGAAACATTGGCCCCAGTGTATTTTTGTCTCTCAGTATGTTTAATAACTTGAAATGTATAACTATAGCAATGGGGGAAGATAAAAGGGCCCAGTCTTGTTTCTGGCATGTTCACTGATTTTTCCTATTGTTTAAGATATTGCATACTTTCTACTTGAGAAGAAAAAGAAATCTTTAATAGTAGAGAAAGATAGCCAAAGAGCCTATGAACATGCAAATGAAATTTTTAATGCCATATTATCCTTTCACAGATAATTAAAAATGAATTCTATTGGGAAGACCATACATCAACTACTGATATATTCTGTTCATAGATTGTATATCCAACCACAGAGCAAAAATTTCTAGGAAAGAGTCTGAGATAAAACACCAAATGATTTCACAAGAGAAGAGGTCTCAGAGCTCATCTGACCCAGTCATCTAATTTTGCAATGAAGAAACTGAATCCAAAGAGGTTAAGTTACTCAAGGCCACACTGATAATTATTGGCAGAGTTAGGACCTAATAGTTTTCTCTTTTATTGTTAATTCTATTTGTGATGCACTTCAAAATATAATCCCAGTACTGAGTTTCTTAGAGCTTTAGCTGCCTAGGATATAAAATGTAGTTGATATCCTGGATCCCTCTACATTTCATCAGTATATTGTTAAAATTTGAGTGAGTTATGAACAATGGTTTTCAGCTTCTGTGAAAAATGATTGCTTCATAACCATTGCATCAATCAGTATTCCTTAATGTCATGCAGCAGAAAACACACAAAGTTCACCCAAACAAGAAAGGAAATGTGCCAGAGTTATCTGAGGAAGCACCGAGACTGAGCACCTGGGGTGACCCAGGGGCCAGGAATGGGAACGGCCCCGCTGTGTTACCCAGAAGCAGTGCCAGAAAGGCCCCTTCTGTTGCTCCTGTGACTTACGGGGTGGAGGGATACAACGTGCTCAGAGCAGATCACAGATTTACCTCAACAGGACAGCGAGATTTATCAGAAAGAGCTTCCGGGGACTTTGTCAGCTTTCTTTGCAAGAGGAAAGGGCCCCTCAATCGTTATCCATAGAAGAAAGTTAAATCTCCCAAAGGAATGATGATATTGTTAAGAAGAGGGATCCCTGGGTGACTGAGAAAATAACAAATGTCTACCAGAACTACCATATCTAAATTCATTACCGAATTTCGCATTTGATTCTGAAGCCCCTAGCAAGTCAAATTGCTAGGTGAATTTTTATTCATTCTTTTTTTTTAATTCACAGGAACAGAACCCAGGGCCTCCTGCATGCTAAGCGTATGTTCCATTACTGAGGTACCACCCGGCCAGCCAAGGTTAATCTGCTGATTGATAGGTACAACTTCCTTTCATGATTCTTTTAGTACCACAATGAATGTTAGGTAGGGTTTAATGGATGAAGAAGAATGTTTCCCCTCGAATTTAGATCTAGGTCCCACACCCATTGGTCAAGAAACCAGTGGATTTAATTTGAGTCATCATTTATATATCTCAAAGCCCCCCCCCAGACCTACAAAACGCAGGATGGTAACTGTGAATCAGTTCCTCTATATTTAGTTTATACAGTTAATCGCTCTAGGCCTGCAATAGCAATTACTTTATTAAAAAGACGGAGGAACATAAGACAAACCATCTTTTCTATCTCTGTTTAAATTTCTCTATCCTCCAAAGAAAAAAAATTATAATATTATTAATGACGGGCCAGGGATTTAGCTCAGTAGTACTGCTGCCAGCATTGTATATTTATATATATATATATATATATATATATATTTATCAAGGTGAGCATATTTTCTTAAACTGTGCATGTACGTACTTGAATATCTTTAAGTAGTAGAAGCAGAAACCCAAAGGTGTATTTATCTTTAAATATCATGTAAGGTTCCCTTCCCTATTTATCCCCATCCCTATTTCCAAGGCCCACTCTCCTCAGCTCAAAATGCATTTCAAGCTTGGAGTGATGTTTCAGGTAAACAAGATCATGCTACCCCACCACACGCAATTCCTCACTGACCCCTCATAAGCTCAGGTCGGTGTGCAGCTTCCTGCCCACAGAGACACAAGGAGCCCCTCATGGGTCCTCCCCTAGCCTCTGCTGCTCGGGTCTCCCCACCAGAATGTGCTGTACATGACCCATGTTCAGCTCTTTGATGTTTCCAAACCTTGCTACTGAATCCCTTTTTTCTGTTTTCTTTACCTAGAACTCCTTCCCACCACGTCCTCTTATTAACCCGCCCTTCCTTCCTGTCTCCCCTTTTCACTGTTTCCCAGTCAAGGTCTCTTCTCTGATTAATGCTCTGCAGTGTGGAAAGCTCACCTCCGATGTCTTCCCACCCACAAGCATTTTCTGAGCTTCTTAGTTTGGAGTAGTAGCTCCGGTCTGGTCTCCCTAGTAACCCTCAATGGACATCGTCAGCACCGCTGTCACCATGTTGCCTTGACTTACAAGTCTGTTAATCAATGTCTCTCATTAGATTGTGATCACTGTGCTTGTTATTGCTTCTTTTACTTCCAGTACCTGCCAGGACATCCAGCACAAAACAAGGGCTATAGCTGTTTCACTGAAGACCACAAAAGCACTATGTCCCTTTTTATATCAGACATCATTTTTACACACATCCTCATCTTCTGCCATGAATGGAAGCAGACAGTATAATCCTACTCTTTTCATACTCAAAGAGGACAATGACAACTTCTCTGCTTTAAGAACAAGTTACAAGAGAGCATGCCTCCATCATTACATAATGCTGAGCATAGTTAGCTAGTTATTTGGTCCTCTACCTGGAAGGGGTGATGGCTCTAAGGTTTGCAATCAGTGTGAAAACCTCAGAAGATCGTTACACAGGCAATCAGGATGATTCGGAAAGGACTGGCTTGGATTCTTATAGAGTCGCTTTGCAGGGGAACTGGAGGGCACAAAAGCAGAGTCTCCCCCTATTTCCTTGTGACTGGATGTGAGGGCTTCCAAGGGAAAAGCACGGGACAGATGGGAGGCATGTAATGGTGGCCTCTTGGATGCAAGTTGCCCCCCAAACAACAGAAATGAAAGAGCATCTCACTACGATACATGCAAATAACAAAGGATGGAACTGACGGAAAAGGACGAAGGGATGAGCTATATTGCAACTTGAAAGGCTGCTAAAATTTCAGTCTCGATTTACTACCATTTATGAGGTTGAAAAAAAGATAAGGTTAACTGAATAATAAAGTGCCTGAGTCTTTACTAATACGGAAGCCAGCATTTTGCAAGGGCATGTGTGTTTGTTTTGCTTACATTTTATGCAAGTGTCTTTCTTCGTTTCAGTCACAAACAGCTGAGCTAGAGCTTCACACAACACAAAATACTTTTAAAATCTGGCATCATTTAGATTTTCCACCTATAGCAAATTTGAAAAGTTGGCATTTACATTCCCTAAAGTATCAATCTCTAATGAAAACAGTGTCAGAGCCTTAAGCACTTTGGCATTTTCTGGACATGCTATAAATATACAGGATGTATTTTATCATGAGCTGTGTATTATAGCACAGGGACCGAGAGCAAGAACCAGGGTAAATAGTTTGAGGCAATTGTTTTCAACAGACTTTTCAAGGCCAATTCAAATGACTCTCTTGTCCTTGAACTCTCTGGTGATCATTTTAATAGCAGCAAGCACCAAAGTTTGGTAACTGGGCTGGACTACAGGTTGCATTTGGCTTTGGCTGCTTTCTGTTACTAAGGACACAATATTCTGTTATAAAGATATTTAAAGCTTCCCAAGCACCATATCCCTAAATCTTCAAAGTGGTGCTAAGTAATTTCTGCACAAACTCTTTTCTTCTTCTTTTTTTCTAAGTCATCTATGGAGTGATCCTGGCCTTTGACTTAGTGACTGGGACCCTGTACAGAAACTATGATCAGTTCAAGCATCTGTTGGGACTAGGAAAATGTAGATGAGTTCCTAGTGGAGCTCATCCTGAATCATATTTATCACCCAGTGGGTTCCCCAGGCCTACAACTCCTTTCCTTATCTGCTCAAATGGTGCTGGAACCAAAGAAAATAGGTCAAGATTTCTGGGAGCAAATATACACTATGAAAATAGGTTTAGTATCACATCTAGTCCTTACGCCTTTTTGAAATTTCAGAAAAGAACTGAGGAGGCTGGGAGGTGGCCATTTATGGATAACATCAGGAGAACCCTACCTAGAGTTCTTTTGATTAGCTGTCACCTTGCCATTGGATTCAGTTTTGAGGCAGATGACAGAGTTTGCTGCTTAGAGTGTAACAGAGGACGACAGAGGAACCTCCATTTGTCCAAGACGTGCTTGTTGGCTGAGGGACAGGTCTGCATGCCCTGATCAAGGTCCGTCCCTGCTGGTGGGAGCCATGCAGGACTCGGCTAAAGCGCAGTGTCATCTTGTGGGTCTCCATGGAAGCAGTGTCTGCACAGAGCTGTACCTGCAAATGTGAAATGTTTAACAATGAATAATTTGTTTGAAGCTCTTCTTGTTCCACGTTTCCTTGGAAAATGAAACTGCAGGAGGCATGAAAATCTCTAAAGATTCTTTCTACACGGATTCATGCAGTAATACTCTCATCACTATGTTCTGATGAGGAAGGGCTTCTTACACTAGGCTCTGTGCTTTGCCTTCAGTTATAACATGGCTTTGCATTAAGTGTTTTAATAAAATGTGAAATTAAATGATCATCTCTGTGATATTCAGCTCTTGGTCGAGGCAAGGAAAAAACGTAGCTTTCACAGTACATGAAAATCATAGAGAATACTTTGCCCTCAACGAATAATACAGGTCCCATAGGATTGGAACTCTCCATTAATTAGCTTTTTTTTTTTTTTTTTTTGTACCTGGGATCGAACTCGGGCCCTTGTTCTTACAAGGCAGGCACAGGAACCACTGAGCTAAAAGGCCCAGCTTTTATTTTTTTTACTATTCTTCCCTACACCTTTGAAAATTCCAAATAACATAACCAATTTATAGCTATGTAATATGTGTTCTGTCAGATGCAAACTAGTTTAATTTTTTCTTTTCCCTTTTTTGCACATTGAACTAGGTGGACATTGACCTAGTAGAGGGAAACAGTTACTAATGAGGGTAGGACATGCCATTATTAACCATCTGTGATTTTTTCTATTGTTACACTTAAAAGAGAAATAGAAGGGTCCTGGGCTACATTGTTCTAGAACCTGCTGGCCACATCAGTGATATGGAATATAAACCAATAAACCGAGATGGAATGGGCTTTTTTGTATAGAAACCAATGAAGCATCTTTTCATGTGACTCCTCCTAAAATAACAAAACAATCTTTCTGAACTGTTGAGGTTTGTTTTTTAAATAAGTGATAGTAGCACAAAAGCAAAAAGTCTTCCCCATGATGATGTCAAGGGAGGCCACTGTAAGAGTTTTTACATACTGATTTTTGTGTGTGAGTTCCATCCCTTTTTAGCTTTTATTGTGCAACAAGTTCTCAGCAAGTTGCAAAATTACAATCTTCCTGCCTAAGCTTCAAATTGATCGCTCTTGTTTGGTATTAATATTTCAAATCTTTCTTCAAGACACGAAGTGAAGCCTGGGTTACCGAGTCTCACAACAGCTGTGTATTTATCAAGTTAATTCTTAAACAGTGTCCCCTCAATTTTGCTTCCAGCTGCTTGCACTGAAGAAGACTGAACCCTGAGATCTGTAACTGGAAGTAATAGTTTAGAACATGGCTCAGAACTCAAAATTCCAAGAGTCACATCCTGATGCTGCCGCTTGTTTCCTGGGCAAGTTCTTAACTTCCCTCCACTGTAGATTCTTCATTTATAGATTGATCATATGTTTCATATTGCCACGCTGAGATTCAATGAGAGCCTATTGATGTGGCCCACAGAGCACAGGATGTGGTAGATGCTCAATATGTCAGTTATGAGGCCATCTGCTCTTGCAGTCCTGCCATACTTGATTTTGCAGTCATGACTTGTTTGACAATGATGTCGTTCCCCTAATCCAGCACGTATTTCTAGAAAAGAAAGGGCTGCAATAATACTCCTCACCAGAGACACGATTCTGAGAATGACATGGAATCCAATTTGTGTTACACCCAGTAGGCTGAGCTCTATCTATCATGTCTCTCTGGGCTCAAGGATTACTGTCTTTTGGGGCAGAATTGGAGCCGTTGGATCCATAGCACGTAAGCCGTAGATTTGGTGATGAGCTTCCCATGGCAGACTTCATTTAAAGTTCCTCAATTTGTATTCTGAAAGTGGAGGGAAAGAAAGTAACAATGAAAACCACAACTAATGCCCTGTGGTTGCAACACAATCACGTATGATTTTCTCCATTTTCTGCTTCTGGCTCCAACATTCCATAGTAACTTGTACAATGTTCTCAAAGGCTTTTTGTAAAGTAAATTAATAAATTCACCTTGTCTCTCCACACAAGAAGCAACATTTATGGCTGTGTTGTTCCGGCTCTGAGCTTAAGATCAGGCTCAAACCCTTAATGAGTGCACACACAACACAACACACACACACACACACACAGCTTCTTCACATTATATATCAAGTAAGTGTACCAAATGACCATTGGGCAACAATACTAGAATCTCTCATCATAAAATCTTATCAGGATATAGAAATCATGTAAAACTAGGCACACCCTTCACAGTTTCAAAATGAGCACTGATACCAAAGTGCTACACTGTGGAGTCAAAGTCACAAAATAAAGCAGAAGTAGAACTAAAAGCTGGGCTCTGTGCAGGTCTTATTCAATCCTATCTTGAGATCAGAGCAGCAAAATTACTCTGAACTCACTTCCAGTTATTCCAAGTAAGTGCTGAGTAAAGCTTGTTAGAATCTGAAAACATATGAGATCTTTATTTCTTGACCCAATGTGCCAAATGAAGGCCACTCAGATTGTTAATCTAGCTTTATTTCTTTCCTCAAAAGTTGACACACAGTTTAGTTCTTTTCGGGTGGATTTAAAACTACTGAGCAACATTCCAAAAAATGAATCAACAAAAGTTCAAGTTACCTTTCAAATACCAATCAAATGTTGGCAAGTCACTGCCTTTCAAATTAGAAATTGCTAAGAATTGTGTCATGGGTTGCAACTTCTAATGTTTTAAATGCAAGCTTTCATTGCTTTAACTGAAGGAATAGCTTCTATTGTTTTGGTTTCTTTGTTTTTGTGGTTCTAGAAATTGAATTTAGCTCCGCATATATGTATATATTTTTTTAAACTTTTAATGAGGGTCTCGCTAAATTGCTAAGTTGCTCAGGTTGGGCTCCAACTTGCAATCCTCCTGCCTCAGCCTCGAAGAGTTATGGGATTATAGGCATGAGCCACCAAGCCTGGCCAAAAATTGTTTATTTTCTGTGAGGGGGAGGTTCTTAATTTTATGTCTGTTATATTCAACTTTCGCAAACTATAGTCACACCACCCCTTACACCCTATTGAAGGGCGAGTTTGCTTTCTCGCCTTCTGATAGTTATTGGATATGGTGTTCCTTGTTTAGAAAATGCTAAAAGGAAATCCTCGTCTTTCTGATCAATCAAAATCTAGTTTTCCATCGATTAACTGGTCAGCTCTTAATGATGGTAACTTCTGCCCACTGGAAAAGGGAGACTGCACTGGCTAAAACCTACTGCTGCCACCTAGTGTTACTGGACAAGCACTGCCTGTCCCGATTCCCTTATTGTACATCAGAAAGATACCATCTTCATACGTGCTTCACAGCGGGGGTGGGGTCAGTCACTTTAGCATTGATCTTCACAGTTAATCATTTATGAAATTTGGTCTCTTCTTCTTGACTCATATTTTAATACTCTAGGTTCCAAGCGCAGTTCTTTAATATGCTTGGCATTTCAGTTCCTTGAAGGCTTTAAATTGATAAAAGCTGAGGACAACGTGGTAGCTGGAGGCGATCATCCATATTGATGAGGTTCTCTATAAATGGATGTGTGCTGCAGTAACCTATGTGTAAAAGTTATGTGTCCTTTTTTATTCTATTCTTATTGATTCTAAACCCTCCAAGGATGCTCTTGTCAATAGCTTAGCCAAGGCATCAGAAGAAACCCATAGCAGACTACCAAGTCATTTTGCTTTACAGGGCAAAACGAATCCAACAAAGAACCCATTTCTCTCTTCTAACTGATTTCATCAAAGTACAATAATTTTCTGGCATGAGAAAACGTTGTTGAATTTGAGGTATGTTCCAAAGAGTGTGAAATAATGAGACTTCAATGACTTTTAAGGAAATAAGGGAAAAGAAAAAATATGAGAAAATGAAAAAATGGAAATAAAGAGTTTGTTAATGGGGAGGGGAGGAGCGGGTGAAGGAAGGGTAGGGACAAGGGGAAAAAATGAGAACCAAGACCTGTCATGTAAAGGTACAGGATCCCAGTAATGTATGTAACTGTATTGTAGACCTAGATTGTACCAATAAACTCAATAAAAAAAAAGATTCTTCAGCTTTAAGATACCATATTAGATCCTTCTCTCATTGCAAAACATGATGCTCAATACCCACAATAGTAAAGAAAAAGGTTTATTTTGGATTACAGTTTGTAGAGGCTTCAGCCTACAGTCAGCTGGCTGCAAGGCAGGGAGGCACAGCATAGGGGCAGAGAAGAGGTGAAAGAGCTCATGGCATGGCCGTGGGAACTAGACAGAGATCAAGAGAGGAAAGAGGGAGAAAGAATCTTCCAGGCTATGCCCTCAGTGGACACCTCCTCTGAAGAGGCTTCACTACCCAGGGTCACATTTAGCTAAAAAACCCACCAGTGGATTGACCACCGATGAATATAACACCACCATGATCCAGTCACACCGAAAGCCTCACCTATGAGTGCCTGAGGCTTTGCGGGAATATCTGGATATAAACCATAACAGATACCTAACAAGAAATGAGTGCCCAAATTTCAGAAACTTAGGGCACAATACATTTTTAACCAAATAGTAAATAGTTAAATGCACTTCCAGGCACTCTGCCATGCTGAGATGCTACTATTCAGGACTCCTGTGGCTTGTGGTACTTCCATCCAATGGGACCACTGAGCCTTTCCATCCAGATAGGGATTAAAGAGCCAGCAAGTATGAAGAACTGTGCAGGACATTTGTATGACTGTGCCTGGCTTTCGTGTACTTTACTTCTCCCTCATTTCACTACTTCAACATACCTTGGAAAATATTGCCAGGATGTGTATTCAGGCAACTGAAAAAATGGGCTTTGGTAGATAGATAGATAGATAGATAGATAGATAGATAGATAGATAGATAGATAGAGGGATGGATGGATGGCTGAGTTCCAGGCACACCTAGATGTCATACTTTTGCCTAAGTGGAAATTGGCATATAAGGCTTAAAATCTTTACTGCCTGGCACTTTATAGAAAATGATGGCCAGGTCATGCCAATAAATTGCCACAAATTTAGTGACATAAGTCCACGTTCTACCTCTCCATTTCTGTGAGTCAAGAGTCTGGAAAGAACTTCAGTGGGTCCTTGCTCCAGTCTCACAGTCTACAGTTCAG
This sequence comes from Fukomys damarensis, assembly GCF_012274545.1. Taxonomy (NCBI): domain Eukaryota; kingdom Metazoa; phylum Chordata; class Mammalia; order Rodentia; family Bathyergidae; genus Fukomys; species Fukomys damarensis. Next base: position 54,674,166 of record NW_022900942.1, on the reverse strand, counting down.
ATGTTGACTGGACCTTGGCTACATCAGAGGCTCAAGGAGAAAGATTCTTCACACACCCTCAGGGAGTTGGCAGAAAACTATGGTTGTAAGGCAGGATTCCCATTTTGTTGGTGCTCTAAGCTGCTCTGTAATCCTCAACACCACTCTGATGGTTAATTTAAGTGTCAGTTTGATTGGACTATGGGTTGCCCAGACACTGGGTCAAGCATTATTTGAGATACCTCTATGGGGGTGATTCTGAACACAGTTAACATTTAAGTTGCTAGACTGAGCAAAGAAGATGGACTTCTCTAATGTGAGCCTGATCCAAACACTTGAGGGTCTGAATAAACAAAAAAGTTGTCCCACCTGCCTTTGAGCTGGAACTCTGAGCTTGTTCCTGCCTGATGATTCAAAGTGAAACTTCAGCTCTGCATTGTTCTCAAGACTACCTGTCTTAGGACTGGGACTATACTCTCAGCTCTCCTAGTCCTTCAGACCTTAAGATTCACCCTGGAATTAGACCCCTGGCTCTCCTGGGTCTCCAGCTTGATTACTGAAGATTTTAAGACTTGTCAGCTTCCACTGTGAGTCTTAACTAGTCGCGTTTCTCTGAAGAAACTTGACTAATACAGTCATCTACAGTTCTCTGCCCTGTAGCTCACCCCTTGGCAATTCACAGTCTGACTCTCTGGTCTTTCAGTATCAGTATAGTCATGGAATATGACCTAATCAAGAGAATGACATCCATCCCTCATGCCATTTTTATGATTAGAAGCAAGTCCTATGTTCTACCAGTACTCAAGCAGAGGGAATCGATTACTTGTCAACTTGACTCACAGGGAGTTATACTCGGGAGCAACTGCCACAAGACTATTTACAAAGGGTGAAAAAAAGAGAGGTAAACCGACACAGGGTAGGGAAACCTTGGGTTTTGGAAAGCCACCACCACCCCTGAACCAGAAGGGGAAAGGAAATGAATGGTTTCTAGAGTTGAATAATGAGACTTTCAGCCATAGGCGATGTTCACAATGGGCCCGTGGCCTGGGATGAGGAGAGCAGCCTCTGCTGCCCCACAATCCGCAGAGGGGCTGGGATGGGAATCAACACCACAGCCTCTCTTTCTTGTGATTCTGTGTCCACTGCCTGAGCCTCCTTCCAGCCAAGCAAGTCAGAGGGCAAGGGAATAAAGCTGAAAGACGCAACCCACAGAAGTCAGCCTCTGAGGGCACGGTGCTGTCAGGTAGGGAGGAGCGGGGTGGAGACAGGTGGAGAAAAGACCTAGAGGAGCAAATCACAGCTACTCCAAGTATCCAGCTTTTGCCTCTCCCAAACCTCAAGGAATCTGCAGTACTGCAAGTAGTTTTAAGAACAACTGATAAATCAAGTATCTTTCCATATCAGAAATTAGGAATGACCAGAGAGTCTACAATCATAGCTGAGAACCACTGAGGCTAATCAAAGTCCTCAGAAGAACCAATGCAGCTTGGCCTCCTTGGAGAAGCAGATCTCAGAGAACACAGCTGCTTACCAGACTCACAGGATTGCAATCTGTTTCACACATTACTCCAGCCGCATCACCCAGCTGAGGAATATACTTACCGAGAAAAAATGAGTACAGCTCCATCCAATGCCGGGAACAGATGACACCTAAATTTCCAGTTCAACATCTGTTTTTAAATGGATTATAAGCTGGCCCCCACGAAGTCTATTCTGTTATGGAATCAGAGGTCTGCTCCCATCTGGGGAAGGTGCCATTTTAAAGCCTAGCCTTTCGGTAAGCAAGTTTCTAAGTGGCAGAGCCACTTGATGTCCCCATACAGCTGTTCGGCTACATCTTGGCAGCTGGGAGAAATGCCTTCAAAAAACAGGAGCGTATTGGACCTGAAACTACTAAGAGATCAAGAATAACTAAGGTGCAACTGTCTGGCATGTTGGGAGTGTTTTTGTTTTGTTTCAACATACATGAGATTAGGCTGTAATCATCGCTTTTAATTAATGTTATTCTTAAATGATCCTTTCTTAGATTTTAAGTTAGGCAGACATATAATAAAACCAAGAGATGCTGAAAACAAAAAATATATATATGTACAGGAAGCAAAGAACTTGGGCATGAATGCACAGCTAATGAAATTTGAATGAGTTTTTCAGTAAATGTAAGACTCTTCATATCACTGTTTTCATGCCCTGGTACCTAATAGATACTTCTGAATAATTGAAAAGTTTATGAATAACAGTTCAGTTAAAATTAATCTTTGTCTTGTCGTTTATTTTGAGGCAGGGTCTCACTGTGTAGCCTAGGCTGGCTTTGAACTTTTGATCCTGCTGCCTGACCCCCAGTGCTGAGGTATCTAAGTGTGTACCACCATGGAAAACTCTTGTTAGTCAGATATGACATGATGGCAGACTTTCTACAATTTTGCTGAATCCCTATGAATGCAAAATAAATTAATGATGAGAAAATAAAGTGGGAACCATACCAAGTGTGAAAGTTTGCATTGTATTTTTTTTCCAGTACCGGGGATTGAACTGAAGATAGCATTGTCTTAAACTTTTATTAACCATTCATTATTATAAAAAAAAGTACATGGTCTTGGAAATTTCATCTAAATTCTAAATTGACAAATTTCTACTGAATCAGGTACCATATGAATGGATAATGTTGAGATATATGGGCATCTTTCCATAAAATACAGAATCTAGAAAACCATTAGCAGAAAAGTCTTGCAGGACCATACAAATACATACCCAGGTATTTAAAGTAGGGCTTTTCAGGAGTTTAGTATAAGGAAATATTTTCAAATTTATTTTTATATTTTTAATCTTTTCAATGAAATGTTGCTTTTATAGCACAAGAGCACAATTTATTCTTTTAAGAATTAAACTGGTATAAAGTAGATAAAAATGTGGCCCAAAACTTGTTTTATAACAACAAAGCATAGTGGAAAATGTATACATCTGAAAGAAAAGTGAAGGGTGGATATTGGGAGAAATAGGATGTTGTATTTGTTTAACTCAAGAGATATTTGCAAAACTCTGTACTCTATAATTGATTGTAATATTGAAGAGCCAATATAAGTTTATAATACACTGTGAAGTTGGGAGTTACCTGTTTAATCGGGCTATTAATCAAAATATCATCCCTTTAATACACATTTTTCTAGAGAAAAATTTGTATTTACCTTGATCAAGTTCCCCTTAGTTTCTACCTTAGAAAGTGGTCAGTTTATATGAAATAAGATAGAATCAGAACAAACATCACAGATATAACACATCCTCAAGGGCTCCTCGCCCTCTCCTGGACGTGGAACCATAGAATGTGTGAGGAAGACACCTCCCCTAATTTTGTTCTCCTTGTTCTCCTTCCCTTGCTTAACTCGCAGCACTCCTTGAGTACGAGCCGCTTGGAAACTTGGCACCTGCTTTGCGTCCGCCTATTCCCAGATCACATCTTTGCTTAGGAGAGCGCCTCCGTCCGAAGTAAATGTCTGTTTTAGTTCGTTGAGTTTGCCCAGGCTCCTCTACGGTGCTTCGCTTGTTCTTACCCAGGTAGAGATCAGTCATTCTTTCCCAGATCCCTAGCGCACGGGTAAATAGCAACTCATTATTCAAACCGCATTGCAACCATCGTCCCCATGCCCACCTCCACCAGGAAGAGGGGAGGCGGCTCCTTCTTACTTCTACCTACCCCATGGCCAGCGCGGTGGAACACAACAGGCTTTAGTAAATCTTCATTTAATGTGTAAGTAATTAAATTAATGGCTGGATATTGGAGTTGGCCTACTGAGAATCAATAGTCTATTTTATGTACTTGGAAAAGAATGATGAATTCAAAGGTTTGCGGATCTGTCACTTGTAATGTAGGGGAAGATTAAGAGCAAACAGCAGGGGGCCAGAAAGTCCTTCGCTCCGGCATGTGTGTCCACTCTGTGGATTTAGATTCCTGCAGACATGGCCTTAGTGTTTCTAGATACTTTTGCTAAACCTCAAACCCATTTATTGGAAAGGCAAATGCATTTAAGGAAAGAAGACAACAAAAGCTCCTAAGTTTATTCTTGGAGAAGAAAATACAGTAGAACTGAGACCCTCTGTAAATCTCGGATATCTGGGGGAAGAAGTGGTGTTTTTAGGGTCTTGGCTTTTAGAAGCAGGCAGACAGCGCAAAGCACGATGTCGTGTTTTCTCTGTACCAGTAGAGGGCAGCACACACTTCACTAACCATGAAAGCAAACTTGCTGATTTGTGCTCCCTAGGCCAGAGTTTGGAGTAAGCGGTCTGGCCTCAAAGATCTCAGGCTTCTTCCTCTTCAGCCAAAAGTCTTTTCCAAAATTCTCACTCACTTTTTGTGTTAACACCATTTCTCCGATTTTTATTGCAGATTTCAGATTGTGATAATATTTAGGCTTTGAGGAGTAGTGTGAGAAAAAAGTGGACAAAGATTGTTGGAATCTAGCACTTACACAACTATGGGAATTGGGCAAATCACCTAATCTTTCCAGTTTCCTCGATCCTAGCTTTATAGCATACATAACAAGATCTACCTTATGGCATTAATGTAAGACTAAATGAAAACTAGAGGCGTCACCTTGGTGTTTTGTAATTGCCTTCCCCCTTCTCTGTGTCTGTGCAGGAAAAACAGTGTCTACAAAGGCCTGTTGTGTGCAGACGCCTTGCAAGGTGCTGTTGCAGAGCAGGGCCAGCCAGAGCAGGCCCAGTGAGCCCGGCTTCTCCTCCAGGAGCTGGCCGTGGACACAGCAGAGGACCACTCAAGAACGGGAAGGGGAGGAAGGGCCCAACCTCCTGCAGACCTCCTGGACCTTCTGTCTGTGTCTAGTCAGTGAATGGCCGGGGCAACTAAGTCAAAGGAATGGCTGGGACTTCTCAGAGATCACTCAGTAGGGTCCTAAACCGGGGAAGAAGATGCATTTCCAAGAGGCCTGAAGCTGAGCCAATGTGAAATATCTGCTGCACGTCAGCTACGGGAACTGGAAGATGTCTTCCTTTCTTCCGGCTGCTATAAAGGAACATTACAGACTAGGTAGATTGTGAACTATAGGAATTTATTTCTTACACCTCTTAAAGCTGGGGAGGCCAAGATCAAGGTGCTGAAGGATTCATGGTGGTTGCAGTCTGCCTTTTCGTTCACACACAACCACCTTTGAATTGTGCACCCATGTTCTGATAGAGGCAAGCAAGTTCTTGGTTGCCTCTTTCATTAAGCATTCATCCCATTCGTAAGGGCTCCATCCTCATAATCTCATCATCTCTAAAAGTCTCAACTTCTAAAGGTCATCACACTGGAGAGTGGGCTTCAACATGTGAATTCTGGGTAGACAGAAGCACTCAGTCCACAGCAGGAGATAATATGAATAAAGGGATGTACTTTGAGGCCATACTTTCAAGTGAAATAAATAGGACACACATATGTAAATACTGAATGGTTTCTCGGGGGTGAAAAACTAAAAGTGTAAATAAGATCCAAATTGTATAACTGATAATGTGAAATAGGAAGAAAAGGTGTAAAGGAGCAGGGGAAGTTGGAAGGATAGGGGAAAGGAAATAAGGGGAAAGAAAAAATATGAGAAAAGAACAAATGGAAACAAAGTCTTTGTAAATGAGGAAGGGTGAAGGGGTGAAGGGAGGGCAGAGGAATAGGGAAAAAATGAGAACCAAGACCTGTCATGTAAAAGTACAAGATCCCAATGATGAATGTAACTATACTATATACCTAAAACATAAACTTAATGGGAAAAATGATCCAGCAGCACCAAGCACATGTCGGAGGCCAAGCAAGGAGCAGTTCTGGGCACAAGGGATGGACAGCTCTAACGAGCATAGCAAAGAGGTACCCTCGTGTTCAACCCATGAGCAGAAAGAACAGAGGACCCTGGAGTTTCCAAAGTCACACTACTAGGAACCCTGCAAAGAAAGAGCACATGACTACCATGCTATTTCTCACACCTTTTCAATTTAGCATCTTTAAACTGGATAACGGAAAACACCTGCTGCCTCATCCTAGTTGTCATCTGTCCAAAGTGGATGGTAAAATGCCTCAGGTGCCTAACAAGGGCAAGATACTGGCACTGCCTCGGTTCCCAGGTCTTAGTAGAACGACAAGAGATGTTAGTGCTCTCCTCCACTTGGACCTACACACATCCTTCCTGATATTATTTATTCTGGTATGTTTTCCATTTTGGAAAAGAATATTTTATGACCATCTATAACACAGCACCATTCCCTGAATTATATAAAAATGCAGTCACCTCTGTGTCCATGGATTCTGCACCTGCTGACTCAAGCAGCCTCTCACAGGAAGTATTTGGAAAAAAAAAGACATTGTCTGTAGAGTGATAAACACAGCCTTTTTCTTGCTGTTATTCCTCAAACAATATGGTGGACAACATAGTGTTTAGACTGATGATTTAAAGTAAAAGGATGAGAATAAATTACATGTAAATTCCATACCATTTTTAATAAGGGACTTCATTATCCATGGTTTTGGGGGTTCCCCATCCAAGAGGAATCCTGAAATCAATCAGTCCCCTGTGGATATGGAGGGATGACTGTGCATTCTAATTTCTCAGCCATTTCCAAGGCTTAGAGATTTTTTCTGCATGCTTTTGCCATTAAAAATGTTCCAATTGCTTTGTTTTATGTATTAAAGCCCAGAATTGAATTTTATTTTGTTAGCAAATCTGAAAATCTCTTTGCATTTATATTTATGACCAACATAGTTGATGTTTACTTTATTTGCTATCCTTTTTAAATTGTTATTTCATAGTTTTTCTAAGTTTGTATTTCTCTTCTATCTTCTTTTATGAATTACTCATAGTCTTTTCATTTGTATGTGGTGCCATTTGGTTTTCTATTATGAGCAAAACTTACATTGCTAAATAATCCTTTTCTTTCTTTCTTTCTTTCTTTCTTTCTTTCTTTCTTTCTTTCTTTAATGGCATATAACCCATTATATTACTCTTTTATAACCAATTAATGCCTACGTGGCAGTCAGTGAGCATGTTTTACTCTTCATATTTTTCCATTTTCAAACCCATTTTTGTTAGTTTCATTATATCTACAATGTCAGAACATATAAAATTACACAGTATTTTATTAGTTTCCACATTTACATGACTTTAACATTAAGCAATTGTCAAATACTTGTCAGTCATTCTTAGTTGTCTGAAACTTATCTTCTGATGTAGATAATGCTCTCTCTGAAATAAAGTCCAGCTTTTTGATGAAAGAAATGAATGGAGACTGTGGTCTGGTTTCATTGGTGACTCTAGCAGTTTTCTCAGTAGACGAAAGTCCAGTGAGAACTACAAACTCACCAGACTGTGAGGTCGCTCAAAACAACAAGCTTCAGGATTTACCTTCTACCTTGAGATCCTCTTCTTATGACAAATAATGCATTTGATAGCACAATGTAAGACTGTAACATAAAAGACAGCAAAATAGAGATGCAAAAGAATTGGCTGACTCCACCAAGGATACCCACAAGTAGGAACCAGTAACAAAATCTGAGTACCAAACTGAAACTAAGTAACTGAGGAACTCAGCAGAAGAGACTGCGCTTCAGACCCGTGCTAATTTAGCATATCAACATGGACACAGAGTTTGCACAGCACCTCTGGAAGCACCCATTCGAAAACTGGGGTCTACAGTAATGGGTTGTACAGACCGTTTCTGCAGGACCTTTATGAGAACCCCAGACCCAAACAAGAGCCAGGAGGAGCTATTAATTGAAACCTTGCTTTGGCTGGGCAGTCAACTACTACCACTTAGCTTTGACAGAAACTCAAAGGCAGGCAGAGAAAAAAACTTTATAGAGGAAGAAGGGACAACTTCAGGCAGCCCGAAGTGTGGATTATCAGTATTTGGGCAATACTGTTGGATAAGTGCAAACACAGCATGCTACATGACTGGTTAGGGATTTATACATAATTTTCTCCAGTTTCTTGTAAGTTGTAGGCATAGAAAATTATAAACATTGTCAATTATTAATCATGTCCTGTCTTCAATGAAGTATGGTAACACGCTTGTCCCATAGGCTTTAGATAGTTGCTGAATAGGTTATTATTTAGCTTCTTAGGCTTGTTTACTAAAAACAATAATCAGAGAGTTCTTGGACTGGTTACTGGAGATAATAGATCAGCTCTTTGGACTTGTTGCTGCATGTTTGGGGTCAAAGCTTTGTTTAGATATGTGATCTGCCTATTGTTTGTGTGCACGTGCAGTCTATCACTTTAAAAGAAATAAATTCCCATGCCAAAAAGATGTCTCTCCCAATATCTGAGAGTCCCTGGTCTTTGACTTTACAGATGTCCATTTCCCTATCTCTGCCATCCTCGTGTGTCACTTAGTCTCTACCAGCCTTGGTGTTGTTACCTGAAAAGTGACAGTTCATCAAGAAAACAGTTGCCAGCCTCGTGATCTGTGTGTGTGATGTGTGGGAGAAAATGATGTTGGGAGCATTTAGGTAGTGACAGGGGATTTCTCAAGACCCATAGATTATATAACCTATATACACCCTCAGTAGAATAATGAGTGAAGTGTAGGTATTACCTGGTAAATACCTTGCTGTGGAGAAGCAGGTTGACAATCAGTGGTCCAGTGAGCCTCTCCAGTTCATTTCCACTCTAATTGTAATAAGAACCAATTCTAGCTCTATGGTGCCCACCTCTCATCTGTGCATGATTAGTGTTAGCATTTATGGGAGTGGGAGCAAAGCAAGCACTGTCCTAATGATCTCTGTAGGGTCAGCCAGCAGGTACATTGTGATCTAAGGCCGGGATCAAATAGTGATATTGATTTAGTCATTAAGTTCTTCCCGGCTTTCCACTCTGCCAAATTTTAATCCTTTTGTCTTTCTCAGGTGCTCAGTTGTCCTTATGTTGTCATTGCCCTTGCTAATACATGAATTGCTACTAATGTTTATTTATGAAAAATGTGAGATGAAATGCCATATGTTGCCCTTTCAGATTACTGAAGGGACAGCCACCATTAGTCCTTTTGAGTTTTACTAGAAATTGTTATTACCTTCTTATGTTTGGCTTGTTTTTAGTCTCATTTACATGCTTCTGTATCTGTAAGGTCAACCATTGATCTAATCAGTAAATATTTATTGTTCCTAGAATTTATGAAGCACAAGTCTGCATCCAAGGCAACCATTGACAAATAGAGACAGATAGGCTTCTAGCCCTCACTGGACTTTCTATCCCAATGCTACAGATATAATGTTCCAAGGGGGATAAATACTATGAAGACAAAGAGATACAGGGTAGTCACTCACATGAAATACTCATGGATGACTTATCTGACAATCTGATATTTGAGCAGAGATCTGAAGAAAGTGAAGAGTGATAAGGATACACAGAAACAAGTTTCTGACTAAAGAGAAAAACATACAAAGACTGGGACTGCAACACATTTGGCCTGTCCCGGACCAATCAGGGAAGCCAGTGTGGTGAGAGTAGATTTAGGAAGTCGGTGCAAGAGAGTTGTGGTTTGAGGCAAAGAGAAATAAGGCCAGGGGAGGTGTTAGGGACTGTGGTGAGAATTTGGTTTCACTTTGAGTAAGATGAAAAGGAATTGAAGGTTTGGAACAAAGGAGCAATATTCTCTCAGTTATCTTTTAAATGTCATTCTGGTTGCTTTGTTGAGAAAAGAGCAAACAGACCAAAGATAGAAGAGAGGAGAGGAGGTCATCACAGTGGAGTAAATGAGGAGATAACTTGGCATGGGTTAGAAAAGTAGCAACAAGAAGGGTAAAAGTCATCTCACTGACTGTGAGGTATGAGCAAAAAGGAAGTCAAGGATGCCTCCAGTTGTGGGGCATGAGCCATTATGGAATGGAACTGGTAGTAAATGGAGACATTGTAGGTGAAAGAGTTGTAGAAAAGCAGAGCATTGTTTTAAAGATGTGAGAAACATGCTAGATACCATAATGATTAGATAATTGAACAAGTATGTTGGAGTTCAGGAGTAAGGTCAAGACTATAGTTACACATCTGGAAGTCTGAAGTTTATATTTGGGGTTCATTTCAACAGGAAGCAATAAGATCACCTAAGAAGTGACCATAGGTAGAAATGAAGAGGCATGAGCCTTCAGGTTTTCAGATATTTGGAATCTGGAAGATAAAAATGGGACAGCAAAGGCTCTTAGGAAGGAAAGAAAATGAATCAAGGAAAAATAGTAACTCAGATACCAGTGGAAGAAGTGCTTCAAAATGAAGAGATACCCTTTGCTGAATGATGCTAATGAGTAAGATGACAGCCTAAAGAACTATGAAATGGCAACAGGGAAACAATAGCTGATGTTGACAGGAGACATCTCAGTGCATTGTTAAAGTTGCAAAACTGATCAGAGTGAAATCAAGAGTGAGTAGAGCAAAAAAAGCAGAGGTCTTGAGTATGGTCAAATTGATCTGTGCTGAAAGGGGAAATAAGGGAAAGATAAGAGACAGAAGAGTGTCCTTCTTATTTTTTAAAATCTAAAGTATTAGCATGCTCCTGCAGAAAAGGGAACTACCTGGTAAAGAGAGAACAGTGGTGATGCAGGTGAGAGGACTGCAGGAGTGTCATCCTTGAGTGGCCAGTAATGGAGGTCACCAGTGTCCCACTGACGGGACTGAATCGTAAAGTTTAAGTCAACGGGGAGGAAAGTGAGCTACATGCACATGTGTAAGTGGCTTGCTCGATACAGGGATTGAAATTCAGGAGGACTCTATTTTTATAGGAAATAAGAAGCAAGAGTTTCAACTAAGATTGACAATAAAGGATAAATTGGACATTTGATGGCACCTGACCAGAATTAGGCGTAGAGTGTACAAAAAAAAAAAAAAAAAAAAAGAATTTAGTTTTTTTTCGCAACTCAGATTATATAGGATATATGCTATGGTTTGAGTAAACCCAATGATTCATGCATGAGAAAACCCTGCGTAGTGCTGCTGAGGTGATGGGACTTTTAAGAGGTAAGAGGGATACAGTGGGAAGGATTTAGGTCATTGAGGGTGCGGCCCTCTGAAGAAATTAGTTTCCATGGGACCCTGGTAAGCTCTGGCAAGACAGTTGTTCTAAAAGACTAAGCCAAACCCCAGAATCCCTCTCTGATTTCCTCTTGCCCTGCGCTCTCTCCCTTTGTGCCTACACTCCCAAAACAATGTAGTCTGTCAGGAGGTGACGCAAGAACTGGCACCATGCTATTTAGAATTTCACCCTCCAACACTTGGAGCTAAGAAATTCTCTCTGCTTTACATGTCTTCCAACCTGAAGTATTTTGTTGTAGGAAGGTAAAATGCACTAATACAACACAAACATACTCAAACCACTAAATCAGCGTGCTTTTATAAACAACTGAAACGATGTGTTCTTATTTTTCACTCATGTGCCCAGCAATTATTTGTAGGAGAACATTTAGTAAGAGAGCTTGGACTGGATGTTCCATTTGACCCAGCCATCCCTCTCCTGGGTATCTTTCCAAGAGAACTAAAAGAATCATATCACAGAGAAGTATGTGCACCCATGTTTATAGCGGTACAGTTTGCAATAGCTAAATCTTGAAAACAGCCCATTTGCCCATCCGTTGGAAACTGAATAAAGAAGATGTGGTTTTTCTATAAAATGGAATATTACTCAGCCATAAAGAACGAGAAAATAGATTCATTCATAGGAAAATGGATACATATTGAAGATATACTCCTAAGTGAAATAAATAAGTCACACATGTGCAAATACCAAATAGTTTCCCTGGTGTGAATAATCTGCAGCAATGCATAAGATTCTAATAAGATTACTGACATTTAGAAATGGGAAGAAAGGAGCTAAAGGTGTAGGGAAGGTGGGATGGGTAGGAGAATAGTAAAAAAAGGGAAAAGAAAAAAATGTGAGAGAATGAAAAGATGAAAATAAAGTGTTTGTAGATGGGAAGGGGAGGAGGGGGTGAAGGGAGGGCAGGGGTAAGGGGAAAAAATGAGAATCAAGACTTGTCATGTAGAGGTACAAGATCCCAGCAATGAATGTAACTGTACTGTATCCCTAAAATGTACCAATAAACTCAATTAAAGCTGGGGAAAAAAAAAAGAATCTAAATTGCCAGACCTTGTGATATGCTAGGAATAACTGTGAATGGAGGTAGTCTTTGTTCATCAGACAAATGGGAATCTCCTGTTTTTATTTTTTAGCCAGAGAAATAATGACATGGTTGATTTTAATTTCAGATAGGGTGGTGTCTGTGTGAAGGGTTATGAAAGACGAGATGGGTAAGGTGTCGGATGGCATGGATAAGGGGCCCGAGATGACCTGCTCTAGATCTTAGACACTGTTGGTAAAAATGGAAAATATAGACAAGACTAGTTTAACGTCTTCTTAAGGCATGCGAGGGAGCACAGGGAATTCCAACATTCACTGATTTCCCCAAAAGTGATACAATTAACTGAAATAAGAATTATAGGAGAAAGAACAAACTTTTCTTTCTTTGCTTTGATATTCCCTCTCCCTCTCCCCACCCCTGTGGAATAATTAGGCTTGAATTTTAACGTTACATTTGATTTGGTCCATTGGACCATGAAAATAATGATAACACTCTTGAAAAAGTATTGAAAGTTATTACTGCCGAGTGCAAGTTGGATCTTTGCACAGTGAACTGATTGGGTGTCTATGTCTGCAGCAAGACAGGAAGGCTGAAGAGTGACTCTGAGGGAAACCTAGTAATTAAGAGGCCGGTCAAAATGAGGCTAGGAAAGAACAACATAACAGATTATCAAATTCCACACAGAAGCCTGAAACTAGGCTCCTAGGTTAAGCCACGAATCACACAGTGGTGACTTTATGCGGACAGCTTCAGCTGACACAGCATGTGAAAAGAATAGACACATGACAACAGGAATGTTGATAGCATATTAAGCGCGCACCACATATATCATGTACCTTAATATGTCGAAGTAATGTTCAGGAAGACTCACTCTGAGAAAGAGATCAAAACGGATGAGAGTAGAGAGATTTTATACTCTAAGCAGCTGCTCAAATCTAGGCGACACATAGGTATCTCAGGATAGATTGAGTACTTGTGGGAAAACAGCAAAATGGGAGAGAAGGCGGCAGAATGAAAAGCAGTGACATCAACTCGGTAGGTCCTGGTTGCTGTGTTAAGGATGATATGTTCTCAAATGCTAAAGGCATCCAAGCATTCTATCCTATTCTATTTGAAAACCTAGTAGGCAAATAAAATCTGAATATTCAGCTTCACTTAATGTGGGGTTTTTGTTGTTGTTCGCTTGTCTCTACTCCCTGGTACCACTGCAAAGTCGTGGCAGTCCGCCTCCCTCAGCTCCCAAGTGCTGAGATTACAGGCATGTGCCACCGCACCCAGCTACAGCTTCACTTAGAGCCCTGAGTTCGATCCTAGCTATGGACAGGGAGCGACAACAACATACAAGAAAAGGCACATCCACGCCTTGGTTTCTCTTTCTAAATTGCTCTTTGAAAGAGCTCTATGCACAAGTCATAGGGTGCGGCCAGTTTAGATATGATTTTTTAAGCTCATGATATCGAATAATGAGGGAGAACTAATTGCAGTGCTTTGTCTTCTACATTTTACATTTTTAAAACAAAAGACAAAAACAATATCAATATAGAACTTTTCATACAAGTCATTTCTTAATGCACCGCCTTTTTCAACCTCCTAATAATGTTGTGGAATTGGTATCATTGCCATCATCGTAAAGACAGGGCAAAGAAACCTTACAACAGTGTAGTGATTGTAACTTTACATTATCTGGGTAGGAGAAGGCAGAGCCAGGATTTAACCAAATCCAAAGGTAATTTGACCCCTATGCTCTTTGTACTACATTAAGATGATTGTTCTACAAATAATGCCTGGACTCATACAGGTTTCCTTTCATTTCACAAGAAGCAAATTGCTGTATTAACTGAGCTAGTTCCCATGTAATTTTACAAATAAAAGTTGAGAAGGACTCTACCATTTGCAGGGTTTCATGTTCAAAATTTAAACAAAGCAAAAAGTATTTATTATTTCATATTACAAGGCATACAATAAATACATAATAAAAGCATTGAGAAAGAAAAGAGGTACCGTTTTAAATAGTGTAAGAAATTCCCTCTGAAATTCCATTCAAGTGGCTGTGTAATGTGAGCAACAATTGTAATCAAGCTTTAAAGAATGCATTGGGGGCCAGAGACTTCGCTTACTGGTGCTGCTGCCTGCCTCGCAAGAGCAAGGAACCAAGGTTGATCCCTGGTCCCACCCCCCACAAGATAAAAGAGTATATTGGAGATATTATGAAAGGAATGCATAAAAAGTTTTAAGGGTTCTATGACCATTTACAAAGAAGCCCAGACATGTGAGAAATGATAGACTCTTTAAATCCTGGAGAAAAGTGTTAAATAATAGAGAGAAACATTGACTAACAGAAGAATTTTTAAATGTCTGCAGGACTAGGTATGTGTGTGTGTGGGTGTGTGTGCATAGCTCAGTGGATGAGTACCAGCTTGTCATGCCCAAAGCTCCGGGTTCAATCCCCCAGCATGATAAAATAAAATATCTTCAGGTCATTTATTTAAAATCAAGTCCATCACACCATTCCTTACCAAATACTTAAGGGATTTTTAAGTATTTTTGACAAGGTTTTGGGGTTTTAATTTTTGTGTGGACATAAACTATAGTAATTAAGAACAACTGTATACTATTCACATTTTTAACCAGAATTTTTAAACATTTAATTGAAGAACACACAGAGTTCTGGAAGATGCAGTGTGGGATTTTCAGGGAAAAAAAATCAGAACAAAAATTAAGTGATGTAAACATTCCGTAAAACCAAAGCAGAGCTCTTTTGTCAGATCTTCACTGTCCGGGAGAGGATCTCTTATTACAGTTCTTTATTAGTAGATTTTTAAGGACTATAATAAAATATTAAAGGTAGACTACTGTATAAAGAAAAACATTTATTTAACTTATGGTTTTAGAAGATGAAAATTCAAACAGAACTGCATAGGATTTGACAAAGGTTCCCGGGGACTGTACCACATCCAGGCAGGATCTATATCTGTATGGTTTCTCTTCCTCGTCTTATAAAGCCCCCAGGATTCCATCATGGGGACTCTATTTTAATGATGCAGTTTCATCCAGTGACTTCTCGAGGGTCCCAACTGTAAGCATCATACCATCTTCCTAATACCATTGACATAACACTTTGGAGATTAAACTCTGGCATTCTGTTGGGAAAAAAAAATAGTCAATCCATATCGAGTGTCTCCCTGATAGTTTTTCTTCTAAGCATCACAAACTCAAATTTGATGACTTTATTTCTGCTACAAGAGCCACAGTCAGATGTTGATACAGATTTCCCTGTCCTTGGGGCTACTACTGGACTAAACTTTGATTTCTGTAAAGTTATGTAATGAGAAACAAAACTTATATTTTACCAAACCCCCCATGAGTTCTTCATTGGAACAAAATTCTGTAACAAAAGGTAGATTAAGAAGAGAAAATGTTTATTAACCTGTCTCTTTTGACTACATAAGGATCACACCTAATGAATGAGTGATTTTTCCACAAGGTGGCTTTGAATTCTGGTTCTCATCGCATCTGCAACAAAGAACAGCAAACTTTTAAAGACGTAAGAGGACAAAGGGAAAATATTTTTGTGTCTATTAAGTCAGGAAATTATGAGATGGCAAATAAATGGCAGATAAAGATTAGTTAGTAAAGCTTTATAGTGCAGATTCCTCTGGCTCACATCTAGGCTCATGAAGCTGTCTTTGGTGACAAACCTTTCTTCTTCCTAGTGGACAAAGAAAGTAAGAGATCTTTAATCTCTGTAAATTTACTTCCTACTTTTTAGCAAATATAGGGAAGGCACAGAGTGTTCTGATGTCTGCTTCTCCTTTTTTTTTTTTTTCTTGGTACTGGGAATCGAACTCAGGCCCTTTGGGCTTACAAGACAGTGGGCAGAACGACTGAGCCAAACCCCCAGCCCATATCTGCTTCTTCTTAATGCCTTCAGCTCAGAACAGTCCTTATGCCCACGGAGCTTGCCTTGGGGTAGTATATTTGCTCATCATACTATATGTTTACACAAGAGGTTACCACCTAGTCTGTGCTTTGAAACTATGTGGGAAATCTTGTATTTATTTCCCATGTGTATTTTGTCTGGGTGATTTTCACCATATATAAAAAACAAAGTCTTTTTAGAGTGTCAAGCTACTTTCTATATACGGAAAAGTCATATATTTGTTGATATTGGAGGTAGTGTTTTCCATACTGGGCATCTAATTATACTTTCCACAGAATGTACCAAGGTAACTTTGAACTTTGCTAACATAAAGGACCTCTGAAAGTCCAAACTTTGTTCTTTCATGGTTATTGGCTGAAGTAGTGGCCAAGGGCAAACCAGAGAATGAGAGCTTTTGTCATCCACAGAAGTGAAACCATGTTACTTGAATAAATAACATGTTAAGCCATGCTTGGCCATTATACTTCCTGCTGAGAGTTGTGACAAATCATAGATTTCAAGATGTCATCGTAGGGGAAAAAAATGACTTCTTTCGAAAAGAACAGTATTTGTCTTCCTCAAGTATAACTCATCATTAAGAATACATGTCTGAAAAAAAAATTGTTCTTCAATTGACATTGTAACATTGCCCTTTTTATTAATATTAAAAGAAAATTTTTAAAGGAAAATCTACATGCCTTCATTCGGTCTCTTGATCACTTGCCAATCCGTAATTAGTGAAGTAGCAACTTAGATAAGATTTTTGAAATGCATAATGCAAACTGGAGAAAATCATGCCTCTTAAACAGCAATCAATGTCTTCAAAAACTTTTTTAAAATACAATTTTAAGCTATGCTACACAAGAAGTTTTTTTAAAGGGCTGGCTTTAAGTAGACATGAGGAAAAGAAGATGAAAATATCTGGCTAACTTTTTAAAGCTTTACATTTACGCAGATGTTGATTACCCAGGGTGCATTAAATAAAAATTATTATCTAAGATAATATCTTTTGCTGACTGTATTTTTCCAATAAAAACAAAATATAGGCAAACGTAAAGTAAAGCATAATCAATATATTTCAAACTATTAAATGGAATGCTTTCCTGCTTTATGGGAGACACTGACTTAGATTCTTCCTCAATTTTAGACCCAAATCACCTTGCACCACTCAAATGAAAGACTTGCTGTTTAATCCTTTTGCTAATGGCACTAATTTGCTTCATTAACAATAAGATCAGGTAAAAATTGACATTTAGAGCACTTAGCCTTTAGATGAGTTTTTCCCCCCTGACACAATCAATTTCATTTTACATGTATTACCTCATCGATCTCTAACATTGTTTAAGAAGGGTATTATCTACATTTTGCAGATAAGAAAAAACTCAAAACCCTGAATCGTCTTAAGATTCCACTGTTACTGCTTCTGCTCTATGGCAGTAGCATGAGAAAAACTTGAGTTTTGCACCTTGTAAATTCTTAAAGTGGTCATCTGTCTTGGCTGATGTTATAAGCGAGAGAGTTGGAACTATAGAAATGTGCCACCCTCCGAGTCAAACTTGAGTCTGTTTACTTAAAGCTGGCATCTGAGAGAGGCTAGAGCCTGGAAAGATCTCTCAGCACCAAGAAGCGGTTTGACGTCCCCTTTTAAATCATGCTTTCGGTTGGGGAGGGCTCAAGGGGAGAGCAAGTGGAATCTTACAGAAGCGGAACCACGCCAGGTTGGGGTGGGGGGAGTTTCACATACTAGGTGAGATGCAAAACATCGTGCAGCTGCAGCACGTCTTCTGCCAAACAGGATGTGGGTTTGGGGTCTTTTGTCCAAGCACAAGCACACAGTGGTGGTGAGGCTCAAGATGGAGTCGGGTGGGTTATCACCCTGGGAGAGAAACCCGGCCCACCAGCCCTTTCCTGTTGCTGTCGAATGTAGTTGTCTGCACAGCGCCATATGCAAACAAGTACCAGCTCTGTCTCATTTGGGAGTAAAACTCAAGGTAACATGGCCTTTGGCTGGGTATGCAGAACTTTGTGGCTGAAGAGAAAGCATGGTTGATTGGTAAAACTCCTAGACTTTTCAAGTCTTTATAAAAGCTAATCTTAAAATAGATTTCTCAGTAAAGGTACCAGCTTCCCTTGACAAGCTGGTGAGCATGGTATCATCATTTCACACAAAATATATGGCAGGCATTCATTTTCAGTGTCAGATCAATTCACTGACCACAACTATCAAGAGTACAAAGAGACCGGACAATTAATTCCTTTTTGACACAAAATTACTATATAATAGAACTGCAGCTTTCGTCCTTTCTCCATCCAGTTGTCTGATACTGTGCTTTCAGAGGTCAGGGAAAGCACAGGGCATAAACCTTTGACCAAAATTCTTCTCCTGTTTCTATATTTGTTTGATTGGCTTGTATCAAATCATTATATTCAAATGCCTTCTTGTCCTTCCAAAAGTACTGTTATTATGGGGGTCTGGCCTGAAGTCTGAATCTGGACCTTGCCTCTCTGGATTCATTTGCTTGCTTGCCATCAAGAGTACAAAAAAAGTCCATAAAAAAGGAAAAAGGAATTTGTTTGTATTTTGACCATATTGGGTGTGCAACTAGTCTGTCCTTGTCAAAAAGAGAATTACTGCAATTCATGGAAGGATTAGAAAAAAATGCAGGAAATACAGGTATGTATATCTAATGTGAAAAATCTGGTTCTGTTGAAACCTCCTTGTCACCAGGGCTGGACGGAAGTTTTCACTCTCAACATGCTAAGCTAGTGAGCAATTTATCTTTAAAAATCCTAACTTTTTCCAGACATCTGTTTTAACCACCCAGTTTCATTATTTCTAAAAAAGAAACATCAGAAAAGATTGAATTTAGTTGAACATTCCTCCATCCCTGTAGTATGTTTGATCATATTTTCTTTTAAATGAAGATGTCCTTATTGTACACATACAGTGTCTGAATAACTTTGTATGTATAAGTGTATGCGTATACATACACGCATATACACCTATGTTCTGGAAATGAATACACACACTCTTTAACAACCAAGCTCAAGTCCTTTGCCTAAATCATTGAGTTATTTGGCTGCTAAATTAGGAATTACATATCATATATATATTGCATATTTAGAGCAAAGAAACTCCAACCTGATGGCTTTGTTTTTATTTGAATAACTCTTACACGCAGTGATGTATAATAGAACGTAAAGCTACAGCCCTGTACAGTGCAATCGGCAGAAATTGCAGTGCTGGACTTCAGAAGAAGGTACCATAGAGCCACACGGCTGCTCACGTTCCTGCATCTTAAATCCAAATGTGGGCTACAAATCCAAACTGCACACCTCGATCGTAAGTGCAAATGGTTGTCAAACAGGCAGGTCGTTAAACCAAGGAATATCTGTATATACATTTGCAGATTTTTCAGGATTTGTTTTGGTTAGTTTCTATGAAAAACGGGCAGCCTGCTGAGACCTAAAGTTTCGTATCCTAAAGTTTATCTCTGAAGTGAATTTGACATCTCTCAATTCAGCTTTAAAATATCAAAGCTATTTTTTGTTGTTTGTTATCAAAGTCATCACTGAATAGTCAGATGAAGCTATTGAGTGACTTTCACTTCAACACCCATCTCATCACTCATATATCTGGCTTAATTCCTGAAGGTTAATTCAGTGAATACTTGTTAAATGAACGAATAGGTTCTTTTAAGACATTGTGGTTATGCCTAATTTATATGAATTGATTTCAGCAAGTTTAGAGCAGGTCGGATGTGTCAATGTTAGTCATGTTCACTTCCAGTTAACAAAGGTTATATTTTGTTTTTGTTTTTTAATTTACTTTTGATGATCCTTAGGCAGCAAGCAGGTGGACAGCATCCTACTCTGTGAACACAAGGAGCATAAGGGTGCCGGAGACCTGAATGAGAGGTAGGCTGGTGTAGGGCTTAGGAGCATGAGCTCCAGCAGCCAATGCCTAGGTGTGCAGCCTGGTTCTGAACTCCAAAGTCCTGGGAACCTGTACAATAATTTACACTCCCTGCTTAATGGAGATAGTAATAGTAGTGTCCTCTCTCTAAAGCATGAGCATCAGATGAGGTAGACATTAAAATGATTCCTAACCCAGAATGACTTTGTGAACCAGGGAAGTCAAAGGACCTCTATCACTGGTCTCAGGTTACAGATATGTTATTTCCTTGCTTTGGTTAATTAAAAACAAAAGGTTCTTCCTCCATCTCCCAGGCCATTGGGCTTAACAGCAAATATTAAAGTCAAAGTATTTTTAGGTATATGTACCCTCTTATTCTTGAAAGTAAATGATTACTAATCTTTGTGGAAAATCCCTTAGGACTCTACCCACTGAGCACTCCACTCTGACCTCTTCAAAACTCTGCAGGATGCTCAGACATGGGAGTGTTCAGAAGCCTGGTAGAAATACTGAAGAACCTCCCTTCAAAATCACCCTAATAATAGCAAAATTTTCTGAATATGTTTTATGTGCCACTGTCATTAATATTTTGTATATGCATGCTATGCCTTGCATCTAGATGTCCCCCCAAAGCCTCATGTGCTCATAGGTGGGGCTTTTAGAGCTGGCTGGATCTTGGGTGTGTGATACTGAGATTGAGGGTGTGGCACTAAATTAGTCCACTGATTGGAATTAGCATAGTTCTGAGTGGCACCATCCAAA
Organism: Fukomys damarensis; assembly: GCF_012274545.1. Classification (NCBI taxonomy): domain Eukaryota; kingdom Metazoa; phylum Chordata; class Mammalia; order Rodentia; family Bathyergidae; genus Fukomys; species Fukomys damarensis. The sequence goes on along the minus strand of NW_022900942.1, from coordinate 54,653,499 downwards.
GAGCTGATAGCCTAGATGGAATATAAAGGGACAGAAAGAAGGCAGCCTTGTTGCTGCTCCTTTGCGAATGCTGCTTGTTTTTCCTCGGCCATGCCCCACTGCCATGCCACGGACTGTTTCCCCTCCACAGTATCCCTCTGCCTTACCACCCTGCCTTGGAGCCAGCTGACTATGATCTGAAACCTCCACAAAGGTTTATTTGTGGGCCAAATAAACCTTTCCTCCTTTCACTTTGGGTGTCTCAGCAAGGAGAAAAGTAATTAAGACAACAGAACACCACCATATACCCCATCTCAACAGAACACCACCATATACCCCATCAAAACTTAGGCGATAAGTTGCAGTTAAATCCCCCACTTCTGGACTACTGGATCACTCTGCCTATCACAAAAACTCTGGTCATTGATGGGCTAGAGGACATGAGGTAAAGCAGCTCGCAGTGGCATACATTAGGCTGGTGAAGATTCCAAGCTGAGTCCAGCTTCCCTCCTGTCTTGCGAGTTCTGATGTAGACTTCTCGATAGAGCTCTTTGGCCTTTAAAGCTCCAGAAATTTTTCCCCGTCAAGGTTCAAATTCCTTAAACCCTGAGTTATCTTTTCTGACATGACTTTCAGCCTCAATTCTCCAATTCATATCTAGATCATCCATGTTTCAAGTTCATCAGCCACTGAACTTCTAGAATTCTCTCCTGGAAGCAAGAAATGTTCCTCATGGCCATGATCGGGGAAGCTACTAATTCACATAGAAGGTATGTAGACTAGAATTCAAATCCAAACTGTTTAACGCAAACTGGTATGTTCTGAATAGCACAGGGCAGTCCTCTCAAAAAATATCTTCCTTATTGCCTAGTTGCCACAGTGCCAACAGTTTCACTATTTAGTCTCTTAAATCTTCAAAGTGTTCATCTTTTTATCCAAAATATTTTTTTTTCCTTTGATACCGGGGATTGAATTCGGGACCTTGCACTTGCAAGGCAGGCAGAGGAACCACTGAGCTAAATCTCCAGCACAATCCAAAATATTTTTAACATTTCTTGAAAATGCACAAACTCCTCAGCACATCCAAATGGTCTTCAATACCATTAATTAGGTCACCAAATATGTAAGGGTTGAGATGCTAGGACCTTTCTATATTTAATCTTGCTATGTAATCTATTATATTTCATTTCAAATTAAATCTAAAGTTGACACTTATAACAATCTCATGATGAATGAATTGAAGTTAAAAGATGATTGCATAGTTTTTAAAGTAGGGAAGATATAGATTTGACTGTTTCAAAGACCATTCTCATTAGATTTGGTGGATTGAATTTATAACTTTTAAAATCCACCCAAATAACCTTTTATACTCACTTTTCTTCTCTCTATCTAGTTGTTCTGGTTCTGTATAAACATAGACCCTGTTCACCAGTTCATTTCAAAGGCTTTTTAAATGTCAGGAGTGGAGCTGAGATTTCATGGCTCTCAAGTATCTACACAGGTCATTAGTCCAAAGGTCTTTTAAGCTAACCCATCAGCCCCCTGTGACTCCAAATGCCACTTAAACAGATGCCCACCCTTGATAATACCTACTTAAAACCCAAAGAGTAAATCTTATAAGTAGCTCTGCAGATTTGACTATTGAAAGACTAATGGATCCATATAAAATAATCTTGCAACTTCTGGGCTTAGGAAAGCCCTCAAAACAAATTAACTTTAATGTTTTTCCAAGGTTTGTTAACCTTGCTTGCTCAACAGCTGCTCTGCTTTCATAATGAAAGAGAAATAGAGTCCTAATGGTCCTAAGGTTGCCAAAATTTGGGGGTGAACAAGCTTTCTGTGCCCTTCAGAATATTTCTTCTCTGTGAAGTATGGTTGCTAGATTCCGAAAGTCTCAGGACATTTACCTCTCAGCAGTGATGAATACCACAGATAGACAGCAAACAGGGCTGCAGTGAAATTTAATGTTCACTGTAGATGCTGGAGTCCTTATTAGAAAAGGTCACAGATTGTCCTACTCAGATGATGAATGCAGACGCTTGCATCTTTATGGGATATTTCTGTAATATGTGCTGCCTAAGTGACTGTTTGTTCCTCATTTCAGACTCTACCAGCGTTTAATACTCAACATGAATTTTGATGGGTGGAAAAATGTTACTTTTCAGCTTCAGGTTTTTTTTTAGATTGCTCTATTTAAAAAGAAAGAAGGAAGGAAAGAGAGAAAGAAAGAGAGAGAAAGAAAGAGAAAAGAAAAAAAGCTTAAATCTTGGGGTCCCCTAAAAGACAAAAGTCCATTTTCATCATTTAGCAGTTTTCTTTAAATTTATGCAGATCATATAATTTCTATAAAGAAACCCCTTTATAAAAATCTTTTTAAAATGCAAGCCAGAAGTCTTTTATTTCTGAAACTGATTAGTTAAAATCTGCCAGCTCAATGATGGTAGCAGTAGTCTCTTCTTACTTGCTAGATTAGAAAAAGCAAATTTTTAAAAAATATAAATTCTCTTTACCCATACCTGCTAGTGAAATATAACATAGACATACAATATGTGATAGTTTTGGAAACAAGGAGATTTGCTTTAACTCCTCAGTTTCTGGGATCAAAGGCAATAACAGTTTTATGTTCTCTCCCTCCACCCATTCAAAGATCATTCTACGGAGGACAAAACCTTTCTGCATCAGCTACTGATTTTAGACACCTGAATTTTTATTTCTCTTGTCTCTGCTATCTTTCCCTCTAATTTGACTGCCTTTATATTTGCCCTTATATTTGATTCCTCAAAGTAAACAAGCCAGGAAAAAAAAATAATTGCTTAAAATCAATCAGTATAACTTTAAACTCACATAACATTCACCTAGCTATCTGGCTATATAAATTCATTAGTTTCCACAAGTAACTTGGAAAGTTTTTACGGAACCTTGGATTTAGCATGGAGAAAGAGTAGTTTTTGGATGTACTTGACACTGAGAAATTTGCTCAACATGCAAATGACTGTTTTCTCTGTGCCTTTTTCCTTCCTGGGCACGCTAGCGGGTTTATTGTTAAACGGTTACTTAGTTGCTTTATGTGAGTTACCTTTCCTAAGCTACCAAGTTCAATAGGTGTAGGCCACATTGTTTTGGGTTCTGTCACTAATGTTGGTCACAAAGAACTGATTAAATTCTCAACAGTCAATGTAAAAGAATCGATTATATAGATCCAGCCGAAAGCTAGGAAAAAATGTTGGTAGTAGCAAAACAAGATTATTTTTTTCTTCTTCTTTTTCTAAGCCTATTCTTTTTATCAAAAGGTTTACATCAGTCTACTGTAATGCACTGTCTAAATTTGGAGCTGGTCTTGAGGATGAAATAAATTTAAAGAGATGATAAAAATAACAAGTACTAGTAAATAATTATGATGAATTGTGCTTTTGTTTAAAAAGCAGATTATCTTAAAGCTTTCCTCTTCACAATCATGTGTAAAGTTTTTAATAAAAAGAGTACTGATATGTAAATTTTGCTGCATGCTACAATATGGACAAACTTCAAAAATATCATGATATGTGAAAAAAGCCACATAAGTGCCCTATATCGTATGATTCCCTGTGTATGAAACATCCAGGATTGGAAGCCCCATAGAGACAGAAGGTAGATTATATTTGCCAGGAGACAGGAGTGGAGCATGGGATGTGAACGCTAATGGTCACAGAGTTTCTTATCAGGGTGACTGTTAGGGTTCCAATTGGGGATGTCCCCCTAGAGCCTCATGGGTTTGGGGATGATTGGACCTTGAGCATGCTATACTGGTCAGTGGAGTAGTTTAAAAAAAACCTCTCCTCTTTTAAGTTGTGGATGTCAGGTATTTTGTCCCAGCAAGGCGGAAATTGATAAGACAATGATGAAAATATATTGGGACTAGAGCCTTGTGATGGTTTTACAGTTTAAGAGTACGGTAACAATGACTTTAAAACTGCATACTTTATCACAGGTAGTCACATGGTATGCAAATGAATCTCAATTAAAACATTATTAATTACCTTTCTTGTTGCTGGAGACAGAGCCTGAAACCCACAAGTGAAAGGGAGGAAGTTTTAATCTGGCTCACATTTACAGGGGATTCAGTTCTTCATCAGATGGGTCCAAGGCAGAAATCATGGTGGAAGGGTATGTCAGAGCAAGGTGGCTTAGTTCATCATGGCTGGGAAGTAGAGCAGAGGAATAGGTAAGGGGCTATATATAGACTCCAAGGCCACACCTCCGTAAACTACCCAGGCACAAGAAGCAGTGTGCTCCACCAATCCCGGGGGCGGGGGTGTCAAAAACCAATCAAGTTGACCCTTCACCTTAACCACCACAGTGCTATAAAGCTTAACAAAACCCAGATCACACACAACTTCCTCCATGTGAAACACTCCGCATGCCTGTTGTCCTGCCATCTGAACTTTTTCTACCATACTCCCCAGAAGATATTGTTGAGAGGGCCTACTTTTTTGCAACCTGAGCTGTCAAAAGCAGGTGAGGGCCTGGGTGGAAAACTGGAAAATATTTCCACCCCAGCATGGTGGGTGGCCTAGAGTCTGCATCTCAGAACTGTGTTCCTTTAGAACACGATGCTGCTGAACACCTCCCAGATCAAAAGAACCGGATGATTGTTTTGAGTTTTCCAACTCTGTTGGCCTTGCTGCTACCTTGATAAGAAGAAAATATTTATTGGACCAAGTTAACAGAACAATACTGTATATAGAAATAGTGTGGCAACAAGCTGATACTTCTAATGCATATATTTTTATGTAGCTCTTGAATTAAGTGAGTACCACTCCAGTTCTGAATTCATGAGGATACATCTCAGTGATAGTGATTTACATTTTAAAGAAGTACTCCTAGTGATTCTTTTCCAAACATAGGTTTGACAACTGTTGAGATGTTTTCTCTTCTAGCTTTATAATTTTTTTAATTGCCAAACCAATGGAAACATGAAAATATTACATTTTATAACACTATTAATTTTAATATTTCTAGTCCAAATTGTTTTGGGTAGTAATATTGGTTAAAATTGATCAACTTAATATTTCCCCTTAAGATATTTTTGCATCTTGAACATCATAGAAGATTCTATGATAGACAATTGACTGCTAACATATTTATTTTTATATTCTTAGTTTTAGACACAGAAAGGTTATTTTACTATGCCTCATAAATTTTATCGATGCTAAAAATTTTTATAAGGTGACTGATTATTGTTTTAGTAAATGAAAGGATAATGCTTTTTAAGATATCTTTTAGACATTGCAGAATCTCAGTTGTTGCCATAAAATGCTGTCTCACACAGATTTTAGATGCTGTAAGGATCACCATGTGACAAATACAATCTCTGGCATTGATTTTGAATGTGTTTGGCCTCATCCCTTTTTCACATAGATAGAATCTGCCATTTAATCTTATATATTTGGATACGATTATCTATAGTGGATAAGTTTTGTCATGACAAGATTGCAAATTTCTCACCTATTTCATTCAGTCCTAACTCATAAGCTCTTACACATGCATGGTACACTGACAGATCTTAACTGCAAACGGAATTCTGTTATTTAAGGGATCATGGGATTTATTATCCTCCAAAAAGAAATTTTAGTTTATGAAGCACCTGATCCTCCCTGTAGGTCCTCCTCACTTGGTTGAGTTGTTTTTCTCGCGCTACATCAGTCTACTTAGTGAATGACTGGGTGGCTAATGGCATGTGTATTAGCTCAGCCATTGTTGGTCTCTGCCAGATGCCCGGATGACACACCCTGCCTTGGTGGAGAGTGAGAGCCACTGATAGGAGGAGGCATCTGCTGGTGGTCACTGACATCAACCTCACTGTCATGCCCCGAACTACTGCCAGGCAAAGAGACATTTATAACAAAGCCACCGTGGGGCTCCCCCAGTTGCTTCTCTCCCTGCAGCTTTATATAACTGCCAAACTGAGGGATGAGTCCTCATTACCAACAACTCTCCAGTGCTGAGGGGCATGAAGCAGCTGAGGAAACCCTGGACAGCAGGTTTTCCACTGAAGTCCACTAGCATGTTTCTGCCCCATTTAAGTAGCAGTTTGAGGTTTAACCAATATTTATTCATCACTACCTGTAAGCAAAGCGCAGTGTTGGGCACTATGGGAGGTAATAAATTATGTGCAGTCACTACCCTCAAGTAAGCCTTGTGAGCCAGCAAGGAAATGGGATAATTTTTCTTTTTAAATAGCGTTGTTACATCTCCGATTGTGATAAATGTCAAAAATGGGGCATAAAAATCTATAGAAATTTGAAAAAGAGAGAGAAAATTATCGACTAAATGGATAGCAAGACATTGCCCCTCCAGGTGTTCTGAAAATATAGGATTTCCTCGGGATAAAGAGAGGCAGAGCTTTCTGGTATTAAATGTACTGAGAGAATCGAGACTTTCCAGTTAACAGAAAACATGTCATGGGAAGTTAGCACCTCACCAAGTTGGGCAGACTTATCTGTGTAACTTTCCAAATTGAAGTTATGATTTAGAAAATCTCATTCATTCCTATTTTATCCAATCCATTTTATTTCTTTTAACTGAGTTTATTGGTACATTTTAGGTACACATTACAGTTACATTCATTATTGGGATCCTGTAACTTTACATGACAGATCTTGGCTCTCATTTTTCCCCTTGTCCCTGCCCTCCCTTCACCCCCTCTTCCCCTCCCCATTTACAAACATTTTATTTCCATTTTTTTTCTAATGAGATAATTGTCAATCCATTTTATTAATGAGAAGATGGAGAAGAAAACAGGGCCATGTAGTGTCCTAGCCCACGAGATGTCTCACTGGGCAGTGCCAACAAATAATCAGCAAGTTCTCTGTAGCTGTGTGTGTGTAGGTGGATGTGAGTTTAGAGGACACCTCGCCTATTCTGAAGCTTTCAAAGGGAAAGACCCAGCAAGAGATACAGCCAGGCTGAGAGTTGATGAAGTGTATTGCATTTCAGTTTGGAGAGTCCAAGCTCCAAAAGCTCAAATGTTCACTCTGATGTCACAATTCCCTGTAGCACAGAAATGTCAGCCAATACAGAAAACTTCACAGTCTGAGGGCACAAGAATACAAATAATCTTCACTTCACATCATAATATTACAATGCATAAAAATACAGCACAATACTCAAACTACAGATATGTGACACTTGTCCAAATGAATTTAGCCCTTGGTTAAATTCATGCACTATCAATGGCTAACTAGCCAAATTTTTATGGATTTTTACTTTGAATATGAACAGAACAAAATTATTTATGAACAGCAGATTTTGCACAACATCTTTTAGAAAGATGTTATAGATTATTGGTAAGAGCAAACGACCAGAGAGGTTTGAATATTTAAATACTGTAGTGGTGTCTCTATTTTCAGTCTGATTTAGTAACTGTAAAGATAATCCCAGCTCTCCTCAGAAGGAAACTGTAGCTCATTTAGGGTGATCAGTAAAGTGAAAGAGGTTGAACATGCTCAGTGCATCAGTTAAGTGATCTTGGTAGTACCAGAGACAACCAGAGATTTGTTCTAGTTAAAGAAATGAATATTTGGAACTATTTCAGTGGCACTCAGGAGCATGTTTCTTATTCACTGATGTGACTAGGAAAATAAATTGATGTCTCTACAAATATGCAATTTGAAAGTGGCTAGATGGACTCATAACAGCATTGGTGGTGCTTGTTCATCCATTTGAATTGTCCTCTCACCCAACCTGTTGTGTACAAAGGGGAGTATGTGACCACTAGGTCCCAGTGAGGTTATCTCCAGGACCCTGTTCCTTTAGCTCTGCCCTCTCTCTCATGTGCATTCAATCTTTTCTGCTCTACTGATCTCTTCCCAAATATACACATTCTCCTTTCCACATCTTTAAAAATAAAAAGGGTGCTTTCCTCAGTTATGCTTCTCCTAGTTTCTATTTCACTGCATTTCTTCCATTCATGGCCATGTTTCTCGACTCTCTATGTCGACTGCCCAAGTTTAAATGTCTCACATCAGCTCTCCAATACCCTACTCGAAGCTCAACCAAGTGAACCATTGTTGATGCCTCAGTTCTGATCTCTCTGAGGCACCTGACTGATGGCATAGCTTTCTTTGTAAGCGTCTTTCTCTTAATTCTGCATTCTCATCCTCATTACAAGCTCTTTCTGAAATTGCTGCCTTTTCCTTCTCTCTGACTTCCATTTTCACCTCGAGTAACCCTTGACTATTGATGCCATTGACCTTTCTTTATTATTTCTTACAAATCTTCAAATGCCTTATTTCATCCTGTTAACTTCAAATCTATTCTGCCAGAATAGGCCATCTTCTGAGTGCCATACCCCAAGGCCACTTGCCTATGCAAATTCTCTACCTGATGTCACATAGACACTTTCAATTTTGCGAGGCTAAAACCAAAGCCATCATTTTTCATTCTCAGTTCTCTCCACCACCTAGATTTGACCAAGATCAACACTGCAGAATACTTCTTTTTCTGTTACCAACTTTTATTGAATTCATTTTTTAACAAAAACATTTATTCTGTTGGTTAATCTGTAAATTCTCTGAATTATTCATTTTTTTTCTATCTTCAGCACTGTCATAATTATTTTGGAAGTAAACAAGTGAATGCATGGAGTGAGGTGAAGTCTTTTTATGGCTGTGTCTAGATTTCCCCCCAAAGTCCCATCAGTCATAGGTGGGGCTTTTTCAGAAATGGCTGAATCTAGAGTGTGTGACTGATTCATGGTACAATGCTAGGATTAAGGGTGGGTGACTACTAAATCAGTGCATTGATTTTTTTGGCACCACCAGATCAATTATCTAGGTTAATCTCAGTAGACTAGATAGAGTGCAAAAAGGGTACAAAGAAGCTGCTAAAGTCCCTTGCTTGCTTGCTTGCTGTTGCGACCTTTTGCCTGCCATGAACTGCTTTCTCCTCTGCAATACTCCCCTGCCAGGCCAACATGCTTTGGAGCCAGCCAATTGTGGACTGAAACCTCTACAAACGGTGAACTAAATAAACATTTCCTCCTTTAACTCTGAGTGTCAGGTATTGTGTCTCAGCAATGAGAAAAGTAACTAAGACAGGTCTCTCATGCCCAGCTTTGTGTTTTGGGGCTCAGAGGAATCCTGTCAGACCAGTCTCAAAGTGTGGTTGCAGTGCTCCCCGTATAACTGTGTAGTAAAGGATGTCTTTCTTTTCTCATGATCACATCGAAACACTGCCACCCTGCCTCAGTTCTTGCCTTCCAAAGTTGGCACAAGAATACAATTTCAGGAGCACGCACAACGGAAGAGAAATATCAAGGCCCAGCTATGAGGAGTGTGTACAATGTAGGGGAATATAAAAAGCACATTCCAAGGAAAAGGACTGGGTCTCTCTTCTATTTTGATAATTCATATACACAGACCAAAATAATTCACTATGTGGTGATAAATAAAAGTTCTAAAGGCTGGGGGGGGGTAGAGGGAGGGCAGGGGTAAGGGGAAAAAATGAGAATCAAGACTTGTCATGTAGAGGTACAAGATCCCAACAATGAATGTAACTGTACTGTATCACTAAAATGTACCAATAAACTCAATTAAAGCTAAAAAAAAAGATTTTTGTATTAAGCCTTATAAATCTTAAAGTATCTTAAAGAAAAAATGGATTTAATTGAAATTATAAAATTGCTATATGGTAACACAGTGCTCATCCTTGCCACATGCACAACCCCCAGTAATCTATATTCTATATTCTGTTCTATGTCCTTCATATGGGATTGCTTTATTTCATTTAGCATAATGTCCTCATCCCATTGGTGTTGTAGCGTGTGTCAGAATTTCCTTCTTCTTTAAGGTCAAATGGACTTCTTTAAGGTTCGTTTTTGGGTATATAATATGTTTTCCTCATCTCTTGATCAGTGGGTACTTGTACTGTTTCTCACTTTTGGCTACTGTAAATAATGACTGCAAGCATTAATATGCAAATATTTGTGTACCTCTGTTTTCTGTGCTTTTAGGTGTGTAGACTTCAAAGAGGAATTATTAGAGTCTATAGTCATTCTAGATTTAATTTTGGGATGAGCCGTTATACTATTTTCATCAGGGTTGCACCATTTTAATTTCTAACTGGGGTCTAACAAGTGTCCCAATCATTTATTAGCACTATTTCTGATAATTTTGTCTCCTACATTTTGTATAACATCCATCCTAGTGGGTGGAAGGGTAACTCACTGAAGTTCTGACTTGCACTTTCCTAGTAATGAATGATGTTAGTGCATTGTTAGGGACCTAGTGACTATCTTTGCTTCTTTGGAGAAAGGTCTATTCAAGTTGTTTGCCCACTTTTTAAATTACGTTATTTTTATCATTGAGTTATAAGATTTCTTTACACACTGGATATTTTCAACCCTTTTAGAAGTTTGTTTGTTTTTTTTTTTTTTTTTAGAAATCATATATTATACTCTGGTTTATATTGTTTCAGCCACAACTAGCTGCAAGGAAGAGCTGGTAAATGTTTATTCCAGGGGGCCATGTACCTACTGAAAAATCAGGCATTTCTGTTGCTCCACAAAAAAGTGAGAGCAGATCATGGTGAGTTAGTAATCAACTGAGTACAGTTAGTAACCCATACTCAGAAACTTACTTCAGCTGGGAACTTACCTCAGTGGTTCTGTGCCTGCCTCACAAGTGCAAGGTCCTGAGTTCTATACCTGGTACACAAAATCAAGAAAAGAAAAGAAAAGAAAAGAAAAGAAACTTACTTCTCATCGCATACTTATAATTTTTTCCTAAAATGAGAGCACTTGTATATTACTAATGACTAGTATTTCAAGAGACAAACTTTCCATAGTTTTAAGATTAGCTTGTTTTTCTTCTGAGTTGTATCCTTTTATTATTTAAAAATACAAAGTTTATTCAATACATATTCATATCATTCTCTTCATAAATATTTAAAAACATTTTACAACCATATCAAGAGCTCTTCGGTATTAATAAATATTTATTATTCAACCCAACCAAATAAAAACTGATTTTTCTTTAGGCTTTAGTCAAACTTTATTTCAAATTTTCATAGAAATCCTTCAATTTCGAAACGACTTTTGGTGATGTCACAGTCTCAAAGAATTCAGCAGTGTACTGGCGTGAGTATTTCTCCTCACGTGCGTACTACATCTCCACTTTGATGGAAAGATATTTACGTTGCTTCACCACCTGAGTTGACAAGCAACATGTTCAAAAATGCCATAGCAAGAGGAAGACACAAGAAACAAAACCAGAGGAAGGGAGGAAAATGCCCAGAGTCTATGCAGCACACATTAGATACTTTTTTTAAATGCCAGGAAAGAGAATAAGAAACTGTGACTGACTGGAATCCCCCCTGAACTCAGACGAGCAGAGCCAGAACTGTGCCTTTTATTGCTGCTACTGCCATAGAGAGACATCTCATGCTCCATGGTCCAGGAGTTGGGGTTCTCACAAACCTGTGGTACCTGGGAGAGAAGACCGGAGACATAAGCAACTTGCATTCAATTAAAAATATTTTTTAAACAAAAGTATCGATTCCATGTATTTTCTACATATTTTCAAATACCCAAATCACTTTTTAAAGTGTTTACCATGTGCGTATACAACATGAAAATGTGCTCCCTTTGCAAACTTGAGCCGTCTGCCGAGAAAGGAACGTATGAGCCATTTTCCATCTCACTGACCTCACAGGATTTAGGTCGGTTAACACCAACAGCATGATATTTTGTAAAAAATTATGCCAGTCAAAATAGCTAAGCCATCCTGAAATAGAAAGTCTGGTGGCAGGGGACCCTCATTTCATTTGGCACCAGGAAGACAGACACAGCATCTGTACAGTCTGTTCCTACACCCTTTTCCTGCATGGTGGTGACGCCAACACACTCACACGAGAGCCTTCAGGCAAGCCAGATTTTACACCTCTACCCTTCAAAGTTTTAATGTAAGGAAGAAAGTCTGAAGTCACGGTATCCTGAAGAGACTTCCTGGAGTGAGATGAGCTGTAGGTCCCTGAGCATCCAGTGCTGGCCAAGGGACTATGTGTTCATGAAAGAAAATGCCCAGAGTCATGTAGCTCTCCAGCCCTTTCAGCAATATATTAAAAGGCAACAATGGAGAGGAAAGACAATTCTCCAGCTTCATGAATAAACAAAGAATTGGTGCCCCTAGAGACTCATCCTCCTTCATAACACTTTTTCAAAGGAGACTATTGTCTCCAAGGGAAAGATCATTAAAGCAGAAGCCATGATACCATCTTGCTGCCATATGCCTGGCATAAGAGGTCATAGAGTACTGAATGACAGCAGTGAAAACCCAGTGACCAAAGCCCTGTGTTGGATTGATCATGAGACTGCTCTTGGCTTTCACCCAGCCAGCACACTCATGCTCTGAATAAGATGCTTTGAAATCCTGGGATGGGAAACCGAAAGCATCATCATTATTAAAATCCATAAAGTGTGCAGGGCTTTAAGAGAGTTCTCAACTAACCCACAGAAGAGAAAAGCTGCAGAGACCTCTTCCAATGCACACGTCTTATGTGAAAACAACACAGAAAACACACAAACATATATGGAACCCACAAAACACTGCCTCTCCTTCCTAAGCAGCGCTCTGCTGGTAATGCAGGACTCGCCTGCGTTAAGATATCTTAAAGCAACATCTTCCCCTCTGATTGAGTGCCTGAGCCTCATGCAAGGTTAAATACACCCCATCTCAAAAGGCATTAGTTCGCAATTCCTTCTTCACAGCAACACTTTAGCAATGACTTATGTGGACGCCCAGAGGTTTTTAATGCACCAATTGCAATCAGAACAATAGATGCTGCTTAAGGAGCTTTCATATTTGCTGTGCAAATCGTTTCCGTAAATGTGTGGGTTTATCGATCTGAATAAACCATCCCTTGATATAAAGACGGTGAGATCTGTTAGTCATCCAATATTTCAATACCAATAAAGCCACACTTCACATAATCTTTTCTCTTTTCAGACCTGTTGATTCTCATTTTGTTTTTTTCATTCATGTGTCCGTTTGTTTTAGTTCTGAGTCTCCAATACCTCTCACAGTGTGGGAAACACCTCTTAACGAAAGGTCCCAGTGTCTATTTCTTTTCATCATCCTCATGGCATCTAGTACAATACGTGGTATACAGCAAGCAAGACATATTAAATGAAGATTTATTGTATGCTTCCATCCGAGGAGGATTTCGTATATATTCAGTATGGGGGAGCAGAACATTAGCTACATATTAGAAATGAAATTAAGAAAGATGAACCTGCATCCGATAAGGAGAGGTCTATTTCCAGCTGGTTGAAGTTAAGCAGAACAGTTTTCTCTAGGCTGTAGCAATTGTAAGAGAATATGAAACAGAACACTGTGTAGTATTATCTTTGCTTTTTATTCCTAACAGTGGCCTGCCTAGAAAGTGGAGATAGGCAAGTTTTCCAGAAAATTTTATTTTGTCACATTCTGTCAAAATATACACTCCAAAATCAAGGATATTCCTTTCCACTACGAAAAAAAAAAAGTGTGGAAATCTCTTAGATGCCTTTGTCTTATCAAAGAAAATCTGCGATATTCATCATTAAATATCCTCTCATTTTTACTCATTCTATATCTTGCTGCTTACTCCTAGAATTGGCAGAAACATAAGAAAAGGAGATGAAATCTACTTCCTGCTCTCTGATTTATTTCAGATTGTGTGTGTGTGTGTGTGTGTGTGTGTGTGTGTGTGTGCCTACTTTTTAAAAGTCCTGGTTTCGAGGTCCAGGTATTTACCTCAGTGGTGCACTGCCTGCCTCATAAGTGCAAGGTTCCGAGTTCGATCTCCAGTAACAAATAAATAATAAAAATTCTTGTTGCCAAATCAACAAAAATGCTCATTTAATTTGGAATTTATGCCTACTTTTGTCTTTGTAAATATTATGCATTCATTGATTCCTGGAGGGTACTTGATCATATTTTTTAGGTGACTGGAGAGGAAGAGGTTGGTGTTTAAAGTTGGCCAGAAATAGAAATGTGTTATTAAGCAGTTTTGCAAAATTATAATAATGTTTATTAGAATTTAATTACTTTTATTATGTTCTCTATAATTATAATTTCATGCAAACACTTTCACACATAAAAAAATCTACTATGGCTTACTGTTACTAACCTCATGATGTGTTCCTCTTGCATGAATGTGGTCACGTAAAACATTGATGTTATTAAAAGATATATGTGCAGTAAGTGCTGAATTTCCAGGTTACTTACAAGGTAGGGGTTCTCTGACTAGGGTACAAAAGAGGATAACCTAGTGAGAAATGGTTTCCTATGGTGAAGAGGGTCTGAGACCAAAATTCCTTCTGAATATCAGCTAATACACCAGCAGAGGAAGGACACATTGCTACTTGATTTCTGGAATATGTCTTCATGAGGAGTCTTCAACAGTTTAAAGGTCACAAATGAAGTTAGACTGAATTGATTCGTTTTTTTCAAGCATAATATCCAGTAAACCAATTTTAATTATCATTATTTTCTTTTGGTTTAGGAACCCTAATTATATTTTACATTTTATCTATAAACTTGGACACTTATCAGTGTTAAAAACTGTATTTAAAAAAAAAACAAATGAGAAAAAAATGGAAATCCATTTTTATTAGTTGGGATCACTTAACAGCAGAATTTAAAATGATGATATATAGGCATAAACTGTATTTTAAAAGCAGGTTCTTAAAATGTTTTAAAGTCATATGCAAATTTCTAACTTTATGATACAACAAAGGGAACATATGCAAGTGTATCCAGTTTGGCATTTGTGAGACAAAAACCCCTTAGATATAGAATTTCATTGGCTGTTCAGATGTATAAGTCACTTTGGTTTTCCTTAAAAATCAACACATCCTCTCACTGACATTTAAGACCAGCAATTGGCCATGAAGTGCTCAGTGATTCTTTTAGATGAACTGTATCATGGTGCATATATATAACATTGCATACATTACATAAGAGATAATATATAAATGTTCTATAATGTATATATGTGATATGTTCACATATAAACATTACATAAAATTTTTTAATGTCATTAAATAAAATCTGTGGTTCTTTACTGAATCACCTGGTTTTAGAATTCTCATCTTGGCCTTGTGTTGTGTTTGTGAAATTGAATACCTTTCACATTCTTAAAGACATTTAATGATGTCAAAATTCATGTCAAACACCTTTTCCAAACCCGCAAATAGTAGTAGCTAGAAAGGAAAAGGCACAAGGCACAGTGAAGTTCTTTCAAGGAGATCTCACTATGTTTTCATTATTGTGTATAATTCTATGCTTTTTAGCAGCTGTGTGGGTCAGTGGGCCAGACTTTAATTGCAAATGTAAAAAGGATGATGAAATACAAATAAGAGAAAATGATGAGAAGGGATAAACAATATTGAAAGACCTCAAAATTGCTGGGAATGGTGGCTCATGCCTGTAACCTCAGCACTTGGGAGGCTTAGGCAGGAGGATCACTCTGAGTTTGAGGCCAGCCTGGGATACATAGTGAAACCCTGTCTCCAAAAAACAAAAAGATATACATCTGTATAAAATGCTCTCCATTTTATTACTAAAATAAATTCAAATTTTGAAATAAAGGCAAATGTCCAGATAAAAACAAAGGTATAAAAATTGGTGGAAAACCTACTATATTGCCTTCTCCCCCCTCGTCTTCAAATTGTACCACTATTATTTACCTATCAAATATTTACCAATGATATCGGAAGAACCAGCAACTTACCCCATCAATGAGCTTTTGTCTTTGGACTCAAAAATATATTCCAGGCAACAGTGATTAGTTTTGGCTTCACTGTATTTGTGAAAGTCATTCTCAGGACACAGGATAGATCAGGTTCCTTAATGTTCCACTTTCACATTACACTTTCCCTCCTGCCCAAACACATGGAAACTTGCTTTCCTGAATATCTCATCATGAAAAACAGGTAACACTGGGAAATACTGAAAGTTGTTCCATGAAGTGGAAACAGCTAATTATTTGTCAAACTTATAAGAAGATATCACTAGATACAAAACAGGAAAGATGTAGTATTTGGGATTACTATATTTGTAATTATCTCTGAACATAGAAAATGACATGTATTGAAAATCTCTTCCAGTTTATAGCAATATAGGTTTAAGAACCCCAAGAAAATTATGTATATACACACACACACAGAGAAGAGTACTTGAAGAGTCTTTATTTGATGTAATGTATTATGTGTTAAATATCGATTTAGAAATAAACACAAAATGTGTAATACCTACTGTTCAGCAAAGAATGTTTTTAAAATTTGTGACTCAGTAATGGCTAAACTCTTTACAGTTTCAAGGGAGTTAATAAGAACCTTTCCCAGCTTTTTTTCTAATTAAAATACAATATTGCAAGAAATATTTTGGAAAACACAAAAGTGACCAGGTCTATTGAAGTTATATTTTTGGCTATCAGTCTTTAAAATTAAAAAAAAAAAAAAACCCAAAACCTAGAATTTTACCTAGGAGAAGCTACACAGAAGTGTTCACAGATTATATATTCTGCAAAATGCTATGACTCAGGCTCTATAAATATGGCACAAGAAAATACATAGGTAAATTCTTCACCTTTTTCCTCCTCCTTTTTTTTTTTTTTTTTTTTTTTTTACAGGGATTGAACTCAGGATCTTGCACTTGAGAAGCAGGTGTGGTGCCACTGAGCTAAATCCCCCGCCCAAATTATTCATTTTAATGGGTCTATCTATGATAAAAATGTGTCAGAACAATGGAGAAATATTTTTATACATTGTTCTTGATTCAAAGAAGGCAATTACACATTCACCAAACAAATATGAAGTTATGGGCCGGGGATTTAGCTCAGTGGTTCGGTGGCCTGCCTTGCAAGCACAAGGACCCAAGTTCAATCTCCGGTACCAAAAAAATATATATTATATAATCTATATAATATATAGAGATATATAGAGATATATATATGGAGTTGTATAACCATTGTTCAAATATGAATTATTATAATTTTGAGAAAATTATTATGGTATCCACAGTGCTGAGATATTTATATCCATTTTTTATTTTGCATAATTATAGAATAATTTAAAATTCCATGAAAATTAATACCTTGAAAAATTAGAAACAAATTAAAACAAAATCATAGTAAAGTATTGCATATGTGTAGATAATATTAAAATATTATTAAGCCATTACAATCATTCTTTGGAAGTTTTCTTTAAAGTTTCATTGATATTCTATCTATATCTTAATATTCACATCGGCACAAATATTCCCAAAGCAAACACACATGTGTACTGATACCTTAGTCAAAAGACAGAACATCATCCCAGTACATGAAAAGCTCAAAATCTGGGATCTGTACATGTGGTCCTCAGACCATACCAGCAGCATAAATATCACATGGCGATTTTGTTACATTCTCTAAATTGCAAATTCTGACTTTATTCCAGACTTGTAAAATAAGAAGGCCTAGAGTTGAGGCCCAGAAATCCATCTTTCAGCAAAACCTGTGGGTGATTCTGAGGGATATTGAAGTATAAGAACCATTAGCCTAAGTAGTGTATTTTGTTATAGAGGGGAAAAGTGCCTGTACATATTACTTTAATGATACAAAAGGCATTTAAATGTAAATCAAATTAAATATGTTAAAAATAATAGCATTTATTCCTTTTTAGGCAATTTTTATTTTATTCCTCACACAAAAGAGCATACCCATACCACAGCCTGAATGCTGGGCTGCTTTGAAATCATTTTTCTTTTAATTAATTAGTCTGCCCTTAAAATCAGCCTCACAGAAAGTCTTAAAATAAGGACAAAACATAGACCAATTCTTTGCAGGAATAAAGCCTGCATGACCTTTAGTCAAGATTCTATACAGTCTTCATTCCCATTTGAAACCTCCTCTGCCTCACCTTTACTGTCTGCATTTCTACTAGCATTCTGTTCTGAGCTCCAACAAGAATCTCCCACAAGCTCAGCTTAAAGCATTCCAGGGCCTCTCTATGTGGTATCTCCAAACCTTTCCAAACTCTTCTCACAAGCCAGTTCCAGATTCTTCTGAACCACATAGTCAGGTATAATCACAACAACGGCCCCTATCCCAGGATCAATTTTCTGTATTACTCAGATACTTCATTACTGGGACAAAATGTTCACTACTTGCAACTTAATGGAGGAGAGGTTTATTTTGGATCACAGTTTCCATGGGTTCATTCCATGGTTAGCTGGCTCCCTGGTGGAAATGGCATAAAGGAAGGGTGTGGCAGAGAAAAGCTGCTTATCTCGTGGCAGCTGAAAAGCAGAGAGAGAAAGAGGAGCTGAGGGCAAGAATACAGCCTTTCAGGTCAACCCTTCAGGGACCTGTCCCTTCTGTTCAGGCCCCTCCTCTGAATACAAGACTTTGGGGAAGCATTTCATGTCTAAACCAAAACATCCAGGTTTCTGAAATCATTACAAAACTTTGAGTTTATCACTGAACACATTTATCTGGGGCTTATAAAGTACGTTGTCATCAGTGAGACCTGAACGACTTTTTAGAAGGGTAGTATATAATTTTTCTGAACTTGTAGTCAGATTGGAACTCTTTCTTATCATGACAACTTCTGTTCTACCTACTAACATCTATATTTTGAGAAAGAGAGAAAACCCTACCCTATTATTCAATCTTTAAATGTTTGGGAGAATAAAGGTAAACTGTTACCAACTGAGCACTTGGATAATTGGACAGATGGAAATAAATATCTTCTTATATGAACGTAGAAGGCAATCACAACTGGAAAGCAAGTTAAATCTTCAACCATTTCAAATTCACTAATCCCTTTTATTTTAAGAAATGTGACCTTTCTAAAAAGAAGTTTTCCATCTCTCTCCAAAGGCTAAAATACACAGTTCTTTTTTCAAAAGAAAAATGAATCTTCCATAAGGATAGATTAAAAGAGCAATTTAAGGGTTGCAAAACATGCACCCTAACTCTGATAATAATGAAGTACCTGCTGTCAGTGCTCAAGGCGTGTCCTACAGTCATGTCACTTGAGAGGCAAGATGTCCATGTGCCAGCCTTGGTGTGTCTATAGCTCAAGGGTTTTCCTAAAGACCGTTCTGTTCTGAGACTCACAGAGCACAGGTGTCAATGAATAAACACCCTCCAGGAGAAATATTCCACCAAAAACTGGCAATGTCCTGTATAAATACCTCAACCCCTTGCCCCTCCAGGTCAGCAAATCTAAACTCATGTCTCAAGTCCCACCATTACCTTGAGAGTGAGCTTCAGCTTCTCTGTGTATTGATATATATCTTATTGGATGGCCCCTCTCTCTACACCACTTTCCCATTTCTTGGGGCTGGTTTTCCCCTAATTCCAAAATATGTAACTTCCCTTTGGCTCTGTTTCAGTGTCTACTTCTTGGGTGACACATATGAGAAGCATATAGGAGAATAATATAAAATTTATAGTAGATATTATATACAGTAAATATTAAAATGGATTCTGTAAGCTTTGGGGATTGCATTTATTACTATAATTGCAAATATCAACCCAAATTAATTTTGCTAATTACACATTGTTTTTTGAAGATTTGAGCAATCTTCAATTTTGTGGTGCAAATTTAAACCATCTTTCCTAAAACAAAAGAAGTATATCTAGGGGTTATAGTCAAGATTACTAAACAATAATTTTGTTATCATGCCAATTGTAATAATAATGGACATTGTTAAAGAGTAAACCAAATACCATTTTGCTGGAAATTAACCATTTTGGTAGCAATTTCTGGGTCCTAGAGAAAGTATGGGAAATTGGAGTGTTATTTGAGAGGTTCAAGTGAGTAGTTAATAACCAACTTAGTAGAGTACCCATATTCTAATGATCAGTAAGGACTTACTGATGCATACCAGCTGAATAACCAAAGAATGATATTTAACACTACAAATATAAATGTCTTTTACTGTAATACAAATAATATAGCACTATTTCTGATAGGATCAACATTGGTATCATTAAAATAACAGCCAAGAAGCACCTTTTCCTTGAGAATAAAATTTTCAAAGAAAACAAACATCAAGAATATGGACAATTTAAAAATATCATACAGAAATGCTTGCAATCCAGCAAAATGACTAACAACAAAATTCTCCTGGTGATGTGAGTATAACTCCTCAACATAAATGAATGTAACATGCCTATTGAAATACAATATCATCCTGATTGGAACAGCTCCTTGTTTGTACTGTGCTGTAAACACAAAATGAATTTACTTTGAGTCGAGTGCTGAATAAAAAGGTGAACAAAATACCCAGTTGCTAAAAAGGGTCTATAATCTGCAAGTATTACAGGGCATTCAGGAGCCAGTGGTGGGTCAAGGCTGAAGTACAAGATGAGTGGACTTTGTTATCAGAATGATTTGCTACAAACTTGGGCAATTAACTAAAGTGTCAAAGATGAGACTCCATGAAAAAATTTGTTCCTACTGTAAATGTGCGGAAAATAAGAAAGGAAAGAAAGCAAGAAAAAAAAAACTGGTAAGTAAATTCTTACTTGAAAGATTCAGGGGCGGTGGTTTAGTGCTTGCTTAGAACCCATGAGGCCTTTGAGTTCTATCCCCAGAACTGGAATGAAAGATTCAGAATTTGCTGTTTTCAACTATATACAGCAAACCTCAGAACAACATCTTATTTTAAGAAAGAAAAAATAAAATTAAAATGAACTCTTACTGAACACAAGCAAATAGATAATAAACAAAATTATTTCTGCTTTTAATTTCAATATGAGCTTTTAAAAATATTATTTTTATAGTATGAACAAATATGTCATTTCTAAATAAGAGTTTTTTCTGCTGTTCTCCCACCACAGACATTAAAAGTCTGTATTTCACCTAAACATGTAGCACTATCTAATCATCACAACAGAGAACAATTAACAGCTTTTCCATTTATGCTGCAATTGTAAATCATGCATTTCAGTAATTTTTTCTGTTTGACCTCAGATGCACAATACTAAGTAAATTGTAATTCTTGTGCCATATCATGAACATCAGTGTCCGTGCATGGCTTGTTTTTATTGGTTAGTTATTCAATTGGTGGTTTTTCAATAATATAATAAACACCTGCTAATTTACCAACCCCAAACAAAAGCTACTATGTTGTACACAACTTACATCTAATCAGATGGGTCCCCTGCCAACACATCCTTCTTGGCTCTGCCATCCACAAGGGCCACCATGCAACATTCTATTTCCCCAAACTCTATTTTCTAGAGTTACTTGGAAAATAATTTGTCACATCTAAATGAATTCCAATATCTAACATTAATTTGTTTGTTTTATGTCTTAGTTACTTTCTCATTGCTGAGACAAAATACCCAAAACCCACAAGTTAATAGAAGCTTTATTTAGCTCGCAGTTTGCAGAGGTTTTAGTATATAGTTGACTGGCTCCAAGACAGGTTGTTGTGGCAGAGGGGCAAAGCAGAGGAGAAATAGTTCATGGCAGGCAGAAGCACCAAAAGCAAGAGAGAGATGGGAGTGTGCTACCATTTTTTGTTCCTTATATTTTATCCGTGCAGGTTGGGGCTCCAATAATCCTATCCAGAACTATGCCAAACCTAATCAGTGAACTGATTTAGTACTCACAGACCCTAAATCCCAGTATCACACACTCCAGATCCAGCCATCTTTTTCTTTTGTTTTCTTCTGAAATATTTGGCTTTTTCTTTCTAGTCTTTTCAGCAGCCAATTTCTCCTCTCCTCCATCTTGGCAGGTTCCAACTTTACTGGGGTTTCCTTTCTGGCCAAATTCAAAATATTTTAAACCACTATGCAGGGATCTTTTATCTTGATTCTCAATGTAAATCTGGCTAAAAGCCCCCAATAGTAGCCATACTACTTCCCCAACATTAGACAGTCTCGAAATTTCTTTGCAAGATTCATTAGTTCACCGCCCTTGGTCTCAGGCAAAGTATCTGGACACAAGCAGAATGCAGATAAACTTTGTGCCAAACCATAACACACATGGTCTGGAGTCCAACAGCCAATGCAATCCTTCTCAGAAGAAACCTCCTGAGCCTGGTCTTTACTGGCAGCATTTCTGTCAGCATTCCGATCTTCTGAACTCTGACCAGAATCTCCCATCAAGCACAGCCTAGGGCATTCCAGCTCTATGTTTTCAGATGGTACCTCCGAACCTATCCTAACTCTTTCCCTTCCCACAAGTCAACTCCAAAGGCTCCTAAACTGCATGGTCATGTACAGTCATAGAAATAACTCCCCTTTTCTGGTACCCAGTTCTGTCCTTGTTACTTTTCTTGTTGCTGAGACAAAATACCCAATACCCACAAGCTAAGAGAGAAAAGCTTTATTTGGCTCACAGTTTTCAGAGGTCCACAGTTGACTGGCTCCAAGGCAGGTTGGCATGGCAGAAGGGAAAGCAGAGGAGGAACAGTTCATGGGCAGAAGGACCAAAAGCAAGTGAGGGATGAGAGTGTACTGGCCCTCTTTCTGTCCCTTTTATTTTATCCATGCAGGTTGGGGCTCCCTAATCCTATCCAGAACTATGCCAAATCTATCAGTGGACTAATTTAGTAATCACACACCCTTAATCCCAGTGTCACACACTATATATCCAGCCACCTCTGAAAAAGCCTCCACCTATGACCAGATGAGGCTTGGGGGATCTAAATCAAGCCATGACATTTTAGTTCTTTTACACATTATAAAAAAAGGATACTCAGGCTACATGCAATTCTTTGGACTCACTTTTTTCCTATAATGTTATATTTCTATGATTTTGCATGATGACGTTCTGTGGTTATAATATATTTGTCTTTACTACTGATAACATTGCATTGTATAAATTCACTTTATTAACCCATTCTCTTATTAATGGACATTAAATTGTTTTTACTCTTGGAAATAGTACTTTGATCATTTTCATATGCATCCTTTGTAAATGTGCAAGAATTTCTCTTTAATAGAGTTTCCTTCTAAAGCAAAGTTGCCAAGTCACAGGTAAAACAAATGCTGAACCTCAGGAGGTAATGGCAAATTCCATACCCATCAACAATATTTTAAAACTTCTGTTGATCTTCATCCTCCTTGAAAACTATGACTATAGGAAGAAAAGGGCTAAAGGTGTAGGGAAAGTGGGAAGGGTAGGGGAAAGGGAATAAGGGAAAAGAAAAAAATATGAGAAAAATGAAAAATGGAAATAAAGTGTTTGTAAATGGGAAGGGGAGGAGGGGTGAAGAAAGGGCAGGGACAAGGGGAAAAATGAGAACCAAGACCTGTCATGTAAAGGTACAAGATCCCAGTAATGAATGTAACTGTACTGTATACCTAGAATGTACCAATAAACTCAATAAAAAGAAAATACAAAGAAAGAAAACTATGACTGTGTGGAAATACTGCCTGACCTTGGTTTCCTAGTGTGAAATATAAAATATGTAAAACTAGACCAGTAATACAAGTGAGAAAGAAAAATTTTGCATTTATTACAAACCACATGCAGCAATTAATTATTTAGCCACAAAGTTATAGCATAAGTAAAAAGTTTAAGTATCTTTGTTCCCTCTCCATTTATTTCCACTTAAACAAATAGATAAGAATAAATGTTGAGCTGTAAGTCATCAAATAAATGACAATAAAACCATCAAAAAAGAAAAGAAAAAAAAAGCACAAGATTTAGGAAAGTTCTCAGTTATCAAAGGAGACTCGATTCTAACTTGCTCCTGACTTCCTTACCCATCCTAACATCTCAGTACAATGCACTCCTCACATTTGTGATGATACTGGTGAAAATGAACTTATACTGTATCCAGCTGTATAAAAGTATAGTACAGTACATAAAACTTGATGATGACAATAAGTGGCTGTTACTCATTTATCCTTTTACTCTACTGTATATCACTATTTTAGACTGTATTGTTTATTTTTTAAGTTAATTGTCAAAGGATATGGTGTGTTATAACAGCAGCAGTCTTTCCCAGGACCCTGACTACATCATTTTTCATATACTTCATTTAATCTTGTATCATTTTGCTTATCACGGCCCTAGAAGCAATAAGCTATGCAGTGCACATATTTATACTGTGTAGTAGGATGTACCATGTAGGTTTGTGCAAATGTTCTCCATGATCACCTAAGGATACATCTCTCAGAGCATGCCCCAGTTATTAAATAATACATGACTTCGTAGGTTAAGATACCAAGAGAGGATATTTGTTGCTTGATTTGAATATTTTGAAAAAGAAAAAGAGAAGATAGGAGTTATGGAAGAGTGTTAGGTTGCAACCCAGGGAAAATTGGAGTGAATCAATGGTCAAAGGAAAAGCCCAACATGTTGGAATCCCATCACAGAAGAAGAACCAGGAAAGATTTGAGATGGAGCAAACAGATCCTTACTTGGTTTCCAGATTGTGGTCATCATAGGTGCTCTTTAATATACTTATGCAGTTTTCCCACAGACAATGTTTCCAATGAAAATTAAGCACTAACTTCACT
Organism: Fukomys damarensis; assembly: GCF_012274545.1. NCBI lineage: Eukaryota > Metazoa > Chordata > Mammalia > Rodentia > Bathyergidae > Fukomys > Fukomys damarensis. The sequence goes on along the minus strand of NW_022900942.1, from coordinate 54,629,022 downwards.
TTGTCTAACTTTAGCCAATAAAGATATCACTGATGGATATCCATCTTGGTAAAAGTCATGTGCCTAGCTGCAGTAATCGGGTGCATATAGTGGATGCTTCTGTGCACCTGGGTGCCTGTGTGATTACTGTAGGCAGAGCTCTAGCCAATCTTTTAAAGGAAGAGTAAAGGAGAATAAACTTTAGATGACTCCAACAACTCACTGTGCATTGATTGTTACTGCAGCACAAACTAACTTATCCTACTTATGGACCAGGAGACTGACCCTTATAAACTATACAAAAGTTTACATAGACAGCAACAAAAACAAAGCCAAAATTCTAACCACTATCATCTACCTGTAAACCCCATATTTTTCTTGTACAAGGGCTTAATCATTTAAATGAAACGCTGCATAGACACCAGATAAGAAGATCATGGAGGTAGAGTTATGAGACACTAAAAGCACATTTTAATGAGCAAATTGTACTTTTAGTAATAAGGGCAAAAATACCACATGTAAGTCAATTAGAAAATAGTGTGAGTTGCAGGAAAACAGGTAAGAATCTTTTCTTCACAAAAATTTTCCGTGGAGAAAAGAAAGGTGTGAGTTATTACAAGAAGGGTGGTTTGCACGTATTTGTTGTTTCTTTTCTCATATTAGTGATAGAAAAATTTGAAGGCATTCATTTAAAAAATGAGAGCATATAGAGTAAAATGCAAATTTTCAAGAAGGAATTCATAGTAAATAGAATAAAGGAGTTGACAGAGAACATGATCAGAGTCTAATTAAGAGTTTTAATGACCGTATGACCGCAAGTAGTCATGCATTTTCTCCTAAATAGCCCTGCCTGAAGGAGTTTAAGCTGGACCTCCAGATCCCTCTCCACTTTCTGCTGGCCTGGGGAGAAATGTGACACATGTGTCAATCAAAATGCTATCTCTCTGCCTGTCTCTTTTCATTTCCATTGATACTTCTCTAACTACATCTTACCAGAGAACTGCCAGAGAACCATCAAGGTAAAAAGGAAGGAATAAATGTCAGTATCCTGCCTCCTAAACGCAAAGAGCTCCAGATGCTCTCTGTCGATCTTGCTTAATGGTGAAAACAGTTCTTTCTACTCTTTATTGATACTAAGTGTCACAGACTCATTGATGAAAGAAGAGGCCATATTTGACCTGTCAGAACCCCAGAAGATAACACCACCTGACCCTAAAAATGATATAACCCTCTGTCACTGTGGCCATTAAGTTACTGTGTCTACCTGACTGGTAGCAACCAAGGTTTTGTGAGTGCACTCTTGGGTGTGTCCAGCTGGGTGGTGGAGGCACGATCTTGGCTACTATAACTGGTCCCTTGTCCTTTCCTCTGAGCAATGTTTCCCTACTCTGCTTCCCACCCACTATGAATGAAGGAGCTTAGCTTCACTGCACAATATTTTTGCCTTGGAGTCAGCTGATCATGGACTGAATCCCCTTAACATGTGATCCCAATGAAACCTCTCCTCCTTTAGGTTATGAGTGACTCAGTTGAAACTCATCACAGTTGAAAGTCTGGGAAGTGAATTGGATTTGCATTCAGATAAACAAAGAAAATGTGGATATTCTGTCATCCATTGACAGTAATTCTAGAGAGATGGCTCCTTGCTAGAAAATAGAATAAAAGAAGGAACAACAATAAACACTACCAGCACTTGAGGAAGACGAATGTGAATAAATAGGGAAGATGATGCACTCTTATCTCTGAATTACTAAGGAACAGTATGAAAATATTTATTACAATAAGCAGAATAAAAGGTTAGATAATTTTTTGGCCACTATTGAACTCATGAGTTAAGAAATGAAAGTCAAAATGGATTGAAATAAACATCAGAGAGGAAACAATAAAAAATGAAATTGTTAAATAATATGGAGAAATCAATTCTAAACATCAGGTTCACTGGAGGATTAAAACCTTGTGAAGTATGATTAATGATGAAGGTGTCCTGGAATTGTAAGGATCTCTCATACAGAAGAAAGCCTTATAGTTTAAATATAAGAAGTGAAAAAGAAATAATCAAAAGATCTTAAATAATAATGAGTTCAATCATTCAATCAGTAAGCCAGTTAGATCTAGAATTGCAAATATTAAACTAATCTAAATGACAAGGATTTAGAGGTGGACATGGAAACAAATAGACCATTGTGATGCACAGAAGTGTTTTCAAGAAATAGTAGAGAAATATATAACTAGTAGAGAACATGAAAAACAAAATTAATAATTAATAGAGTAAGAAAATAATAAAAAGAATTTCCTAACTTACAAGAGTGGAGTTGAATAGAAATATGACCAGACTAACAAAATAAAGAATATTAAAACGAAAGAAAGAAAATCTAAAGATAAAAGGCATTAAATCAAGAATGTCAGTCATCACACTAAATATGAACTGAGTTTTCCTATGCAAAGGTTATTAGAAAGGTTAAAATCAAAACACAACAATATCTGAAGCTTACTTAAAAATGAACTAATAAAGGAAGGTTGAGTATAAAGGCTGGACAAAGACATTACATAGAAATGCAAATCAAAACAGAAAGCAGAACAAATAATATTAATATCCCTCAATGTGGAATTTCAAATTAAATACATTATATAAAGATAAACATGCACACAAAGGAGACCTTCAGACATAAATAAATGTGTATCGTCTGCCATCACAACTAAGCAAACAAAATAGAAGGGCTAGAAAATGTAATTAGGGCTTCATAAAATTTCCATAAAATATAGTGAAAATTTTCAGTATATCTTTCTCAGAAAATGAAAACTAAATAAATATCTAAAACAACTGACAAATGGCTGTGCATGGAACTTCTATAAAACTGCTTGTATTTATAGCCATGAAGAAAATTCTAAAAATTTTTCAAAAGCTGACATTTTAAAGTCTCTTTCTCTGATCCCAAGCGAATGAAATTAAAAATTAATAATAACATTTGATCCAAAAACTCCAAAGGTATATTCCATTATTCTTATACCAAATATTTATTTGGCAAGTGTAATTTAATAAATACATGACATTTTAATTAAGACCAAACATTTTTTAAAATGTTGGTACAGTTGGTCATTGGCTTGGAAGAAAGTAAAATTGATATTAATATAAATCTGGTATCAAATGAGAAATTAGATTCATTCATAGGAAAGCAGATACATATTGAGGATATACTCCTAAGTGAAATAAATAAGTCACACGTGTAAATACCGAATAGTTTCTCTGGTGTGAATAAACTGTAATAGTACATAAGATCCCAATGAGATAACTGACATTGTGAAGTGGGAAGAAAAGGGCTAAAGGTATAGGGAAGGTGGGATGGGTAGGGGAAGGGTAATAAGGGAAAGGGAAAAAATGTGAGAAAATGAAAAGATGGAAATAAAGTGTTTGTTAATAGGGAGGGGAGGAGGGGGGTGAAGGGAGAGCAGGGACAGGGGAAAAAAATGAGAACCAAGACCTGTCATGTAGAGGTACAAGACCCCACCAATGAATGTAACTGTACTGTATCCCTAAAATGTACCAATAAACTCAATTAAAAAAATAAATAAAACTGGTGTAATTTCTGAGTAAATTTAATGTAAAATTAAAATAATGAAATGCATGCAAAGAAACTAAAAAATTTCAGTTGAAAGACCCAGAAAAATATAAAAATACATGTAAAGACAGAACAAAACTATTGAAAGCAAAGTTGATAAATGTGACATGTTATATTTTGAAAAATTTGGCAAAGTAGTTTGCCATGAAGCTAATATTTAAAATATCTAGGGCTGGGTATTTAGCTCAGTGGTTCTGCCTCCTCCCTCGCAAGCACAAGGACCCGAGTTTGATCCCCGGTACGAAAATAAATAAATAAAATATCTAAAAGTGACAAGAAGGCAAACTAATAAACATTAAAAGCTTTTGACAATAAATGAATCTTGATAGCCAGAAACATAAAGTCAGAGTCAGTGATAGAGAAATGGAAATAAAATGAATATCTTTTTAAGCACACCAGAATGGCAAAACTTGAACAACTGCACATAGCTCAGGAGGGTGTATAAGAAGTTAGCACAGTGAGATTATGAGGTTTTGGCCCTTCCTGGAACTCAATCCAGCAGCATTTCATAAAACTAATAATTGGTGTATATTTAGAATTAGTTTCATGCTGGGTAATGAATCTCATGGACAGAAAATCCCAAGTGAAAATTAAACTATTCAAAAGAAAATGGTTGACTAATTCCGGTGCATCCATAGGGAATAATATACAACTATTAAAAGTAATAAATCTGAGCTACAAAAAATTTTCTTTGAGAAATTCCCAGGAGGCATTTTCAAGGGAAAAAAATCAAGATACAAAAAGAGTCTGTATACAGTGAAAACCTTTGAGGAGGAGGAAAGTATGGAAGGGTACATTGCAAGCTGTTAAATGTATTACTGGGTGAGTGGTTGGAGGACAAGGTTGATGGACGAAATGCACTGTGCCTCTCTCACAGCCAAAAAGAATGATTCAAAATACAGGTTGGTGGCCCAAGTCAATCACATTTTCTAGACTCTAAATGAAGGCGATTGCATCCATTGAAAACACTCTACTCAAAACTATTCACATAGTTGCATTTATAACCCAAAGTATTTCATCCACATAAGAAAAGATATCTTAAAATGCAAAAGGACTTACTTTTAAAAGCCCTAGAATCCTCTATTGGCCTGGAAAATTAAGTGGGCAGGAGGTTACTTTGTCCCAGAGAATAAAAGCCCTACAATCCTTTATTGTTTATTCTTCTTTTCCCTCTCTGATGCCTTGTCCTTTACCCTCCCGAAGGATGAAGTTAATGGTCAGTTGCACCTGTCCATCTGACCCAGTTGGCTCATTTAGAATTAAAATTCACTTATTCAGCAAAGCTACTTCTTCTGTAGTTCCAGAATGATAGCAATAATTCCAATTTAAAATGTAGCTATTCCTCTATGTATTATCCCATAAACCTTTTTTAAAAAGATAATTAATGCTTCTTCTTGTTGTCTCTGGGTTTTTAGTATCTCTGTGTTGATAACAGGTTTGCTTTTAATCATTTGTTCCTATTAAAAAGCAGATATAGGCAGGAAGAAGAAAAAACATATCATTTGTGTCTCTACAGAGAAATTGCTTGCAAAGCTGTCAAAGTTTCTTTAGACTGTTTAAATTAGGAAGAGTGGCTTTTACAGGGAATGAATATGAGGCAAAAGATGAGTCTGAGAAATTCACTGTGGGTAATTTTTTTTTGTTTTTTTACACTGAAGTGTGCAATGCGCTGTGGGTATGTTTGTATATGGGTATGCAAATATTTATGCAATTTATAATGATTTGAAAATGCATATGCCTCAAATATAAAAGTCCCTGGAATGAACTAACTGATCCTTTTTAGCATCTCTCAGCATTTCTAGGCTTCTCTCCATTCAAGAAGTTACATCTGAAATTATTTTGATTTATTAATTCAGTTAGGAAATAAATAATATCTTAAATAGTCTTATGATGATAGGCTTCAGGCTTAACTATACCCAAGAATGTGACTATATCAGATGAAGAGAGAGTCTCAGTTACTTCCTGGATAGTAATTATTATCAAGATGGAAGCCAGCCAATTAATCCATTAATTAATACTTTCTTTGTATTAAGAAATCTTTCCCAGTTTTTACATTGTTAGTGTTTTTGTGTTATTTAGTTCTATTTCTCTTCCTCCTGTGAAGAACTAGAGACTCTGTTGTTCAAGTTAATTATTTATGCATTGTGATGGTTAGTTTATGTGGTTACATGACTGGGCTAAAGAACACTCAGGTAGCTGATAAAACAATATTTCTAGGTGTACCAGTAGGGATGACACTGGAAGAAATTTGCATTTGAATTGGCAAACTGAATAAAGAAGAAAGTACTCAATTTAATAAAGGCTATCTATGAAAAACCATCAGCCAACATCATATTGAATGGCCAAAAATTGAAAACCTTCATGTTAAAATCAGGAACAAGACAAGGATGCCCATTATCACCACACCTCTTCAATATAGTTCTGGAAACATTAGCCACAGCAATTAGACAAGAGAAAGAAATTAAAGCAATAAAGATAGGAAAGGAGGAAGTTAAACTATCATTATTTGCTGATGATATGATACTCTACATTGAAGATCCAAAACACTCCACCAAAAAACTTCTAGACTTAATTGACAGATTCAGTAGAGTGTCTGGATACAAGGTGAATACCCAAAAATCAATAGCCTTCTTATACACAAATAACAGACACACGGAGAGAGAAATAAGGGAAAAAATTCCTTTTACAATAGCATCCAAAAAAATGAAGTATCTAGGAATCAATCTAACAAAAGAAACAAAAGATCTCTACACTGAAAACTACAGCACTCTGAAAAAAGAAATTGAAGAGGATATAAAAAATGTAAAGATATCCCCTGTTCCTGGGTAGGAAGAATCAATTATAGTGAAAATGGCCATACTACC
>NW_022900942.1:54579349-54621114 GCF_012274545.1 Fukomys damarensis | reverse complement strand
AGAGAATGAAAAGATGGAAATAAAGTGTTTGTAGATGGGGAGGGGAGGAGGGGGCGAAGGGAGGGCAGGGGTAAGGGGAAAAAATGAGAACCAAGACTTGTCATGTAGAGGTACAAGATCCCAACAATGAATGTAACTGTACTGTATCCCTAAAATGTACCAATGAACTCAATTAAAGCTGAAAAAAAAAGAAAGTACTCAAGTAATGAAGCAGATTAGCTAAAAAAGAATTGAATCTTAAAAAAAAAAAAACCTATCTGGAGCATCAATGCTGCACATAAAATAGAAGCACCACTTGCTCTGTTAGAAGTGTAGTCTCACAGTTCCATAGACCCATCTTTTCATAGCAGAAGGGCTTTTGTGTCTGCAAGAAAAATAAATTTGAAAGTGGCATTTCGAAGCAAAATGTTTGCATAACAAAATCATTTATATTATCCATGATAGATTAGTTGAAGCCATGGAAGTCAGTAGGCAGTGTGATAGAGGAGATGTTAGCAAAGCACTTCAAATTCTTCAAATTAGGCTGTAGGGTGATCGGTCCACTAGGTTCTGGTCAAGTTGCAAATGCTCCGAACGCGGCACTAAATCAAGAAGCACTGTATAAGCGCTTCTAAGCCATGGCACTTTTACAATCTGGGAAAAAAATTCATAGATCATCACCTCCTGCTCTAAAAGCCAAATAGAGCCCAGTTCCGCTTTTAATGTCTAAAGATTATTGAATCTTGGGTCTCCTGTTGCTCCCCTGACACATAAACTAGATCATTGTGAGGTCATTCCAGATTCCACGGTTATTCTACACTTTTAACATATTAAGTAATGAAGTCTAATTAGGAGTGTTGCGTCTTCACTCTACATTTTCTTCTTGAACGGGCCAGTCATCTTTTTTTGCTCCAAGGTGAAAAGTAAGACCTGCACCCTTCATCTTAACCAGCTATCCTGCTGTTTCCTGCCTTTCAAAAATTTATCAATTAAAACAAAACGGACTGTGAAGATTACAGTGCAATGCAGCCCTCTCCTTTCCTAGAAATAACACTTTATAAATTCAGTACTCCTGGCCTGAAGACACTAGATATCATTCCCAAAGACAGCAACGGCCTCATAAAGGAGGGCCCACCTAATGGACTGCTGGCGGATGTTCTGCTGAGACTAGTAAAATGGATAGGAAGGCATAGGATGGCTACAAGCACTTTCAAAGCAGAAAATCTCTGAAATATTAGAGATCTGGTATTTCAAATCTTTGCAGATACTGGGAACTTAACATGTCTTGTTGGAAAAGGCCATGACCAGAGTATTGCAATATGTGCCACCTTTCTGACCCCTTCTGACTTCTAAACTGTATTATTACTTACAATTTAAATTATTCAGTGATGGCCAGGCATGGTGGTGCACGCATGTAATCCCAGCACTCGGGAGGCTGAGGCAGGAGGATCGCTGTGAGTTCGAGACCAGGCTGGGCTACATAGTGAGTTAGTTCCAGGTCAGTCTCAACTACATACTGAGACCCTGTCTCAAAAAACAACAAAACAAAAAAAAAATTCAGTGATGGAAAGTATCATTTCCAACACCAGTAGTACTCTAAATGTTTACAAGTTTTATCTGTTTAAGAGCACTCTTATCTAACAAATTTTATTTTTCCTCCTGTAAGGCACTGATGAAAGTCTTTTACAGATATTCTGTATTACACTTCAAACGCGCTGTTCCTGAGAGTAGAAACTGCATTGCAAATGACAGATTTGTCTCCTGTGTCAATTTCTGTTCATTAATTGGGCTAAACTGCTGAGAGCACCAACTTAGAAGGACGAGCATCATTCCTTAGAAGGAGTTTTGTCATCAAGCAGTGCTATCTGTAGGAGGACCAGAGACTTTTTATGGAAGCAAAACCATACATTTTCTAACCTATTTCTAGGCAAGATCTGCATATCTTTTACTACCAGAAAAATTACAGAAAACTGCAGTGCCTGCCTAAATTGGAAATGCAAACAAGGTAAAACAAATAAACAAAAAAACCCTACAAAAATCTCTATACCTTTACCCATATGGGTTTCAGAAAATGTAGTATATTAAGATTGTACAAAAATATGTGATTGTACATATTTCAATATGCCTAGAAAATTTTAAAGCATACACAAAGAAATATTTAGTGATTCCTTTGTGGTAGGGGCATTATAGTACATCACTGAGAATGATTTCCACAGAAGCATCCTCCCCACTAAGAGCTGTGGAAATGTCTGAATTCTAAGAAAATTAATGTTTAAACCAAATATTATCCCTATATTTTAACCTGCTGTGAAAGAGAGGGTTTTTTGTTGTTGTTGATAATTCCTGTTTTGTCTTTTTAATTTTGTTTTGTCACTTCAAGGTCCCACTCATTTTCTTAAATGAAATGTAAATGTAAATTTGTTGAAAGAATGAATCAATCAATCAACCAGACAGCTGGCCAATCCGAATGTCTTACACCAAATTCGTAAATTTCAGCTCCAGGCCAATTCCACCCAAACCTCCTTCTTACTATATAACAGAATTTACCTTTTGGTTCGGTCATGAACTATGAGTACGATCCGGGGACAAATCCCTAAACTGATTTGGGTTTCATCTTCCTCCTCTTCCAAATGGGGAAGATGCCCTTGCAGTTTGCTTTTGCCAAGATGCAATGGTTGTTTTTCACAAGCCTTTCAGCCAGGCGCTGCTGAGTGGAGGAGCCACTGTTGTTATTCCTTTAAAGGTGTCACTTAATTCTTTCAAAGCCTGCTTTTCTCTCTCTCTCACTCTCCTTATTTGAATGATGTGATAAGAACTTAATGAAAACAAATCCTGCGGAAATATTATTAATCAGCTCCTGCGGGGTGGTAAAATGTCCCAGAGTTGGATTGTGTTCCCTCGTAGCATTTACAGAAGTGAATGACAGTAATTTAAAAGATAACACAGCTGAGTGGATTAATCATTTAGTGACCTAAACTGAATCCCATGTTCCTTGGGCTTCCCCAAGGTGCTTGAATATTTCTCTAACATCTCTTGTGTTATGTCATTCAGTTATTACATTTTGAGGGAAATAAAAACAACAGTAATGGTTTTGGAATGAATAACTTCATATAATTGAAGCATTTATATTTCCTTTTGAACATAACAATAGCCATAAGTGAATTTTAGTCTATTTTTGTAGAAATATTTCTTTTTGATTATTTGAAAGCCATGCACATTATATTTTCTAGAACGACAGCCAATCTATGTCTTGAAATACTATCCATCATTTTGTTTTCTAAATATTTAAGAAAATACTAATAAAAATAATAAAACTTCTTGTCTAATCACAACCATATGGTCCAAATATTGATGCCTTCTTAAGTTGTTTTTAAAAGCTAATAGTCTGCAATCTAGACAGACATTTCAGTGATTAAGTAAACTATTCAGTCAATTCAGTTAAATAAATTGAAGATGACTAGCTCTTTTGATATCACCTAACTCAGCTTACTGCCTTGTCCAAACATAGTAGGCACTAATAAATATTTATTGATTTAAGCTGTTTGTTCTTTAAAGTGGTATGTACTTAGATTGAAAGTACTACAAGTAATTTTGATAAGGCATGTGAAATGCCTAATAACCCCAATTAAGTCCTTTTCTAATTCTTGTGTGCACTTTCATTACTGGGTTTCACTTGTTCTTTTTTTATTATTGAGCATGGATTTAAATGCCCATTGCAAATCACCTTCCCAATAACTATTACGTATTTTGTTTTAATAATTATTCATTGAGTTTAACTCATTTCCCCATTGTCTTAATTCCAAGTATCCTTCCGTTGTGAACAGTACAGCACATTATTTATAAATGGTTTGGAAAAGAAAAAGGAAAACAGAGATGAAATACCATGAACAACAATGAGAAAGTGGCTCTTACCAGAAAGTGTAATTCATTAATAAGTGACTTCACTTTTCAAAGAAAGTCATTAAATAATATTTTCACTCCTATGAGACAATAATTCTGTGGAGTTAGATTTGATCAAATAATGATTAAATGAACTGCAGGAAGATAATAATGTAACTGTGGCATTATGATTTCTGGGACTCCGATTTTGTACTTTACAATTTTTGAATATGAATACATGATATTTAGATCAATAAGTCTGAGGAAAGAATAGAATGAACATATCATTGAGCAATGAAGAGGATTTCATATACAATTATATTTACACATTTATTAAAGTTATTAAAATGTCTACCTGTTGGATTATTTCTCTTGATTCTTTACATTTTTATTTCCAATATACTGCAGTTCCAACACGGAGAGGCCTGTACTTCTGTTATATAACCTACAATATGTCACTGTAACCCAAAACAACTTTAAGGTATGGTTTTGGTTGTCTGTAGGACAGCAATATGGATGTACTGTTTAAGAAGCTGATGTTATAGTTGGCTTCATAAAGTTAAGTGCCAAAGGCAGGGATGTCTTTTCCCCAGTGTGACCCCAGAAGCTGGCACCAGGTAGCTGTACTCCCTTGCAGGCTCCAGGCAGGCATTCCTGGGGGTGGCTGTGCCTGTCTCCTCCCAGGGATTTCGAAAACTTTCTAATGAACCCATGTTTTCCATGGCCTTTGATGCATAATGTAGTTGTGCCTTTCTACAGAGGCTGCTACGGTGTGCCGGAGGAAGGTGTGCATGCTTGAGCAGTGGAATTTCTCTTTTCAGTTTGCCTCTGGTCCTTGGCCTGTGGGCCTTGTGGCAGTGGGGCATGGATATCAGTCCACATTCTTGGGCCGCAATGATTATAGATCAGAGTGGTTAGAAGATGGCTGCTATTCAACATTTATACTATAAAATTCAGAATGTTTAATTTTATATAGGCAAAAAACCCTAAAGCTATTGTTCACATTTTCCTGTAGATACTGGCTAAGATTGGCTTTGCTTCATCTCCCATGAAATACAGTGAGAGCCTTTGTATGACAGAGTCATTCCAAGGAGGTTGGCATTCACAGGGAGCATCTTGGATGCTCAGCTTCATGAGTGGTGATGTGCCCGATTAAATAAGTAGTATTTAGGGAACTACAAAAGAAGAAAGGTCTATGTTACTTCCAAAAAAATGGGTTCTGAAGAACTATGGCATTGGGAGAAATAATAGCATCGCCACATTTTTGTCATAAGAAGAGATGTAAAACTGGCCAGGAGTGGGTATATTTGATAGTAAAAACCACAGGAAAATAGTGCCTGGACACTTCACATGCACTGCTATATAATAAAAAAACATACCTGTGCATTTTCTACAAATCACTTGAATCTTCTCAAATAAAGCCCTTTATGAAGTTCTATAATACCAGTATTTGTAATGTATTTCAATGAAATAATTTTTATACACAGGATCTACCAAAAAATACTTGTTTGAAGTCTTAAACACCCAAGTGGTGGCCCTGAGGTCTTAAATTTGGAAAATAGTTTGACCCATTTTTTTATGCAACAAAAAAACTTAAAGCAAGTGTTCATCCAGTCTTACTAATAACAATCAGATTAGGAAAGAACTCACATTTATCTAAATCAAACCACTGTATTTTGGGTCAGTTCTCAATTGTCAGAATTTTGTTCCCAACACTGAACATTGTTCAAAACTATCGTTGTGCTGGGCCCACTGGTGCGTGTCTATAATCCTAGCTACTCCGGAGGCTAAGGCAGGAGGATATAAGGTTGAGGCCAGCTAGATAACTTAGTGAGACTGTGTCTCAAAACAAAAAATAAAAAAGACTGGAGATATAGCTGCTTGGTAGAGTGCTTGGCTAGCAAGCTGGAGATCCTAGGTTCTAGCCACAGTATCACAAAATAAGCAAACAAATACACAAATAAAACAAAAACCTAACAATCTCTCTGTGCATCAGAAACACCTGAGGAATTTTTAAAAATCAGCCAACCAGGTTAATGCTTCAGTGGTTTGGCTTTGTTAGCGAAAAGGAAGAATCTTTTCCTCCCTCATTGCTGGGTTCATGGCTGAGGCGCCTATAAGCAAAGAGAGATTAACAAGAGAAAAGCATACAAAGGTATTTAACGTAAGTTTTACACAACAAGGAATTCTTCAGCAATGAAGACCAATATCAAAACACAGTTAGAGAGAAGGAATACATTATGGTTCTTTGTGGCACAGTAGGGTAAATACAGTTTGTAATAACTACTTATTTTATGAGTATTTAGGAGAGGGGAGCTTCAGGGCTCCAAACATAAAAAGCTGATAAGGAGAGAGAAATGCTAATTACCCCAATTTGATCAGTGCATGCTTTAGGCCCATGTTGAAATAACACACTCTACCCCATAACATACACATTTAAAATTTGTTGAGCAAGCTAAAATAATATGAAACTATAGCATGGAAAAATACAGGTGTTATACACTTGTTATAGCTCTTTAGCAAAAATAAAAAATTCGCAGCTGTATTGTTCTGCATGCCCTGTATAAAATATTTACCCAAATAACCACTATTCTCAAATTAATGCCATTCAGTATTACTTCAAAGGGTTAACAGTGCTTTCCTTCCTCCCTCACTAAGGTCTTGCCTAATCACATGATATGCCAAAAAGGGCCCTGTATAGGAAGTCACAAAAGCCATTTGACAGGTTTTAGGAGGTCACCTTCCTTTTAAGATGAGATGGGGGATCATAGTTTTACTTTTCCCTGTACATATATTTTGCATATGACATATGACATATATTCTGGAGGCCAGATGAGTAGGTAATGTAAATGAATTTTATAATATCTTTCTTATAAGAAATTTTTTTAATTATAAATAATTACAAATAAATCATATTCCTTTGGTGCCAGGCCATCCACTGGTACAGGGAAAACAGGCCTTGTCTTCAGGAAGAAGAAGAACTGATCATTCTTTTTATCTCTGCTCCTTTCACTATACACAAACATCCCTTCATTGCATATCTATATCTAAAGACATCTGAACTAGAGTGTTAAGGGCATGAGACTGAGCCAAGCCTTTCTCCATCTTCCATGGCCACAAGGCCACTTATACTTGAGGGGTTTTTGTCTCTGTGGGCCTTTGCAATGAGTTACATTTCCTTGTCTCTCTCTCTCTCTCTCTCTCTCTCTCTCTCTCTCTCTCTCTCTCTCTCTGTCTCAAGTATCTCACTAAGTTCCACAGGTTGAGTTTGAACTCCTGATCCTCTCATCCTCTCACCTCAGCCTCTCAGGGGCCAGGATTACAGGCATGCCCACCACATCTGGAGAGTTGAGTCATTGTTTAGGCTTTCTTAGCCCTTCATTGGTGGAATAGGAGTCCTGTAGAGCAAGTCGATCATTACAAGGGTGTCTGTGAACTCATCATCCAACAAGCACCACTTTTCTGGAGCCAGTTACCTCTCTGGAAGGAGCAGACACTGTTTGCTCACCCTGGCAGAAAAATAGTTCCTAATTATCATTTTTACACTCTGGCAAAGCAGTAGTCGCTTGGATGTTGTACATCCTCAATCTGTTGTTGTACTTGTAAAAAGAAAAGACAGAGATAAAGATTCAAAGCTCATGCTTAGCTTGATAATAACGTGGACAGTTGCGGAGATGCATGAGTGGACAAAGTGGGAGTGAGCTATGCTAATGAATGGGGATTTTTTTTTTTTTTTTTTTTTTTTTTTTTTTTTTTTCGGGGTGAAATTTGTTTGGGTTTTTTTTTTTTTTTTTTTTTTTTTTTTGATACCGGGGATTGAACTACTAGTCTTTGCTCTTGCAAGGCAGGCCACCGAACCGCTGAGCTAAATTCCCGACCCATCAATGGGGAATTTAGCAAGGCTAGTTGCTCAAATTCTTCTTTATGTCCCTGTGTCTTCAAAAGGTCCCTTTTTTCTGGTGCACAAGAAGGTCTTAGAACCTGCGGCTGTGGAGAGTCAGAGAATCCTTTTAGCAAAGACAGGCAAGTGAAAGTTAGAGAATATTTCTGCTTCTGCTGTTTTCTCAAATGTCAGGGCACCATATGACGGAGCTGTCCTGAGCGGAATCAATTTACCTTGACCTTGATGAGATTCAAACATTGGTATGTTTAGAAGGTTCTGTTGGCGATCCTTACATATGTCCTAGTTCCATTGGTTTTTTTTGTAGTTCTTTTTTTTTTTTACACACCCAGGCCTTAACCAACACTAAATAAACCATAATTTCAAAAGATGTAACTCAGTGATTGTTGCTTTGGAATTTCCTAAAAATCTGAGATAATCCTAATTTGCAATATATTGAGAAGTACTACTCTAGAGCAATTTTAGCTGTTGTTTTCATCTCCACATGGTGAAAAAGCATGGTTTTTTTACACAAAGTGAATAATTCATTCCAAACTGATAAAGACGCAAACTTACAAATCTTACTAAAAACCAAAATTGTTACATATCCCTAAAATACTATGGTTCTTGTGATGTCAAATCACCAATTTCACTGAATTTTGATTAAATTGGTTTATTACTTACACAGACCTGTCACCTTCTCTTGAAATGCAGAGTAATTCCACTTTCATATATTTCTATTTATCCAGAAATGGATCCTGTATGAGCCTGAGGGTCCTTTCAGAATTACACACCAAGGAGATTTAGGTTTATTCTGGGCAGGTTCCTGTAGCCTCTTCCCTTCCAGCCTTTTCAAAACCCTTTCACACTAAACTGCAAGATTACCTTCCAGCACATGGGAGGCAAACCAGGCAGACTGATAAGCAAAAATAGGAGCTGGCAGGCTTACGAGGAAC
The DNA here is from genome assembly GCF_012274545.1 of Fukomys damarensis. Lineage (NCBI taxonomy): Eukaryota > Metazoa > Chordata > Mammalia > Rodentia > Bathyergidae > Fukomys > Fukomys damarensis. The sequence continues at coordinate 54,612,420 of NW_022900942.1, read as the reverse complement.
ACAACTAAATCTCAGGCTTGTGTTTATCCAATCGATAAATGCCACGGCTCTTGAATAACTGTTGTTTAAATTCATTTCTCTGTGGCAGAACAAAGGGAGTGTAATGAAAGCAATGCTGTTAAGAGAGCTCATTAGAGTCAGAAGGGAGAAGGCAGGCTTTAAGATAATCACTCTTAGGAAGACAACATCCAGACCATCTTTAGGGTCACAATAATATCAGTAGGCAGTGGGGTGGTTAGACATTGCCATTTGCTTTGTCTGTAGAATGATAACAGAAAGGAGAAGAATTAATAGACTCATGGCAGAAATCTCCCTGGTCTGCACAACCCTTTCGTTGAGTCCTTTGTCACTAATTCGCTTTTGGTAATAGGAATCTCCCCTGGTGCTTTTCAGTGTTAGCATTTGAGAAGCAGTTAGCCAAGTGGAAAGGCCACAGATCAAGCCTATTGTCTGTTGGTGAGGACTCCAACCAACCCTGATGGACCAAGGAATCCAGCAAAACAAAGAATCCTTAGTGCCTTGCAAAAAGGAATTCTACATCAGAGAAAAGGCCGAGGAGTCCTTTTGATTATCTGAAAAGGTAATGATTAGAAGGTGAGCCTATTATGAAACAAAAAAGAAAAAGAAAAAAGAAAAACAGCAACAAAGGATGGAAGAGAATGAAACTAAAAAAATGAAACTTATTTCCCTGCAATATTTTCCCGAGGATCTGGTAACACAAATGAGAAGAGAAACTTAGAATCTCTATGTTAGTCTGTGATGCCTCTTGTCTCCACTAATGCAGAATCCATTTACTACTCATTGTTTCTAAGCGAGAGACAGGTTGCGTTAGTGTTTCTTTCCACAACATTTCTGTTAGATAGGACGTATTTTGGCAAGTGAGAAGAGGAACTGAACATTCAGTCTGCTTTGTCAGGCAAGTGATTATCTCTGAAGGAATATAACTTTTGAAAATCAAAAGATCTCTAAATTCTCAAGCATTCATTTTTTAATTTGGATTTGTAATCTCTGCTTTAGTTTGGTTCTTCCTTCTCTAACCTTAAAAAATACTCTTGGGTTGGGGCCTTCTAGGAATATTCATGCTTTCACTTTTAAGGCCAGGCTAAAGATAAGAACGGGGTTCTATGACACTAGAAAATCCTCAAGTGAAAGACAGTCAATAAAGTTTTTGAAAGCAAATGTAAACATAAATTATCTTAACCTGGAGAAAATAGTGTTGATCATCACCAGAGGTATTTGTCTAACCTAGGACAACAAAAGAACAAAAACTGAAATAAATCATCAAGCAGGATTACTCACTATATAGAATGAAAGGATAAAGTCATTTAACCTTCTCATAAATATTCTTAGGGTAGATATAATTATTTTATTATTTTATGAATAAAGACGTTGAGGCTAAGAGACTTCCAGCGAGTTGCTAAAAGTCATACATCAGCTAAGTAGCTCAATATCTGGAAGTTAGGTTGGTGGAGTCAAAGACCTTTAGCACTTTCCTGATCTTCCTTCTAATTCCTCTGTGGACTTGTTGGACTTGTCTTATCCTCGTGGCCATCTGAAATCATCTCAACCCCGATTCTTTGAAACGTCCTACTGAAAAAGAAAAACGGTCTTCATTCTATGCTCCCTGATTGTGAAATGTGGCGCATCCATTAGAAAACAGCATTTCATTTGGCTGGAGCACCTGCTTCATTCTCATTGACCCCATAAAGTCACTCCTACATTTCCTGTAGAAACGAAGATCAGCAAGGCAGACCAGCTGTAACAGAGGTAGCCGTGTGCTCCAGCACTGTCCTCCTTCATGGTCTACAAGGACCACAGCACAGTCGGTCCTGCTCAAAGATCTGCCCACATCTGTGCAGCTCTTGAAGAGAAGTGAATCAGGGCAGCTTTTCTCAGGAAGGGCATAATTCACACAAATGCAGATACTTGGTCACGTGTATGCAAACAAGGAATTTCACCTTGCTCTGTTGGTGGTGCCTGTATTCCACTCATTTTTCCTTCAATTTCCTATCACCGCTAGGGTTGCCATATCTATCAAAGAAAAGCACAGGATGCAATGGTGGAATTTGAATTTCAGATAAATGACAGTTTCTTAACATATGTAAATTTAAATTTCAGATAAACAGTGCATGCTTTGCATAAATAGTTTTATATAAATATGACCCTGCAACATTTGAGACATTCTTTCTTATCCTAAGAAGTTATAGTGAAAAAGTATATAATGCTTATCTGAAATTCAGGTTGAACTAGATATTCTATTGTCAATCTGCTAAGCATTAGGACTCATTATGATAACACTACACAGGAACTGACATGCTCTATTTGTTAAATAAACCATGCCTTTAAAATTAAAAGGTTAATATGATGCATGGTAATGTGGGTACATATTTATTTTCAGTGTATTCTGGGTATCACTATGAGAAAACTCAAAAGCATTCCAATGGACACCAAGTTGTCTTTGTAATGTTACTGTGATTTCCTTTTATTTAAGCTACCATTTTGTCTTTTCTTTGTATCGATACCAGTGGGATATTTTCTGGATGCACATTAATTCATTCAGTTATACTCTCAGTAAATACTTACTGAGTACTAATTATGCATATAGGTGTTCAAAAGTGAACATGAGCCAGATATTACCTTTAGGAAATCTACATTTTCTCGTGAAAAATAAGGTGCAGAACCAAAGGATGACACAAAGCAGTGTTACAAGAGAACAACAACAGCAAAACCTGAAAATCTGGGAGGACAACTTCACTTTACTGAAGTTAGAGTCAGGGTGTGTTGAAAAAGAAAAAAGTTGTAGCCATATATCAATTCTTAAAATTCAGTCATGTTAATATTTACTCTCTGAATTTTTCTTAAGAGTGGCCAATTGGTATATAATGTTTCTAGCCTAATGATTATTTTTAAATTAAAGAAAACTCAGTGCCCTTGGTGACCATTTCATGGGCCTCCACTGATTTGCTTGGGTGGTTTTATTTTTAATGTCATGAATAGTCAGCCTTAAGTATATACTAATGGGTTTCATGCTTCATCATTTTTTCAGGATCGACAAATACCATTTCATATTCAGGCAAGAGCTTGGTCCCAATTTCTCAGCCCCTTTTCTTAACAAATATAATGTAAAAAATGTAAATATTGCATTGCCTCCTGTCTAACTACCAGGTGTACTAATGAACGCAGTGCCTGTGAGCTGCTTCTGCCTCCTCTGGGACTCTAAACTGCAGCCAGCCGCTTACATTCCTCAGACCAGTGGCTGTCAGGAGGAGCTGCTGGCCAGCTCTTTCGGTTCACAAACTTCCCAGCTGGCAGAGCTGCACTGTTTGCACTGCAGCTATGGGTCTTCAAGTGCTGCCTCTTGGTGCCTGTTGGGTTTGCACTGTGTGAACCAGGGCTGTGGAGGGAAATTGCTGTTGTTCTCAGTCTCCTGGGTCTGGGTTTGGGCTCCAGCTGAAGCGCTTGGTTTGTTGACTTCAGCTCCAAAACTCATTTCTTTTGGCTCTCTCCAATTATTGCCACTTCCTTTTGTTTATACAGCTCCAAGGGGCTCTGAGATATGTTAGTGTAATTAGTTCTCTCAACATCCTTCCCTAACAAAGAAAGCGAATCTGTGAATAGCAAGAACAGGCAAGACACACTCATCCATCTCTGTGTTTGCTCTTCATTTTATCCAATCTCATCAGTTTTAATACAAAGGAAATGAACGCTAAGGAGAGAGCTAATGGGCACACTAGTTATTTATTAGTCAAAATATCATTTCCCTATCACGGTAAATAGACATTTACCTAGAAGCCTCTGGAGGAAACTTCAGTTATTCTACTTCCCTCCCTGTGACATTTTCCCTTATTATCCATCAAGAGTGAGTCATAATCACATTAGAGTATGAATTCAATTTTAGCAACCTTTTTTCCCTTCATTGTTATTACAAGTTAAATTGTAAGTATTTCGCGTGAAGGGATTGTCAGTATTTGCCTTCCAATTAGCTGATAGAGCCCCATGGAATTTCACTACAACAAGTGAGAGGGTTTAGAGGGAAACGCATCTTTGGATGTCTAGTTTAATATGATTGCTCTGTGACAGTTGGGATTACCTTGTGTTCCAGTACAAATCCAACAGAGAAATGTTTGTCACATTTAACTGACAATTTGGTGTTATAATTATGTATTAAGTATATTTACTCCAGCCAAGCATTAATGTAAGGAAATATCAACTTTTTTTGCTCATGAGAAGTAGAGGAAAGCATGCATGCTATTTCATTATCTGTCCACAGCAAGGTTTTCTGCAACCACAAGTTGCTGCTGGCGCTTGGGGAAATGGTATCTTAAATTCTTTATAGTGTGATTAGTGTCAGAGCGGCATGCAGACCACCACTTGGGATTCATCAAAGCAGGGCCCACTGTGGGCCTTTTCTCTGTGGATGAAGTGGTCTGATCTTGATCCTAATAGCATCTGTGTAGGATTACCTACTATGTTTAAAAGCTCCTCTCTTGGCCTGCAATCTTTTGCATAATCCCATACAATTCTTATCTCCTCAGAGTGCCATTCTTGCTTAGAATGAGATACAGTGTCTGCCTAGTGACATATGCCTGAGAATTGAGAAATCTTCCTTGTAAAGTTTTAGCTCTCCCCCTTCACCCCGCCACCCAGTATTTCTGAGTGTTAGAGAAAAAGACAAGGGAGAAGGCAAAGGGATGACACATGAGACTGTTCTCATTGTCTTTCTATCATCTCCTCTTCCCATTTTTAAAATTCTACTTTTTCTCCTGGGAAAGGGGAAAATGCCTTCTTTGCATGTCTGAATGTGGCTAGGTACAGATCAGACTACAGGAAAAAGTTATAGCTTTTGTAGATTGGGTAAAAGTTCCAGCAGTACATCAGCTTTTTCTCTGTACCAAGATAAAAATAGTCTCTCTATCTCTGTGAGTGAGTGAATGAGGTTGAGTTTCTTACTTAGGAATTTTCATCTCAAAAAAAAAAACTTTGAAGTATCCCGGACCTAGAGAGTCCCATATTTTGCAGCTGTTACAACCAACACAGCAAATAAAATGAGATAATGATCCATAAAACCATAATAATTTAAATATTGTTATACAATTATTATTATTATCAAAGAGGAAAACCTTCATTAAGAAAATATGGTGTGTCTATCCCCGATAAAAAAAAGATTAAAAAAAAGAAAATATGATGTTGTATTTAGTGCCTTGAAACAATACGAAAGGACATCAGATAACTTTGAGAAGAACCTACAATACATCTCCTCTCCTCCACCCTGAGACTCCCTTCTCACACACAAAACTACACACAGAAGACATTCATACTTAAAATAATCCTAGGATTTGGTTTGTTGAAGCTGATAAAAGAGCCAATGTTGTTCATGAAGTAGCATTGGGAATAAACTACCAGTGCAAATTATTGTATATTGTCTGGGAAGAAGAATTTGGAGTAAAGGAAGAAGTAATCTGGTATTCTAAAGTGAGGTAGGTGTTCAGCAGAAAGGATGGTGGGAAATTTGTAACCTAAACTGGGGAAGACTCAGAAGCTTCTTAGAGGGAGTTTGGAACCAGGGGGTTCCAGGGCCCAGGGGTAAAAGAGTTATGAGCAACACTAAATTAGACTTCTTTCTGTTTATAGGTATCCCTAGCATCAACAGTTCTTGACTCTCTCAGGATAAGAACGAATAGGCCCGTGGTAAATTATGCAGACATGTGCCCTCACACCTCATAAATGGCTCAACCAAGACTGGGATCTTCATTTATATAAAAATGCAGTGTTAAGAAAATATTACTATATATCATCTAGTGATCTAACTGTTAGAACTGAAAATTAATCACTGGGAAACAATCACCTCTGCAAGTCTTAGCTGCTGACTAAATAAATGTAAGATAAAATTAGTACAAATGGGTAACAAGAAGTGATTTCCATATTTTACTGACAAGTAATGTTAGAAATCATTATCCTAATGGTTTATGAACTTCGTGTATTACGAGGTGACATTCTGGTGTAATATTATGATCAAGAGCAGAAGTTTTCATCCCTGGATGACATAACCAAGGAAGTTCTGTAGAGTTTCAAGCCTGTGCACACATGCGGACAGGTACGCTTACAACAGGTTCATCCCCTGAGAACCACTGTTTTCTTTGTTAGAACAGAACAAAGGAAAGAGAGTTTTAGATGTATAAGTGGTGAAATTTACATAGTTAGAAGCCTGGAAAACCACAGTCATCACCGTAGATTTTTTTTTTCTCTTCCCAGTTAGTTTCTCTAAGGTGAAAAATATGTTGCTATAATTTACAGAACTCTCTTTCAGCTGAGTCTTGGCATGATGGCAGGATAGGAGCCTAGAAACAGCAAGAGTTGAAACCCTTCTTCTTTACCCAGGGTCACCCTTCCTTAGCAATTGCATGTAATTGCTGCCTGTGAGGTCAAGTTCATCAAAAGATTTAGAAGTGGGTCAGTCGGTAGAATGTAGGACAAGTGTGACATCGAAGTGGAGCTGAGGAAGTTGGAATGCAGCCTTGCTGTACTTCCCTTCTCCTATGAGCACTTGTGACCACATCTCTGGTGAGAGACCTGGACCTTCCAGTGGGGCCTCAGGATCCTCTGTAATCTGGGTGTCAAGAATGGGGTAGAGCACACTCTATCCCAGCTGACCGGAAGCTCAGGGATGGGGGTGGATGCAAACAAGGTACACTGGGCAGAGCTTGGCCAGAGGAGATGGATGGTCCCTGGGGAGAAGGGGACAGTAGAGTGGTCCAGCTGATTTCCGGGGAGGAGGAATAGGTCTCCCTGGCCCCAAAGAGATGAGCAAGTATCCCTTACTTTCAAGCGTGGCAGTGGCATAGACTTATCAGCAGAGGAGACTTGGGGACACTGAGCTTCCTGTGGTGTTGGGAAAATGGTGACAACTTACAGGCACATACTTTCCTCAGGCTATTATCTGGAGCACTGCGACATTTGGGCCCCAGGTCCAAGTTAGAAAATCAGCTCCAGCAAATGCACCAAGATTGACTCTCCAGATAGTAAGAAAATCTATAGTGATTCGATAAAAGCATATCAAATATTTCAGAATTTTAGCAAATAGAATTTTAATTTTTTAAGTTCTGTAGAGAAGTTAAAAATAGGTAATTTAACATGATGAAATAAAATAATTCAATTTATGTTGAATTTAATAATATAAACTTGTAATACTGATTAAATAGGCATAAATCCTCAAAAAAATGATCATATACTTATCAACCAAAAAAGCATTAAGCAATTTTTCATACCAGAGCTTTTGTTTATCCCTTTGGGACTTCTCTGACTCCCCTCAAAAAATCTTGGAAATCAATTCCTTTAAAATATTCAAAATGTAGTCCTGAAAATTAATACTCACAATTAACCCTTAGAATAAGTGAGACTCTCTAAAAAGTCAAAGGAATAGTGCAAACATTATTAAATTTGACCTTTCCCTTTCCCTTGCCTTGAAAATAATGAACAGGCAAAATGTGGAGGCCAGAAAGGCTACAAAGGTAGATATTCTTTGTAAGTAAAACAACGTTGAAGTCAGTTATCCCAGTGGAAAACATAAGGCCTTTGGGCCTATGGAACACTGTATGAGACATCTATACATGAGCTTTTTATGCCTTCTGTTACGCTGTATTTGTTCTGACTTGGAATGTGTGATACTACGCTTGGGTAAGGGTAGAGATACACAGCTGCACTGTGCACACACATACACACACACACTTTGGGAAGCCAAGATGTTTGAAGCCAGACTACAGACAGAGCACTGAAGAAAGAGGGCTGTTCTAATATTTGAGATCCACTTTATTGTAAAGATGAGAGAAACACTTTTCGTAAGAGTCTAGGAGCTTGGTTCAACAGCTATACTTTCTCATCAGAAAAATCCACTTTGTAAGACCAAAAATCTCAGATTGTGTTGTATTTGCCAGGCGAGACTACCCATGGGGAGTCCTTTTGCTTCCCCATTTTTAAGCTTCTCATTCACTTGGAGTTCCTAAAGTAGTTGGTTTCTTTCTTTCCCCTTGGCCTCTTTAGCTCCAGTCATCATTTAAAAGTCTGTCACTGTGGCTATTTGCTTGCCTTAAAAATGCACCAAATCATATAGCCTTTATACCTATTAATCTTCCATTGTCTCTGCCAAGTCTTCATGTTTAGCCACCTGATTTCAATCAGACTCCATAGGAATGTGCTATCCTCCCTAGATGGTCACCCAAAGGGCTGCAACTGCAAGCTGGCAAGAGCCAGAGAAGCTGGACACCAGGAGTTTCCCCAGTAAGTATGTTAACAACAAGCATGGATTAACAGGCAAAACTATCCTCCAAACTAATTTTCCATTGATTTTATGGAACTACACTAAAAAATAAGACACAGCCCTCTGAGAAACACAGGTTTTACAAAATTCAGTATCATTATATACATAGTTCCCGAATGTTCAGGCCACTGTCATCTAGAAAATTATAGTATAAGATGTATTTCCATCGCCATTGATTAGGTAACATAAATATTCATTTCCATACCATCAGGGTTTTCTTCTTACTTGGTCAAATTCTTAACATGCACCATCCTGGTGTAGCTGTGTGGTATTTTAGACAATGTTCCTAGTTGGCTTTGATGCAAATCTCCAGAAAATCATGAGGGACTTTTCACATGAAAATTTTAAGAGATGTTTGCATTAGGTAAGGTATTGGTTAAGATTGGATTAGTTAAGGTGCTACAACAAACCCCCAAATGAATTAATGGTTCCACCCCAACAGTCACTAAATTCCTGATTATAATGATTCCAAACACCATCCTAGTTGGTTGCTTCCCAAACTTAGCTCTGCCATGTTTAAGAAGAAGCTTCCAAGGCTTGGGGAATGATTCCTTTTCTAGCCAATCAAAAAGACACAGAACCACAGAGCATCTCTTGAGGGATGCAGCTGTTGTCTGGGTTAGGAGGTAACATAATATATCCATTACCACCCCCCCTTATTTTCTGGAAACTATTCAAATGACTATTGGGGAGGCCAGGAAATGCAGTCAAATTGTGTGCTCAGGAAGTAAAAGAAATAGGTCTGGTAAACATCCCAATAAAGACTTACAAATTTATTTTTGGTTGCTATTTTCTTCAAAACTGGGAATATTTCTAAAAATCAATGCAATCTGCCACTAACTTGAAATGTATTCTGTAGCTAAGACCACCATATGTAAATTACCATTAAAGTTGTATTCTATGTTAAATGATCTACTCTGAAAAATTTTCCATGTTATCAGTATCCTGATTCTCATATGGTTTTATCTTTTTTTCACTTTCTGGCTAAAGATTTGATATTATTCCTTGGCTGCTGCACAGCCCATCTCCGAAAATGCACTAAAAGTAGAGTTCATTCAGCTAAGCTAGCCAGGAAACAGGATAAGCTCACTGCAATTTCTCCCTTAGCTAAGGGCTTTGTACCACCAAATGCTCCACAGCCTCCATGCGGCAAACTGAAATTGCTGCTGCCCTCGCATGAACCTGAGATGGGGTGATGGTTCAGATAGCTGCCTCTTTATCCCCCTGCAAGCTAGACGCTGACACCCCAAAACATCTAAGCAGAAGCAAACCTGGAAGACTCAGTAAGTGTCAGTCTAGCTGCCAGTAGGCACTACTTGATGCTTGTAGAGACTGACGTGGAGAAAATCTCCTGAGAAATCTCCCTTTGGCTGTGCAGCAGACATTTCACAACCACCCTCAAATCATTTGCTGAGCTATTTGCACTCTGCCACAGAAGTTTCCATCAGCCGAAAGGACAGCTGAGAATTCAATGCCACTTAGGCTGTTTGCTACGAATTGCAGAACGGGAGACTCTCCAATCTTCCTGGCAGTTCTTATAAGGATCTTCAGGCGCTATCTCCTTTGAAATGCATAAATATAACCAAGAAAACAAGATTTTACATATCATGATGGTCAGTGCTGATTGTCAGTTTGATTGGAAAAACGGTGACTGGATTGCAGGGCACTGACTTCAGCGATGGATTAACTCATAGTTGGTAGCTGAGTGGGTCTTTAGGAGATGGGGACCTAGTCGAAGGCCGCAGGAGGCATGACTTTGAAGCGTGTATCTTTTCTCTGCTTCTGGCTCTCTTTGTGTTTCCTGCCTGCCACAAGGTGAGCACCTTTCCTCTAGCATGTCCTTCTACCATAATTTTTCTGCCTTGGAGTCAGCTCACCATGGATTGAAACCCATGAAACTGTGATCCAAAAAAAAAAAGTTTTCTTCTTTAAGTGGTTTTTCTCAGGTATCTTGTTACAATGACAGAAAACTAACTAAAAATGATTTCAAAATAATGAGCCGATTCTAGAAATATGTAGATATTGGGTGCAAAAACGGAATTTCCAGCATTTCGTTTTATATGTATGCAGTCCTTACACAAATCATTACCGTAGCATCATGGCCTTTATCGTTCATGATTTGGCCATTGGGATATGAGGGTCAATTGTAGTTGCTCAAAAACTTTGCACTTAGATTATGCACCTCAAGGAATCAGTCACAGAAGCCTGCTGCATAGCAACGACATGACAGCTGTATGATCAGCTCTCCCAGTGCTGTGACAAAATACTCAGTACCTGTAATTTAATGAAAGATAGGTTCAATCTGGCTCACGGCGTCAGTCAGAGGTTTAGTCCTTGGCTGACAACTGGCTCCAAGGATGGACATCACAGCAGAGGGCATAGAGAAACAAAAGCCACTCATTTCAGAGGACTGGAGAGTAGGAGTGGGGAGAGACACCCTTCAAGGCACAGCTGCAGTGACCCACTCCAACCGGGCCCCACCTGCTAACAACACATTCAGCTCTGCACGAAAGTAGATTAACCCACTGGTGAGTCCTATGACACCAGGTTTGAATCACCCCTCCAGGAGTCTCTTGAGCCAGTCAAGTTGACAATTAAATTCCGCAGCTGTTACCAAGCCTTGCTGTTCTCTGGTCTCTATGTGGCTTACTGAGTCTCCTCTTCTGTCTACTACGCTAACCCCGTATTCTAAGGCTTTTCTCGTAACTTGGGACTGCTTACCTAACTTTGACTACTGATCCAACCACCTCCATTCTCCAGGTACCACAGGGTGAGGGCATCATCAGATGCATTCATTTCTCAGTCCAACTTCCATTTTTATTTTTATTTTTTACCTAAAATACAAACAACTGACTAAAATTACATGACCAATTTTTCTTACCCTGTATTATTATTTTTGCCCTTCTTACATTTCAAAACATGTCTTTCTTACTTACTTTTCCTAAAGTAGGAGGTAGTTAAATAAACTGACAAATTTCAGGAATATGTTCTGTTGTAGATAATGTGCCCCATCCCTTGGGGAGCAAGTTTGCATAAAAGAGTGGAATATAACGCCATAACAAAGCAGGCCACTCTCATCTGTAGGGAGGAATGTTTGGGAAAGAGAAGATTTCTTGTGTCCTTTAAATAGCACAATAAAACAACCCTCTGCTTAACATCTAGAGCCACAGTTGTTCTGTAATTTTTTAGTAAAAAACTTAAGGATACTTTGAATAATAGCTTGGTTTTTTTTAAAAAAATAATTTATCTCAAGTAAACTAGCAATGAAGCTTAACTGTATTTTTATTCCATGAATTAATGTAAGTACAAAGGTTAGCGTGATGATGCAAGTATCTCATTTGCCCTCTTTGTGACCATTAATGGCAATGTTGATTAAGACATGTCTAGGCCAATCTGTAGTAAAACACACTTCCGGGTGTACCTGGGTGGGCCATGGAGAAGCGACCTTAGGGACTGTAGATGGTCTCTGGTCCCTTGCTGTTTGGCACTGTTTCCCTTTTGTCTTTCTAATATGCCATGAATTGAGCATATTTGCTGTCATCCCCTTCTTCTCTGCCATGGAGCCAGCTCACCATGGTCTGAATCCCCTGAAACCATGAGCCAAATTAAACTCCTTTAAATTGTTGGTATCAGGTGGTGGGTTCCAGTAACAAGAAAGCTACTCATACTCCCAGCAGGATTTAAAAATGCAACTGTACTTCTGTGTCTTGTGTTCCTGTTTCACTACTCAGATAAACAGAAGTTTAAAGTAGTCCTGATGGGCCAAGAATAACTCTGTAATGGAGAAAAAATCTGAATATAAGGATGAAAATAGCAGACCTGGTCTCTGCACAAATAATCATTGAAGAGTAAAAGTGTAAGTTCTATAGAAACTGATAGAAGAGTCAATAGAAGTCAATAGAAAAACTCAAAGCAAGGACGGTAAAGAATAGTTACGCGCATAAAGATTTGATGAAATACTAGCTGACAACAATGAGACTCATTTATCACAGAAAAGTAGGCACATTTGCAGTAAACTCCAGTAATCACCGTGCCTTCACAATGGCATACAATAAAAATTGATATACATAATAATGACTATCAGTCACGGAATGATCCTAAATGTTTCTGAATCACTAAAAATTTGACTGTGTTCAGTATAATTTTAGGGATAAATGTACTTATTTCCAAATAAAGAAACAAAAAAAATCTTTTATAAAGAGCTATTTCCCTTAAAAATAATAAAATTTTTGAATTAGAAAAAATGTCCTGTTGTGGTATCCAATTTGTGTCTGCATTCAGTAGAAAGCAGCAATCCAGAGAGCATAGACTTGCCAGGGGATTAGAAAATGAGGGGAAATTTGAGGCTGAGGATACAGCGTCGAGGGTGACATGTGGAGAACCTGAGGGAGATGTGCCTACCGTGGGCCCCAAGGGTGATTAATGATTTGCCTGATTCTGAATGGGGAAAATTTATAAGCTGAATCCACATGATATATGTTGGCTCACGCCTTTTCAAAGGTGGCTGAATCTAGAGTATGTGATGCTGGGATTAAGGCACCTGACTACTCAACCACTCATGTGAATGATTAGATTGGCACTGCCCTAGTCCAGGTAGTTTCGATAAGATTAAAAAGGGGGCAAAAAGATGCTGTTGAGTTCCCTGATTGCTTTTGCTGTCTTCTGGCACCATGAACTGTTTCCCCTCTACCATGCCACCCTGCCTTGGAGCCAGCCCATTATGGACTGAAATCTCAACAAACTGTGAGCTAAATACACCTTTCCCCCTTTAACTTTGGATGCTAGGTATTTTTGTCTCAACAACAAGAAAAGTAACTAAGACAGTGTATGTGGATAAAAATCTCAAAACAAACCTCCCCAGTGTGGTAAAAAGAAAAGTGGTCAGAAGTTTAAGGGGATATACTCATGGATTTCTCAGAAACTATCAGGGGTCTTGGTGGTTTAGTCATAAACATCAGTAGCCCTGCCGCTGCCCTCTCCTTTATGTTATTTTTTTCATTGAGAAAAAGAAATCTTGGTTAAATCCTAAATCCATCTTTAAAACTTTAAGCGTGGATTATATGCCTAAACAGTGGGATAAAGAGGAAAAAGATCACCTTGACCTGAAGGAGTTTACACTTTACACATTGTTGATCATTCAGATAAATGCAAACAAGGGTCCAAAGTCACCCAGTTGGAAGCACAGAGCTAGGACTTATATTTGAGTTTTACATTTTTGGTGCAATATTCCCTGCAGGCTAAAAAAACATGCAAGTTCAAAACATCCAGGAATTCACTTAATTCTTTTCTTTCCTGGACAATAGCCACAGAAGGAACTCAGAGTTAATCTCTTCTCTTTTTTTTTTTCTTGATTCACCATACAAAACAAAACATCTCAGACTAAACAGCCTAATGCTATTGGCCCAACCTTTCCTTCTAAAATGAAAGAGGCCTGCTAGGGTTTGCAGTATATCTTGATGTCCTCCGGAGCCTCATTCTCTCATGGGTGGGGTTTGGGGAGGTGATTGGATCCTGGGGGCATGAGAATCATTAGTCCACTGGTGCATTTATAGCCAAAGGTGATGATGGGAGGTGGAGCCCATTTGAAGCAGGTGGATCACTGGGAATTGGCCTGGAAGGGCCAATTGAACACCACAGCTCCTCCCTTCATTCCTCTGCTTCCTAGATGCCATGCAGTGAGCAGCTCAGCTCCACCACTGCCCTCCACCATCCTGCCTTAGAGCCAGCAGCATATGAAACAAAAGCTCTACAAACTGAGCCAAAATCAACCTTTCTTCCGTTAAACGGCAGATGTCGGGTAGTGTGTCTCAGCAATGAAAAGCTAAGACAGGGACAGTGTTCTTTGGGGGACTTTGAGTTACAACCATCACTGACTGCAGAGCTGACTTAGTTCATCCTGAATTAGTTTAAAAAAAAATAAACAGGTAGAGCTGAGTTTTTCATGCTCCATCCACCTGTAAAACTTATTTAGTGTCTATTGTATACCTGAATAATGGGGTATGACAAAATAAAGATCACTTTGACCTGAAGGAGCTTACAGCTTAGATTATTTACCATTTAGATGAATCCAAACAATGAAATTGTTCTGAATAATTTTTGTAAATAATCAAACTTTATTATTACTATTGTGTTTAGAAAGTTACAGCTGTGAGGTGAATTGTCTTTTTGCGAGGCAGGAGGTGGTTGTACACCTGGATTCCTGGCAAGATATGAATTAGTTTTCTATTTTCAGTTAAATCTTGATTTTTTTTTTTTTGGTCAATATATAAATGACTTCAGTTGATTTTCTAGATTTAATTCTTAGATAATAAAAGTATTCTGAGATAAGTATATTTACAATGCATCTATTTTATTACACCTTATGTCCCATATTATACAACATAGATAATCTACTAGAAGAAACTTTCTTGAGTTCATGGCTTTGGGGATACAATACACCATCTTCTGGCTTTGCATGACTAAGCACAAAAAATAAATTTGAATTCAACTCTTCTTAGAAATGGCTCCACACACCTGGCCTCAGGGTCGTGATCTTTTCTTGGGCAATACTCTGGCTGTGCAGGTACCTTTTTCCTTTTCCAGCTCTCCTGTTTCTTTGCTAGCCAGCCTTTTCATTCCTTGGCCAATCATACCAACCTGAGGATTCTTCTTGAGTTCTGTGGTATTATGCTTCTATCCTCAGGTCCATTATTGTAAACATTGAAATTGAAAACAGCTGGCTCTGCATTTGTATTTCCTTTTCTCAATGATAGCTAAGAATTCACCATGCCCTCTTACTCTGTTCCCCTCAGTGATCATTTATTAGAAGGCATTGTGGCTTCCTCAACCTTTCCTAATCAGAAAGTTATTCAAGATACTTATTTTTTTAAATTGTGTGCTTAACTTTCTGAATAAGTAAAATGTCATACCTATAAATGAATAAGAATAAAATGATCTGGAATGAAGTTATTTGACCATTCTAGTTGTCCATGTCCAACCACTTCTTCCCATCTTTTTCAGAGACAACTATTGTCCATCCACATATTTTAAGCTATATATGTTATTTTTCACCAAGGAGAAGATACAACTTATTCTTATTCCTTCTCACCTATACCAAATTTATCACACAAACCACACTTATATACAACCTGTCTACTTAGCATTGAGAGAAATTTCATATTCCTGTGTATAATGTATCTTTATTGCTCTTTTTTTTTCTCAAAACATATTGCTGTCTTCTTTCTCAAATATAGAAGTTTCTCGCATGTAGATTCTCAAATACAGGTGTTTTGTGCAGGAACACTGAGATTACTAGCATTATTCCATCTCTGTTTACAACTGAAAATAGGCAAAGTAAGCCCCAGTTATCCAACTATGTTAAAACACAGATCATCGGTTACTCAATGTTCAAGGGCCAGGAGAACTTTGAAATACAAATACACCTGCAACTAGTAAATTGATGTTTTTGTAGTTAATTTAGTAGGTATGTACAGTATCAGTGATTACGTCTTCACTAATCTACCCACCATGGAGATATCCAATTATATTACTGAGACACCTAGAATGATTAGAAAGTCCTGTAATTCCACAATTCTTTCTGAGAAGGGCACACAGTCAGTAGGAATACAGTCATCTTATAATAAAATCATGAATTCATAGTCTTGATACTTGCCTTTAGTTTTATAATGCACCAGAGACTGTATTGATATTTTTACAAGCATTATTATATTTAAAACCTTAAAATGCTGTTATAGAATATTATCTTATTACACCCCAGAAAAAAGTCCAAAATATTAAGTAATTCAAGTAGTGTTTGAAGACTTGTCTGAAATGAGAATTCTAGTGCTTAGCTCTGCATAGAGTAACCAGATGCCTCTTCTATTTCTCTAAGTCTGCCCTCACAGTTTCAAAGCAAGACAGATGGGCCATAGCTCACATGCTGGTTCCACCACTGGCATAAAGTTCTGAGCCTAAGCAGAAAATCAAAATACGGGACCACTGAGTTGACGACTGTATCCACTGTGTGTGACATCACCCTTAGTATTATGCAGTGCTGCATTGTCATAGGATCAATAGAAGAATACACATGAAATTAAATCCCTGGCATAATACACACCCAACAGCTGAATGCTTAAAAAAATAACAGAAGTGACATCAATCGTAGTTGATTTCCTAAAGAAACTGTAACTGGGCCAGACTTTCTAGAAGTAAACAAGCCTTGATGTCT
Source organism: Fukomys damarensis (assembly GCF_012274545.1). Lineage (NCBI taxonomy): Eukaryota > Metazoa > Chordata > Mammalia > Rodentia > Bathyergidae > Fukomys > Fukomys damarensis. Next base: position 54,595,900 of record NW_022900942.1, on the reverse strand, counting down.
GTGAAATGCCTGATGAGATTGCCTGGAGTTTTCGAGACACTGGGAAATAGCAAAATTAGAGGCTGGTATGGTCTTCTATGAGTGGAGAAGGTTGCAAAACGTCAAATACAAGGGCCTATTTATAAATACTCACAAGAAGAATGATATTCTGTGAAAAGCTTTGCAAAATAGCTAACATAATGTTACAAACTTCAAACTTTACGTAAGCCACATTATTTCTGCAAGAGCAGCAGACGCTGAAGTTTTCTCAGCTACTACTGAAGATTTGATTGCATTTCCCATCTCTACTTTGGAGGAGTTAATATTAAGGGAGAAAGTCCTTTTAACTTAAGGATTTGGGCTTTCAAAATGAATATGAGTCATTTCTTAAACAGATTTATTAAAATATAATTCACTGCCATACAATTCATCCAATTAAAATATACAATTCAATAGCTTTTAGCGTATTCATATACCTGTGTAATTACCAGCACAATCAATTTTAGAACATTTTTTCAGCTACAAAAAATAAGGAGTGAAATGGAGGATGGATATTAGGAAGTAGAAAGAACTTGTTCAAATGGGAAGGGAAACAATGGGGGGAGTAATTAAAAAGAGAAAGAGAATTGAAGGAAAGAAATCAAAGCAGACCTTTTATAAATGGGGAAGGGGGAAGGGTGGAAGGCAGGGGAGGGGAGTAGGAAAAAGAATTAAGATATATTATGTGTAGGTACAAATTCTTCACGATGGGTGTGATAATTATGTATGACAAACATGTGTATAAAAATAATTTTTAAATTAGGGAACAATAAAAAAGAAACTCTACCAGTTATTAACTACTTCTCTGTTCCCTTCTTCCCTTAATCTCTGGCAACTGTTAATCTGTTTTCTGACCCTAGAGATTTGCCTCCTCTGCTAATTTTTATATAAATGAAATCATATAACATGTGATTCTTTGTGACTGATTTCATTCATTTTACGTGACATTTTTGAAAGGTGTAGTGGCTCACACCTGTTATCCCAGCACTCAGGAGGCTGAGGCGGCAGGATTGCTGTGAGATTGAGGCCAGCCTGGACTACATAATGAGTTCAGGCCAGGCTGGACAACAAAGAGAGATCTGTCTCAAAAAAATAAACAGACAAACAAATAAAAACCCACAAAAGTACATGATATTTTCAAGGTTCGTTCTTGTTGTAGTATGTATCACTTTTTCATTTTTTATTGCCAGCTACTAAACCATTATATAGATATATTGCTTTTTATTAAAATTCTGTAGTTTATGGTTATCTATGTATCAATATGTATATTGCCCTTACTTTTTGGTTGTTACATATAATCATGCTATAAACATATGTGTGAAAGTTTTATGATGACATATGTTTTTCTTTTTCTTGAATATATCTTGCTGGGTCATAACTAACTTTGTGTTTAGCCTTTTGAGAAAGACCCATATGGTTTTCCAAAGAGGCTACATCATTTTACATTTCTACAAACTGAGCCAATTTTAGGTCCTAATATCACATGTTCATTTTCTTTTTTAAAAAGCAGTGGTTTTGCTTTGACCTGCCATTTTGCATCTCTCAGTTACTAATTAAAAGATAGATGAAATGACAAGACTCCAGAAGCAAAATATCATCTAACATGAAGTCACTGAAGAGCTTTATTTAACATCTTCTGTCATTTCATTTTCTACTGACAGTCTAGTCACACTTGTCGTCTCACCCTTCAGGTATAATCCATCCCCCTCTCCCCCTCTGAACCTCATCCAACAGTGTTCCTGGTGTTCCTGAAAACCATTCACAGTGCTGTGCATTAGTTGCTCTTGTGCTGGTGACTTTGGTCTCCACATCATTCTGCTGAGCTTCTTTCCTGCTGCTTTTACAAATATAACCTCTAGATTTGTCAAAGCTTGACAAAAAAAAAAAAAAAAAAAAAAAAAAAAAAAAAAAAAAAAAAAAAAAAAAAAAAAAAAAAAAAAAAAAAAAAAAAAAAAAAAAAAAAAAAAAAAAAAAAAAAAAAAAAAAAAAAAAAAAAAAAAAAAAAAAAAAAAAAAAAAAAAAAAAAAAAAAAAAAAAAAAAAAAAAAAAAAAAAAAAAAAAAAAAAAAAAAAAAAAAAAAGCAATCGATGGAGCCAAACACCACAGTGGAATGAGAAACTAAATTTACATGAAATCATGTTGCACTATGCTAGCCTTCATCCAAGAAAATGTAAAGTAAACAAAGGCAAAAACCTAATCATAAGTAAAGTTGTATGCAGAGTCTTTGTTTATTATTTGGAAATCCATAAGATTTTATCTCTTAAAGGTTAGGAAGATATATTTTGTATTGATGTGTCAACAAAGTAAAATTACTTATTTCTTAAATGGATTACAATTTAAACATATAATTGAATATCATTTCCTTCTTACAAATAATTCATCTTGGAAAGCTATACACTTGCAGTGATACTTCTTTTTTCTTTTCAATTTCAGAAGTTTCTCCTCTGGAATTCTCTTCAAAATCCATACAGTGCTTTCGGAGCCATTTCACAAATATTTATGGGGTGTCAACCACCTGCAAGGCACTGTACTAAACATTCTTTTGAAAGGACTTTTAAAAGCTATTATTCTTTTGAATGTGCCTATTTGAGGCAAATATTCCTCCATGGATGGTGGATTTTATTTGGGGAAATGGTCAAAAGTTATTCAAAGTCAATACTGATGGATGAGGTTGGCAAGATCCATCGAGCAGGATGACATTCTTAACAGTCAAAATTATGTGTGGCTATAAATTTATGAGGCTGGTTTTCTTGTGTGGTTCATTAACCAGATTTGAAGAAAATTCTGCAGGAGGGATCCCAAAAGCATTTTGAAGAACGGCAGTATTGGTGAGGTATGTGATGCCAAGATGACCTATTGTGATGGATGGCACTCTTCGGGTATATTAGTCCTGGCATGTTTCAAAAACACATTCAGTGTTTATGGTCACACGTGATATAGAGCCTAGAAAATGCTGGACACTGTAAAAATTCAGCCACATTCCTAGCCAGGATACTGTCATTTTCCAATGGCTGTGCTTTCACCCTTGAGAAGGATGGAAAGCAACCAGTGGCACATGTGACTTGTTCTTTTCCACAGCCAGAAAGGAGCTGGTGCTTGAACTATCTGTTTTAGCAAAAGAACTGACCTGGAGGAAGACATCTTGCCTACCAGGTGACCTGTCAGTGCTTGCTTATAGAAACTCCTGCATGTGACAGCACTTGCAGAAATAGTCACAGAACATGACTCTGATTCTTACTATTTGTTCAAAGATTAGAACTGCTTTAATAGCCCTTTAGAGGAATAAATCATGGTTGAGTGTTATATATTGATTTTTGCTTCCTTCTAAATCTTACCCAAATTCTTTATACTGTACTCAGCCTGAAAGCTTCTCTTTTATAACTTAAGCAAAGAATTGTAGATAAGAGACATTAGTTTCTTAGGGTTGCAGTTACAAGTTGTCACAAACTAGGTGGCTTAAAATCACACAAATTTATTGTCTCACACCTTCCCAGCTGGAGTTCAGGCTTATTTTGGCTCATGGTTTCAGTCCATGGCCTCTTGGCCTTCTTGGTTTGCACCTGCGGTAGCACAGTCTACCATAGTAAAAGCCAGTTGTGGAGCCCTGTTCACCCCATGGAGGCTGGGAGATGAAAGGGAGGGGCTGGAGTCCCAACATCCCATCCAGGGCACTCCCCCAATGACCTACCTTCCTTCCACTGCACCTCAATTCCTAAAGGTCATGCCACCTCCAAAGAGCACCAGGGGCTAGGGACCGAGCCTCGGCACAGAGGCTGTCACAAGATGTCCAAGATGGAAACTATAGCACCTTCTCACTGTAGTTGAGCATTTAGTAGTTTCCAGTTTGGAGCTAATATGAGTAGTGCTGCCATGAACATTCTAAAACATGTGTTTTGGTGATCATATAATTCATTTCATATACATATATATATATGTATATATGCACACACACATATAAAATTAGATCAGCATCAAGATGAAATTGCTGGTCATAGAATATGCTTAGGTCCATCTGTAGCAAATTGGGCAAAATGATTCTCCTAAGTGGTTGCACCAATTTATACTGCCATCTGTAGTCTTTGAGTGTTTTGGTTGCTTAACATCCTTTGAAACACTTAGTATTTTCATTATTTCCTTTTTTCCCTATCCCATTCATCTCCGCCTTCATACTAAATCAGGCAGCATGAAAATCATTCAATAATTAAAAGTCAAAGTGGCCTGTGCATTTGTCTAGTGTGTGTGTGTAAAAGTGGTGTCTATTTTTGCTGATTTTTAGGACTACATGCTTAGAAGTACACAGAATGTTGATAAAATATTTTATCCAAAGTGTGTTCACCAGAGCCAGTGAAGTAGAGAATTTGGAGGGCAGAAAAAAGTGACCTGCTCAAATAAAAAGAGCATTGGTAATACCTATACCAATCTAGACAGATTCCTTTGGAAGACCAAGGTTGAGGGCCGGGGATATCCAAAAATTTCTCCAGGAAGCCAATAAGATCCAAGAGTGCAAATTAATTTTGGAGGATTGCCTTATTGGTGGATTTGAAGAAATAGTTCTGGTGTTTCCCAAAGCAAAAAGACAAGTCAATGCACAAGAAGAAGAACTAGGGCAACAGACATCTCAGGAAAAATGTGTGGACAAACAAATAAAAGACAAGCTAGGATCTTTCCCCCAATGCCACAGTTCATCCAAGCCTCATTCAACACAGAGACCCACCAAAGAAAGACAAAGGAATCCCAAGGAAGACTGATATTAAGTAAACCAGACAACACAGTAGGATTGGGGGCCTGGCATAAAAATTGAACAAATCATACCTGCTACAGCATTCTGAGTTTGTCTAACTTCAAGCCAAAGGTCTTATATACAATTGACATTTCATAATGATTTACTGTTAATGGATGGTGACTAGAAGAATGATTAATAATTCTTGAAGCTCAATCACAGGGAAACCTGTTACTCCAAGTTATCTTTTCATCCCTGAATATCGGGGATACGATGATAAAGAAGGGTTTACTAATGCTCGCAGAACTGACATCAGCGCAGTAGAGTGGAGCGCTCTCTACCTGAGATGCTTCACTTATTTCCCTGGTTCTGATGCTAATAAAGGTCTTTAGATGCTTTGTTTCATCCTCTGTGATAGCCATGCTGGGGTGATGACATTTCATTGTGAATGTCTAGAGGCTTGTTAGCAGAAACCCTGTCACTGCCAGGGATCACAGCACTCTTGTGCTCAGTCCTTAGGGCGCTGATCTCAGCTGTACAGCTGGACTCAGCAGCAGGCACAGCACGGTCTAACATGACAAGCAGCTGGATCTCCAGCCAACAGGCAGTTACTGTCCCGAAATGAATGACAGTTTGCAGAGCAGTGAGACTGTTGATTTTTTTTTTCCCTGTGTTACTAAAAGCAGCTGAACATCAGCAATCACTGAGATACGAAGTGATCAGAAGAGGAAAAGAGAGCTCATCTTTGCAGCAAACCACCGATGTGTCTGTTTAGACCTGATGGAAACGGACATCCCACGGCGACTAACCCATTTTTGTCAAATTGGCCAAAATTGGTGAAAATGAGTGTAATACAAAAATAGAGAAGAAAGAGAAGGCTAAATACTCAAGTACACAAGCAAACTTTTCCATTCAGAGTATTTTCATACTTGCTGTCTATAAGCATGATTATGGCTATATCATGGCTTTAATTCTCCTAGCAATCTCCCTTTATTGCAAAACAACTCCTCTACCCCTTAAAGCTGTAGTCAGGAAGTGAGCACAGGAATGACTGCAGGTTTTAGACCTATATTTTCTCCGAGACCTGAAACTATAAAGGAAACAGCGATTTTGTTTCTTACTGAGGTAGACATCTGTCTTCCTCTCAATTTGAGCAGTGTTATTGGCAGCTTTAGGGACATCTTCTGCTTTGTTTCTTAAAGAAAGTAAAATGTCAGTCAGTCAAGATTTTTTGGTTGTTGCTTTGTATTAGTCAGTAGCTTGTGGCATTTTAAGCCACCAGGGGGAGAAATGTGCAGTGTGCTTTATGTCTGCGAGAATCTTTTAAAACATTGTTTTTCAAAAAGTATTTCAATCTTCATGTTCTTTACTTTCAGTGACAGCCGAATGAGCAAATACACTGGAAGTATTGTTTCTTGAGTAAAATATTTCGCATTTTAGATTTCATCTATACAAAGTCATGCAAATTTGATAAAAAGGTCAAAATCATGCAAATAGCATGGGACATGCTTGGTTCTAGTTATAGACATAGCAAAATTACTTGTAGTCTTGTGTCCACTGGGCATATATCGATATCTTCAAATATCAGGGTATATTTGGGATGTCAAACAGTAGGTAGGAGCCAAACAATCGTAATTCTAACCAAAGCTGGACAACCCCCAGTGTAGAGTAGAATGTTGGATTTGGGAAGATGCCCTTTTGTTTAATTATGGATGAGAAGGCAGAGAGAGCAAATAGCAAAGACCTTCCATCAGTACAAGTTCTGACCTGCTATCATGGCAGTAGGCCTAGTTAGATATAATGCTTTGCAAGGTTCAGTAAGATCTTGAGCCATTGCTTCATTTTGACTTTCACAACCTTTTAAAATAAAGTGTATCCTAAAGTAAATTTAGCCCAATAATAGAAGATACATACTGGTAGCCAGTTCATCCAAACTGTTCCAAGCAGAACTTGTATATCAGAATAACACATACCTTTAGAAAGGACATCAGAAACTGACAGAACTAAATACAAATATGGTAAGTATGTGAGTGAGCTGTGTAATGGAAAAACAACAAAAAAATCATGAGCTATATCATTAAAGCCAAACCCTGGCTCCTTGAAAAAAACAACAAAATCATTCTTAAAAAAGTAAGTGAAGCAAGAGAATAACAATAAGGAAAAGCAATAGATATAGTAGCCTTTGCATAAAAAATCAGACCCCCCAAACATAAAGACCCAATTCAAAAATAGGGATCTGTAGCTAAATGCATGCACATTGAGGCTATACTCTAAAGTGAAATAAATAGGATACACTTGAGTAAATACCAAATAGTTTCTCTGGTGCGTAAAACTAAAAGTGTAAATAAGGTTCAAATGGTGTAACTGAGAGGGTGAAATAGGAAAAAAAAATGGCTAAAGGGGAAGTGAGAAGGGGAGGGGAAAGGAAATAATGGAAGCGAAAACATGGAAACAAAGTCTTTGTAAATAGGGAAGGATGGAGGGGGTGAAGGGAGGGAAGGGATAATTCGGGAAAAAACAAGAACCAAGATATATCATGTAAAGGTATAAGATCCCAATGATAAATGTAACTGTATTGTTTGCTTTAAATGTACCAATAAACTTAATGGGGAAAAAAATGGGCATCTGAAATGAACAGACATTTCTCAGACCAAGAAGTAAAAGCAGCAAATAAACTTATGAAAACATGTTCAGCATCACTGGTCATTTGAATGATCCAGATGAAAACAACACTGAGTTTCCATCTCACCCCAGAAAGAATGGCTGCTATCAAGAAATCAACCAATAACAAATTCTGGCAGGGTTGTGGGGAGCAAAGAACCCTTCTTCATTGTTGGTGTGAGTGTAGACTGGTGCAACCACTGTGGAAATCAACATGGAGATACCTCAAAGAGCTGGGACTAGAAGTCACATTTGACCCAGATATCCCTCTCCTGGGTATCCTCCCAAAACAATTAAAAGTATCATACCACAGTGATATACGTGCACCCTTGTTTATAGTGACACACTTTGTAATAGCTAAAATTTGGAAATAGCCCAATTGCCCATCAATAAAAATGGAGTACTACTCAGCCATAAAGAACAAGAAATTGCATATTTATAGCTAACTGGATGTACATTGAGGCCATACTCAAGTGAAATTAATAAGTCACACATGTGTAAATACTGAATTGTTTCTTTGGTGTGAAAAACTAAAAGTGTAAATAAAGGAAAAAATATGACTGATATTGTATAATAGGAAGAAAAGGTCTAATTTACAAGAGTAGAGGAAGTAGGAGGACTAGGGGAAAGATAAAAAGGGAAAATAAAAAGTATTTAAAAAAGAAAAACATGGAAACAATGTCTTTGTAAACAGGGAAGGGTGGAGGGTGTGAAAGGAGGGCTGGGGAGTGGGGAAGAATAAGAACCAAGATCCATCATGTAAAGGTGCAAGACCCCAATGATGGATGTAACTGTACTGTATACCTAAAATGTAGCAATAACCTTAATAGAGATAAAAATACATAAAACATGACTATATCAATACATATAGAAATTTACAAAAAAAGTCCTTGTCTTCCCCAGAAAAATGTACATTGTCAAAACTGACTCAAGAAAATTTTGTAAACCTAGAAAAGATATTTTTAGTAATTATAGTCAAAGACTGAAAAGATATCATTCTAAGAATGGGGACAAAGGATTTTGTGGGCAAGTTCTTCAAAACCATTCAAAACTTTTCTGACATGAAGTGCATCAAAAGAGAAGTTTTCTCAACAGATTTTAAAACCTTATAGTATTTTGATCTTTAAACGAAACAAAACAAAAATAAATGAGGACAAAAAAGTCTATAAAAGCAGACGCAAAACACATACAAATATTTCCAAATAAACTGCACAGATATATTTAAGGAATTATATAAGATGAAGATTTCAATATTAAAGCTAATATTACTTATAGCAATACGTACATTATAAAATAATAACATAAAGATAAAAATTTGATAAAATTAATCATGTATTCTTAATAGACATCCTTAAATTTAATGGAAAAAAGCATCTGTTTAAAAAAGCATCTAATAAAGAGTAGTCACCAGCTACTACCACAGCATCATTTTCAATAATAAAATATTAGAAGCATTTTTATTGAATTGTCAGGCACAACATACCTTAGTGAATTAGCAATAGTGTTCTACAATGTTAGTTGAGGTCCTTGAAAAACAATAATATACAAAAAGAGAAATATAGAAACATCTGTGAAGACATAAAACTGATGCTAATTGAAATGGTAAGAGAGTCTACTTAAAATCACAGCTGAAAACACATAGTAAAAGGCAGTGTCAACGTGAAAAGTCAAACTTGTCCATAGCACAGTAATAACTGATTAGAAAATGCTATTGAAAGGAGCAAAATGCAACTCATTCAAAAGCAATGAAACCATGAGCTATGCAGGAAAAAACTTAAACAGTCGCCTCGGTGCTTATTATTGTTACACTTTACTACAAAAAAGGAACAATTAAAATAGGATACATGTAAACACAACCAGTTTCTGAAAGTGAGGAGTACACATTTTTAATCCTGCAGTAATATATTAGAGGCCTAGTTTCTCCCCAACTACTTGAAATTGTCTGAATGGTTTTGATTTTTATTTATTTGATGAGTAATAAAGTGGACACTTTTTTTGACATTTATGTTTGGGTCTATAGTTCACATGGATTAGACTTTTCTACATAATATAAGATGCAATATTCTCTACCAAATACATTCTATATTGATCCAGAATCATTTATTTAAAAGATCATCTTTCCACACTACATTAGTGTGACGTTTCCCCTAAATCACTTTACCATATGCAAGGTATAATAAAAAATATGTTCTGTGTTTAAATTTTTCAAAACGTTTTACAGTAAAAGGCAAATTGCCATTAATTTTCTCTCAGTTACTTACTCTCTCCCTCTCACCACAAACGTGCTTGCCCCGTCATTCTTGCTACTTTCTGAAGCAGTTCTGGAATTTCTTTTTCATGAATGTCTTTAGCGGTGTTATTGTGGCTGCCTTAATTTCCACAATTCATTCAAAATGTTTACTTTTAATTGTCATTTTGATTTTAGGAAGAGCCGGAAGTTATATGCTGCCAGATCTGATGAATAAGGTACAGTTCTCCAGGAGGGACTGTAATGTTTCTATGAGCCTTTCCATGGGATAACAGTTGGTGGCTGCATTCGCTGGATTTTCTTTTTATCATACTCATAAAGACATTCACAAAAGAGGACTTCGGCATTGCTTCAGAAAGTGGCAAGAAGTATGGAATAACTATAAAGGGGGAGTATTCTGAGGGGATCAATGGTAACACATCTTTTATTGTAATGTATTTTTTAATTAAACATTCATCATATTCTTTGATTATCCCCTGCATGAATCAGTGTACTTCTAGACTGTATTCTGTTGTACTGGCTTCTTAGTTTACCCTTCAACCAACTTTATGTTGTTTTAATTATGAGAAAGAAAGCTTGTGGTAAATGTTGAGACTTAATGTAATTCTTCCAATTTAATTTATTTTATCACTGTCTTGGACCCTTTGTAGGAAATTGTCTACCTCCCCCAAAAATACCTTCCAAAAACTCAGTTTGAATTATATTTAAAGATAAATTAGGAGCAGGCTGGGGATTTAGCTCAGTGGTTCCAACACCTGCCTCGCAAGCACAAGGTTCAATCCCTGGTACAAAAAAAAAAAAAAGATAAATATATTTAGATTTTTGTTGTTAATATTTATTGATTGTCCTTAACTTCTCTAGGTAGTTTTTTATAATTTATATCTATAGAAATTTATAAAAACATAGTGTCTTGATTGATAGGTATTTAATATTTTTGATGCTATTATAAACAGTATGATTTTCATTTATTTTTACTTGTTTCTTTATATGGATATACAATTGACTTTGTATCATCATCTTGCTAAATTCATTTATTAATTCTAAAAACTATGTACTATAGTATTTTAAATTTGTAATAATTATAGTTTATAAGTCATTTTCATTTCTTATACAACTTGTTTATGTTTTATTTTTTCCTTATTGCATTGCTAAAGCTCCTATATATTGTTGAAGTGAAATGGTTTTAGTGGTATTTTGTTTAGGTTGTAAAATCAGGAAGGAAATTTTACCTATGCCATTATTAAGTTTTGATGATGGACATAAGACTTTTATGAGTATTTATCAGATTAGAAGTGTTCTCTTCTTTCATTGCTGAATTTCTAAGAGATTTTATCACAAATATGAAATTTGATTAAATGCCTCTTCTGCTTCTAATTAATCATATGATTTTTATTCTTCCAATGATAAATTATAGTAGTTTTCAAATATTGATCCAAATGTGTTCTTGGAACGAACCTAACTTGATTATGATTATTACTTTTACATATATCAGATTCAAATAATTTCCGGATAGTTTGTAACTGGCTATGTAATTTTTGCTAAAAATTTATGCTGATATCACAAAATAAGAAGTGTGTCCTGTTTTTTAATTCTCTAGGTGGCTTATATGCTTGTTGTTTTTATTTCTTAAGTATTTGGAAAGATTAAATGTTTGTTCTGGTCCTGGAGGCTTTCATTATGGAAAATTTTTAAATAATGGATTCAATTTCTGTAAAAGATATGAGTACTCAGATTTTAAATACATTTTTAATTTGAATTGTTATTTTCAATGAATTTTCCCAATTTACCTATGTCTTCAAGTGCTTGGGTTGAATGTTCATGTTGGCCAAAGTATTGTAGCCAAGTTATGAGTAATTTTCACCTGACAGAAATACAATAGCTATATCTAAACTCTTCAAGGGATTCAGTAAACCAGTATAATATAGATTAATGGCAGAAGCCCAAGCCATCTCTCTGCCTTACTTAAATGTGCAAGCCTTTTGGCTTCTCCTGTCACTGTCATGACAATTATGAATCAGCGTGGCACTACTATCATAATATGTAAGGAACTGAACTCAAAATCAGACACAAAGATATGTAGGTATACACCGATGCCTCTCATTCACCTAATACTTCATTATTTATCTTGCTATTAGACATATTGGTGCAGTAAAATTTTACTTTCATTAAGCACTACTTCTAGCATGAAAAAAAATTGAGGTTTTCTATTTCTAAGCTATGTTTTTATGGCTTGTCTCCCCAAAGCCTCACGTGGTCAAGGGTTCTGCTTTTGGAGGTGGCTGGATCTCGGGTGTGTGATGCTGGGATTGATTCACGGTTGATACTGTTATTAAGGGCGCCTCGCTCTGGATGTGAGTGCTATCCTATAAGGGATATAAAGAGGGCTGGCTGTCACTTGTCACATGCCTATTGTCGATTGCTACTTTGTTGCCTTCTGCCTTCTGCCATAAACTGTTTCTCCTCTGCAATACCCCTGGCCATTTTGCCCTGCCCTTTGAGCCAGTCGACTATGGACTAAAGTCTCTACAAACTGTGAGCTACTATAAACCTTTCTTTCTAATTTTGGTTTTAAGTATTTTGTCTCAGCAATGAGAAAAGTAACCATGACAATAATGAATTTAAACAATTCCACCTATAGAGGAATCTGTTGAATTAGTAAAAGCTTTTTATTTAATATCAACAGAACTGAGCTTAAAATAATGCAATCAATTAATCAGCAACTCTGAGTTTTAATGAGTACTCAAATTTTCAGCTTTGGGGTGTGGAAGATTACAATCATAATCACATGCATCCCAGAAATCCTCAACCAAAATAAGTGACATATGCAATAACTTGTTTTTCTACAGTAGCTTTAAATGTAATAGGTAATCTAGATTGTTTGGCTTACATTTAACACAGGGATTGAAATACTTCTCCTCATTTTAGTACTATATCTATACTACAGCTTTAAATTAACTGTAATAAAATTTAAAGGTCTTTTCCAGAGAATTAGTTTCCTTGAAAATGAAAGAACAACTTAACTTCTCTTAAAAATCATTTCTTATAAAGGGAAAGTATTCTGCTTTGTTTTATTTTTGTTTTGTTTGCATGTTTGTTCTCCTTTTTGCAGAGCTGTGTTTGAGCCCCGGGGTGCACATGAGTTAGGAAAGCAGTTTTCACTGGGTTTATCTTAGGTCTTTCTACAGAAGTGAAGCCATGAATTCAGATGTAATAACACCATTATTATTCTCTTTGTCATCAATATCTTGATAAAGCATATTTTAATAAAGCTATTTGAAAATAATCTGTCTTAGATATGCAGTTGTGTAATTTATGACAGAAGAAAAATACAATTTTATGATAGAAATATATTGCCAGCATATTTCTAATCAAAATGATTTTTTTCTTTTGAATATAATTATCAATTTTTCTCATTTTTCATGTTTTAGGAACACATGTGTATGTATGTAGTTGCCTAGAAATTTTCTACAATAACTACCTGTGAAAATTATCAGGAAACAATGAAAGTTGAAGGAAGGCTTCTCATTGTATTATAGTCCATGAATCATTGTACATAAAATGGTCTTGGGATCTCTCAGGTCTGAAAGTCTGTTCTAAAAATCATTTCACCTCTGCCCTCCTGCAAAAGCCTCCCTCTCTGAGGCACACATTTCTTGTTTATATCACCTCAGCCTCTTGTCACTGTTCTCAAAAGCTATCCGATTATCCCTCTCCAGGCTCATGGCCATCTCTTAAATTTATCAAAGAACTGGGGATTCGTGTCTTTGTCTCCTCTCGTTAGCCTTGGAGTTATATTTTCTTCAAAAATGTGAATAACAGTTTCTGACAATTACTACAAGGATTAGAAATAACAATTATAATAATTGTGTCATCTTTTAAAGCCCTAAATTTTATTCATGTCCATTGTCTAACTTGGCTTTCATAAAAGCACCTTTTTTCTCATCTTTTTTTAAAATCAGACAAAACAGATCTACATATGTAAAACTTTTTCCCCAGACTCCTCAGTCCTAATTACTGGACTCAGGCCTAATTACATCGAAATTAAATCTAGCTGACTCTAACAGTATAACTATTTCATTATACCATGAATATTTAGCACCCAGATTACTCAGAGAATGATGCTACACAGTTGAATTACTTTAGTAATGTACCTGAGCTACAATGACTGAGGCGTTAGAGGTACATAGAATCCATCTGTGCTAGTTTCCTGTTACTGTGCCTAAATACCTGGGAATAACTACTTAAAGAAGAAAAGGTTTACTTGTGCTCACGGTTTCAGAGGTTGCAGTTCATGGTCAGCTGGATCCTTCGCTTCTAGGCCCGTGTTGAAGCCGAAGTGTTACGGCAGAAAGGAAAGGCAAACAAAGCAGAGACAATCAAATGCATGCCGGTGGGCCTCCTCCTTCTTCCTCTTTTATTCCTCAGGCTTCCAGCATCTTAGATGATGAGGTTTACTTTCAGGGAGGGCCTCCCTCTCTTAATTTGCAAGCCCACATGCCCACCTCCTCTGGAAACACCTTCACAGACACAATCAGAAGTAGTATTCTTTCCTGATTTCCAAGGCATTTCTTAATCCAAACAAGTTGACCAACAAGATTACCCATCAAGCAATTAATTTACCTTTCTGTCTCTTTGGTTATTTATTAGGAGTTTTTCTATTTTGACTTTCTTCTCACTCTACTGTTTTGAGAATGCAAAAGTAAAGACTTAGGATATTATGATTTACCCATGCTTAAAACGGGGTAACACTGCATTTTTGCAGATAAACAGTGTAATGACAGGTTCTAAGTTAAAAGTCAGAAATTTTAGTGGCACAAGATCTTGCAACTATCTGTTTTTCCATGGACTAATGGCGAATTTACTATATATGACTGCAGAATTTTGAGACCCTCTGATGTCTAAAACTGACTTCATGATCACTCCCTCCTGAAGCTTATTTCCAAGCTTATGGATTGCATTCCTTCTGAGTAATGAAAGCATCTTGTTAACTACACATCTAGAGTGTCCCTATTATCATAGTGGCCTATACCGAATAAGCAAGCATTTGTATTTTTTTAGTCAGTGGATTAATACAACACTTCTAAAGTATGGTTCAGAGTCTTGTAAGTAAAATTACATCAACAAATGAGAAGTTTTTTTTTTTCTTTTAAATTGCTGTGCTCTTACAGATATAGAGTAAGTTTTCCAGAGGTCACATGATGTGTGGTGGTACGAGAATTTTGACAGCTAATGAAATCTGTGGACATTTTTGCATTTCAAAAATGGTTCAGTTTTTATTTCTAATCCTATAAATGTTGATAAATATAAAGCCCACATACACACAAGTTCTTCAGGTTCCTGAATATTTTTGAGAAAGAAAGTGATCCTAAGACCAAAACATACAAAGATTCCTTTTTTTTTTCTTTTTTTTTTGATACCAGGGATTCAGGGATTGAACTTAGCCCTTGAGCTTGCCACTTATGAGGCAGGAGAACCACTGAGTTAAATCCACGGCACCACCAAGATTCTTGAATTAGTAATTTAAGTATCTTTCAAAGGAGATGCAAAAATCAAATCTCCACTTTTTGATTTTTAATTCAATAAATTCTTCATGCTTTGGTCTCAAAGGTTAAGCCCTAATACTAATCCCCCCACCAACTCTTTCAATTATGTAAAACATTTTACATACATGTTTCCACAAAGGATGACATCAATAAAATTTGTGATAAGCAGCAATATCAATAAAGATAAACTACCCAGGTCCCTTTGTCTTCTACTCCAGTGGGTTTATTACCTGTTTTGTTCTATTTGTTTATTTTAGCTTTTTTTGCTTTGGACTAACAAAGGTATATCTAAGCAGTGTACAGAAATACTCAGGTGCCATGTAACTTCTCAACTATTAGTATTCTGATAAGATAACATTAAATTCATCTCAGTCAGCCAAGATTTTGCAGTTTCTATATGAGGCTTTCAAAATAATTGGAATATACTGAACAAAATCTTGCTAAGGGACCCATGAAACTGAATGCATTTGAAAAGTAATGAGGGGTCTTTGTTAATGTGTGATACATACAGTACCCTGATAAAATCGCTTTGTTGTTTTTCTATCTGCAGATTTTTTCATTGATGAGCTATTTGCAGGTGGAGGAAATATCAAATTCCTCCTGGGCCTAATGTAAGTGACTCTTCTGCTTGATGGCTGAGAACAACAGTCTCTGCAGTAATAACTTAATCCTCCAGTAGGGAATCCACTTTTTTTTATTTAGACTTATCTTTCTTCCCAAATACTCAGCAGCATAAAAACTTCTTAGGTTCAATTTAAGAATAGAGACACACCTGAAGATCTACAGGTTTTCATCTGGTTTGTCTGTCTTGAAAATGAATTTTGTGTCATGCAAAATAGTGTTTTAATTATAATGAAGCCTTACAGGGGTGGAGGATGTGGAGAGGAAGGCTGGATTTGGTTAGCGCCCAATCCTTTCATGCACTGAAAGATCACACTGGGTCCTGTTAGCGTGTTCAGTTAACACA
Organism: Fukomys damarensis; assembly: GCF_012274545.1. NCBI lineage: Eukaryota > Metazoa > Chordata > Mammalia > Rodentia > Bathyergidae > Fukomys > Fukomys damarensis. The sequence goes on along the minus strand of NW_022900942.1, from coordinate 54,579,743 downwards.
TGTTAATTTTTTAAAAGGAAGAAGAAGAATTAGGTGGGTATTGTGGCTCAGGCCTGGCCTGTAGATCTAATAATCTCAGAGGCTATGGCAGGAGGATTTTAAGTTTAAGCCCAGCCTGAGCAAATTAGTGACTTAGCACGACCCCATCTCAAAACAGAAAAGGAGCTGTAGTTCTGAGAAGAGCTATGGTTCCCTCCTCAATAATATACACAAAAAGAAAAGATGTGTATAAATTCTCAAATTTATGTCCTATTTTGAGATGATTGGAAATTTGAAACTTGGCAACATTTTGAGTTACACAGTGTGACAGCTTTATGTATGTATGTATCTATTTATTTTCTGATACTAAGGATTGCACCCAGGGTCTTCCCACTAGCCTACATCTGGCGTTCTC
>NW_022900942.1:54560371-54579278 GCF_012274545.1 Fukomys damarensis | reverse complement strand
CCTCTGTCCTCTGTCCTCTCCCCTTTCTTTCCCCTTCCTCCTTTTTCGCTTCTCTTCCCTACTCTTCTTTCTTTTGAAATAGAGTCTCGCTAACTTGCCCAGCCTAGGTTCAAACTTGCAATCCTTCTGCCTTAACCTCCAGAGTTCTGGGATTGCAGGCATGTAGGCTCACATTTGGCTAAATCTTTGTTTTTAATTTCTATGTATTAATGGTGCGGAATTTCAATGCATGAATGGCTTGTACATTGATCAAATCCAGCCTCCCTCTCCACACCCTCCACCCCCATCGTGCTTCATAATTTTTAGTTTGATCAAATTTGTCAGATAAATCCATGGAAATTTTCCCTCCTATTCAGCAAATGTAAGTTGTAAAGTTTGTTGACTTTATGATAAACAAATAGATGAACAAATATCTTCTGAGATTCTGTGTCAATAAAAATGACTATATATTAGGAACACCTTGAAGGGAAATTCATCAATAGATGGCACATTTAAAGAAATATTCTTCCAGTCTAAATTGAACTAACCTTTGATCAAATGGTAAGGTTGGGGGAAATAAAGAAAAACATAACAATAAGCAAACATAGGTTGAAGACCAACTTATGAATTCTGTTGGTTGGTTTTGCGCTAAGAGTTACCTACAAGTTCAGGGCTTGGTAAAGACAAGCCTAATTAATATAAGATTTCACATTAAAGGCATCCCTTGGACCCCACTCAGCCTGGATTGAACTTGAACTTGCTGTGGATTCTATCAAAAAATATTTTTAAAGTATATTCACTGGAATATTGAACCTGTGCAACTCTCCTTGAGAGAGGAAAAAAAAAAGCACATGGTATTTTCTGTTCAGTTGGTTCGGGAACTGCTGAGTAACATGTGTGCCTCTCCACGTAGGTTCACCATGTGGATCAGTCCATCAGTGGCGCTGAAAACCCCCCCTTGGAAGGGTGTTGTCTGACTTTATGCAACTCAGTATGTCCCCAGTTTTATATTACTATGGAGCCCTCTTTAAGGGTAATTTCCATTAAAAATCCCTGTAACTCATGTTCTGTGGAGTACCCGTTTTAGAAGGTTGATCCAGGATTAGAATCTGCCTCTTGGGCCCACTCCAAACTGGTGAGGACATGAATGGCTCCATCCAGGCAATACCCCCAGGTAAGCAGTTCTGGAAGTGTCCTCCTTCTCTCCTCATCTTTCCTGTTCTGCTTGCTCTTCTGAAGCCTCACAACAAGTGTCCTTATAGTTCCCCTGATCTCAAGAATGTCCCAAAGGTAATTCCTGTCTTGATTTTTGTAGAGTTTATAACATTTCATTGAGAAACATTCTGTGTAGAGATTCACTGCCTAGAAGCACAGAGGAAACTGTATTATTTTAAGCCTGGAATGAAGCTAACTTCTAAATTAGGAAAATTAGACCTGGTACCTTTGTCTTTTGCTCAAAGTTTTACAACCAATTAAACATTTTACGGGGAAGGAGAACTTAATAGAAAGGTCTGACTGGGACTGTGCTATATTTATATCATACTATGCTACCTTAAAGTAGAAAGTCAATTCCAGTTCCAAGAGGTTTTAGTTCTGAAATGGACTGGGTAAGAAAAAATGTCAACTACGATAGGAAACAAAGATGATGTGTAATAGACAGGAAGTCCATAATCAGAGCTGCCATACTGTGCATCATTTTCTGGATGGCCTGAGAGTCGCACAGCACACTGCTGAGGTCTTCATACCAGCATAAAATCACGAGGTTTATGCTGCCATCAGTCAGATCCAAAGTGAATCGCTTGCCGTGGGTACTCGATTCCTCCGGTACTGCCTCGGGTTTTCTTCCGGACTGTTAGAGTAATGACTGCTGGCAACTTCATTCATTCATTTCCCTAGAACCTCAGGGTAAAGGGCTTTTGCATCTGCCAGTTGTTATGCAAGATGGTCAGTTTTAATGTGCATTCCCCACTTGAAATTTTATCAGTTACCTCATGTCAAACTTGCCTTCCTTTCCTTGTTTTTAGGTTTCATTTCATTAAGAACCAATTTGAAAACTCCCCCATTTATTTTTGTGTCATGAAAACTTAAGCTTAACTAACTGGAAATGAAGGTAGTTCTGCTTTTCAGCATTTGCCTTCTTCAGATGTCCCATCAGTGTAGCATTTATAGCATTCAGGTGAACAATGTGATTCCATAAACACTCCTCTCACCTTGGACTGCCTTTGGCTGCTTACCATTTGCTCATCCCAGATGATGATCATCGTATCACAATCATTAGTTTCATCTGCATCAAATAAATCTTAATCACCCACAGGGTGCCTGCCTCCAGGGTATTTGCTCATCCCAGATGATGATCATCGTATCACAATCATTAGTTTCATCTGCATCAAATAAATGTTAATCACCCACAGGGTGCCTGCCTCCAGGGAACATGTGCCTGGCTCCTTGATTCCATAAACACTCCTCTCACCTTGGACTGCCTTTGGCTGCTTACCATTTGCTCATCCCAGATGATGATCATCGTATCACAATCATTAGTTTCATCTGCATCAAATAAATCTTAATCACCCACAGGGTGCCTGCCTCCAGGGAATGTGGAAATCACACAACATAATGCAGGAAGCCCAGAAGTCAGATTTTGAAAAATACAAGTTTGTTTATCACTCTGGCCTTGATGTATTGCCGGAGATGCTCCTACGTGCATTTTCTTGAAATCCTAGTTTCTACTTTCCTAAAATGTAAATAATGTTCATGCCTGCATCTGGTCTATAGCTATGATTTCATGGAAAATCATAAAATGAAGTATAAAGCTCTTCAGAAATAGCCACTGTATCAGCAGAAGATTATCTTTTTTTGCTATAATCCCCAACTACCGTTCACATTTTAGCAGCTTTTTTTTCCATTTTCATTCCAGGCCTGAACAGCTATGTCTGTTCGTGCCAATATCGCAAATAAAAAGTGAAGTCCAGCCAAACAGCTGGGGTTTGGGGCATGAATTCTGAAACATTAACTCCTCTGAAAGCCTTGTTTTCCTCCTGAAATGACTGGCTGGTTGGCTAAATTAACTGCTTGTCTTGGCCACATAAATACAAACCCTTACATAATTGAAAATACAAAAATATAGATGGGCTCATTTCAGAACAATAATGGTTGGTTAGATGTATGTCTTAATGATTTATCTAAGTAAATGTAGTTAATTTTTTAAAATTTTTAATCTAGTTAAGGTGCTGAAGTATTGATGATTGAATTATTTATGTCTCCTTATTGGGTTTCAGTCCTTTCAAGCCATTCCTGTTCATCTGTGCCTACATATTATTTGGAATGGGAGTTCCTATCTCTCCTTTCTCTTCCTTCTGCTTTCTAACAGGGCTTTAATATGCTTTTACCTCTTTGAAGGCCTTCTTACCTCTTCGCGTGACCAGCAATGGACAGGTCAACACTAACTGTAGCAATGGCAACTGAAGAAGAGCAAACACCTTTGTGTTTTTTCCATGGTTCCTAGTTTCTGGTTCATCCCTGTCTCCCCAAGGCAGTTCATAGAAACAAGAATTTCTCTTCCCTGAATGGATCATAGAAACTCTAATCTTGCCCCACTCTTCTGTGTTGGAGCTGGCCACACAGGGTCAGCAATCAGGCCCTTTAGGTCTGACGATAAGTCACAGACCCTCAGTCCGGAGGGTTCTCACTCCATACCCTATAAAAAGAACCATGGAGGGAGAGGGCGAGAAGGCTGAAGCAGCCACACCTTGTTGGGTTTCCTGATACCATTTTGATCCAGCTATATTTCCCCATGGTTGCCGTGCTTCTGAGAAAATCTCTGAAATGTCACAAAAATGAAATAACAAAATTCTTTAGCCTGGGGGAAACATGAGGCATGAGACTGCAGTCACTTGGGTTATTCAGACCTAGCAAGGCAGGAGCTACCGAATCTCTGACACTACAAAAAAATTTTAAAAAATATGTGTGTGTGTGTGTGTGTGTGTGTGTGTGTGTGTGTAAAATCCCTCATAAAAGCCTGTCCTTCCTACCACAGTTCTTACCCGGATAGAATGACAAAACTGACCATCTACCCATCATCCTCTTGTGCTAATCTTGTCAGCCTATCCCACTGGAGCAACCAGTTTGCGAGATCTTTCTTCTTCTTTAATATATAAAATCCCAAACGCTTCTGATTTTATTTTGGCAATATTTATTCAGACTACACTCGAATTTGTGTTTTTTCCTATGATGGATGACCATCCTCGTCTCAGCTCAAATAAACTTTGGTCTCCCACGTGGTGTACCTCAACGTGCCTTTTAAATGAATACTCTTGGTCCACTCATAGTCACCATAGGAATCCAAAAGCAGAGGGTACAGAGAGCTTCCAACAGCTGAACATATGAGGTTCCTGGAGAGTGGCAACCCTTTTCCCTGGTGCTTCTACCTAAGGCAATTCAGCTGTATCCTTTGTAATATCCTTTATAATAAACTGGCAATAGTAAGGAAGAGTTTGCCTGATTTCTGACAATCACACCAACAAATTCATCAGCTCCAAAAAGAGGATAGTGGGTGCTCTGACTTACAGCTAGTCGTCAAAAGCACAGGGCTCACAACTGATATCTGCAATGGGCCAGGCAAGGGAGGTGAGGAATTATCTGGGGACTGAGCCCTGTGAATCTGACAGAGATAGTGTCAGAACTGAATAAAATCAGAAGACTCCTGGCTGCTGAACTGACTACTTACATTCTAGTGAAGATCAATCCTCTCACATCAAGGGTCAGGAATATGTATGGATTGTGGTGTTGTGAGATGGTGTCACCAACCCCATGTTCCCACACACTCAGTTTCCCCCAACTCCTGAGGTTCCTCTTGGTCTCCCATAATCCTTACACCCCTGCCACACGACTCTATCCTCTGCACGGGGCCCCTCTCCTCCTTGTCTCTGAGCCTCTGCTCTACTCTAGTTTTCTTGCACAATGTCTGCAAGAGACAAATCCAGGGTTTCTTCTGATATATGTAAAAGAGAGGAAAATAAAATTGACTTTTTTTCCTCTCACACTGCATGCAACATTCAACCCAAAGCATTCCTGAGAGCATATATGCACATTTTCCCACCACACACCAAGGATTTCCCAGTAGACACCAGCTAGGGATCATAATGCAATTAACTCTGAAACCACCTACAGTCAGAATCTCAAAACCTACAGGTTAAAGACTCATTCCCATAAGTTCATCTTTATTTCAGGTACCATTCATTAAGGTGTAGTTTGTTGTTTCAATCTGAGCAAAGAAATGCAAACCAGGATCCCCATTAATTTACTAGGTAGGCTCACAGAAAGTAGGAAAACACTCTTTCTAGTTTATTAAATTAATAAAGGATGCAGATGAATAGCCAGATGCACAGGGCAAAGAAGGTGAAAAGGGATGCGCCACTCTCTGGCTTCACTACTCTACAGGCTCTTTCATTACTCAGCATTCCGGAAGCTCTCAGAGCCCTGGCCACTACAGTGTTAGGAGGCTTCACTGTGCACGCAGGATTGATACTGTCGTTAGTCATCAACTCAATCTTCCACTCCTTTTTTTCTGCAGAGGTTGGAGGGTGTGACTGAAAGCTCCAACCCTCTAATCACATGGACATCACCCCAACAGCCAACCTTTATGTGAGTCTATCCTGGAGCCCACCAGGAGTCACGACATTAGAACAAAAGAATTTCCTTCTATTAACCAAGAAATTCCAAGAGCTTTTGCAGATCTATGGGAGACATTCCTACTGCTCAGAAAAGGAGAAGTTACAGGAGTTCTGGGTCAGGAATCACAGCTACTAGAGCACTACTTCCTGTGTGCGGACAAGAACCTCGATTTATTTATCTTTGCATCAGTAGCATTAAACAAGGGTCCTGTATTTGCTATCTAATTGCTGAGTAACAAAACAGGCTGGAGAATATCCATGAATGCCTAATCCGGTCCTTGTTTGTTAACTAACAAACCTTAAAAGTCTTGAGGGGTGAGAGGAGTCCTGAGAATACACAATTGTGCCCAGAGAAAGGGAAGAAAGAGACTCAGCTGAAGAGAGCAAAAAAAATTTTTTTTTGCCAAGTTTTTGCTTCAATTTTAATATGAGCCACTCATTCAATTATCAACACTAAATAGCAAAGACTCTATGTCAGTATACAAAATAATTTGTTAAATTTTCAGCTCTTAAAGCTTATTTTTACAATACATGCACATTCATTTTTCCAAGGGCAACATTAAGAATTATTTACACATAACACATTATGAATAAAAATAAGTGTTTACCTTATAAGAATAGCTGATATACAAAAATAACCTGAGAATAAATTCTTCATTTTATGCAATGTGCTATTTTAAGAAAGGAAGTGAAAAATCAATGTTAGCAATATAAAAAATACATTAAGAATAACATTCCTCTTTTCCAAAAATTAATGCCTATTTGAATATATTACATGATAATGCAGGGCAGTATTTTAACAAATTCAAAGCACATCAGAATGAAATGTTGAGTGAGTAACGTGATAGCAATAAAAACAATGACAGCATTTACCCAAACTACAATTGATTGTGCTCCAATAAAACACTATTTCTAGTAAAGCATTTGTCACTACAGCTAACTATATAAATACCTATTTTCCTTCTAGTAGATTACGAAATAGTAGGGAACCAAAAGTGACAGTCACCCTTCTATATAAAGAACTTGGAGCTGGTAAGAGTAGTTAAAATGTCTGTTGAATTAAATTACCAGAAAAATATTTTAATTATGGAAATCAAAAGACTGACTTAAGGCAATTTTATTGATTTAAAAGAAAAATAACTTGCTGTTCAGGCCAAGTCCAGGCTCCATTTGATGTGATTTACCTAATACAGCCAGGCGCAATGACACAGAGGAAGTAGGCCAGGGAAAATTTTAGCTGCTTATCTCTAACTCCCACTGGTTAGCTAAAAATTTGTTTAAAGACAAATTCGCTAGCCACATGTGTTGGCCTATACCGGCAATCCCAGCTACTTGGGAGGCTGAGGCAATAGGATCCCTTCAGCCCAAGAGTTTAAGACCAGGAAATTTAGCCACTTGTAGCAAGACACCTACACCAAGTCAAAAAAAAAAAAAAAACCATGATTTAAAAATGAAATTCTACTCAGCCATAAAAAATGATAAACTAGAGAAATTTTAGCTAAATGGATGCATACCAAGGCCATTTGCTTAGGTGAAGTAAGTAGAACACACATTTATAAATACCAAATTGTCTCTCTGGTATGAGACACTGAAAGTGTAAATGAGGAGCAAAATGTATAATAGCAAATGTGAAATAGGAAGAAAAGACTCAAAGGGGAAGGGGAAGTTCGGGGGAAATATGAGAAAAGAAGGGAAAAAATGGAAAAAAAGCTTTTGTAAATAGGGAGAGGTAGGGCATGGAGGGGAGGGAAGGGGAATGAGGAAAAAAAAAGAACTAAGATAAATCATGTACAGGTACAAATCCCCAATACGGAATGTGATCATAATGTATACCTAAAATGTACCAATAAAGTTAGTTTAAAAAATAAATACAGTACTAAAAGGTAAAAGGCACTGAAAGATTAAATTGAGATACAAGAAACTGTTACAACATATCCCCATCCCTTATGGCTGAGCTCCATGGAAAATCTTATATTTGATAGATTAAGTAGAAGGTAAAAATAAATAAATATTTACTAATAGTAATCCTAGATGAGAACAATGTTAATCAGCGTCCTGCTACTATAACAAAATATATGAGATAATTAATTTATAAAGAGAAAAATTTATTTTAGCTCCTGAGACTGGAGTTTCTAATCCATCAGTCAGCTGTTGGCTCAGTTGCTGTAGCCATGTGGTGAAGCAGCACTCTGTGGCAGGGAACATGTGGCAGAGGAAAACCACTGATCTCACTCCCAGGAAGCAAAAGAGAGGAGGACAAGGGGCTGAGGGCTGAGGTTCCACTGTTCCTTTTATTTTTTATTTCTTTTTTCCTCATTGAGTTTATTGGTACATTTTAGGTAAACAGTACAGTTATATTCATCATTGGGATCTTGAACTCTTACATGACAGGTCTTGGTTCTTATTTTTCCTTTACCCCTGTCCTCCCTTCACCCCTACTACTTTCACTGTCCCTTTTAGAGCATCCCAATTACTTAAGAAGCCCCCACAAGCCCCACATCGCCCAGGCTCCCTTTCTGCCGAATGTCAGCAGCTGGAGGCCAAATCTTTAACACAGAGACTTTGGCAGCCATTCCAGATCTGAACTATTGCAAGAGCTCATAAGGTGATCATGATTTTTCATTTACACACGAACACAGCAAGTACCGGGTGTCACTATACATCGTTTCTACTACTTTGGCAAGGAGGAAATGTAACACACTTTATTTTCTCCATTTTTTTCACTTATCTTCACAATTTTACCCATAGTATTTAGCATTTGAATTATTTTAACATTTTCTACTAGATTTTAGCATGTTATAAAACCACTATGAATTATCATTCAATGTAATTTCCTCTTTTGCTCATCTCCCTTCCTCCTTCCAGTCTTTGAGCTCTTCTAAATTCCATAAATATCTACTTCATCATTCTCCTTTGGTTCTACAATATAGCCTTTATGGATTGCTATCAGAATTGCCAATCTATGTCCAATTAATGGAAAATGCCATGGCTGGAAACAAGTTTTTGTACATTAGTTGGGAGAGTCTTAAAACTCATGGTAATTTCTTGAAGTAATCTGAAAAAATTTGAAATTTTAGGATGCAAAAAATTAAGAACGTGACATATAGGTCAGGGATTCAGTGTCTGATCTTAAGTCCATCTTGAATTCATTTTAGAATCTGAGCAGATCTCTTTGAGCCTTAGAGAAGTTTTATCAAGAGATGAGTAATGTCTTCCTATCCATATGCCATAGGGATATCTGAGCTTCAATAATTGAATTGCGTGGTGGAATTAGGAATAAGTGTTTAAGTTTGCAGACTTTTGTAGTGCGTGAAGCAATTCAGTCTGTTGGGGGTGCATTTAAAATGTATAAGGAACTGTATCTCCAAAGTCCAGAGGGAGCCCTTTCATGATGCAATCACAGAGACAGCAGAAGCAAGTGTCCACCCAAAAAGAGGCATAGGACTGTATCTTTAGAAAATAAAAAGAGAGTTAAATAATGAGAGGTATCATATGGCACTGAAAACATCTGCTCATTCATTCTTTAAACTTTTATTTTTTAACTCGGGATCAAACTGAGGACCTGATAAATGTTAGGCAAATGCTCTACAAAGAATCTATACCCCAACTCCCCAAGTTTATAAACATTTATCAAGTACCTCCTATAGGCCAGACATGTAAACACATAGAAAGAAAAAGTTGCTATGTCGTGTTTCCTTCCCCCAGAGAATACAACAAGCATCTCTGATGGGGAATGAGCTCATCTGAGTGAGGGTAAGGGCAGGAGAAAATAGTTGGAGCAAGCAGAATTTTTTTAAGTTTCTAAAAAATTATTGAAGCGCTCCTCTCTCTACATTAAACTCCATTCTGAGTGGTTTGAATGCATGGGCTCATTCGGTCCTCACCATCGTAGGCTCTGAGAGACACTGCTGTAACCCCTTCCTGTAGGTGAGGAAGTGGAACGGTCATATCCCAGTGCTAGTAAACAGGAAGTTAGTGTCTAAACCAAGGTAGTTGGGCTAACAATGCTGTGATAATGGCAAAGGACACCACTTTCCAAGGGGCAGAACTGACAAAGGATTCAAGGTTAAAATGCAGAAGCTACTCTTACAATCCAGCAAGAAGCAGACATCCTAAATCAGAGGACAGGACAGGCAAATTGTATAACATAAATTTCTTATAAGTTTAACCTAGAATAGGAGAAGAGTACTTGATGAGAAGTTCATATCAGGCACTGTTGAATGACACTGAGACCACTCAGCTTCTCCAGGTAGGTCAGCTTATTCTCAGGATTCATCCCCGAGAAACGCATTTAAAGATGTTCATCAGAGCTGTGGAAGCAAAAGCAAAGAGTGACAGCAACCTAAATGGACATCAAAGGAAGATCGTATAAAGAAGCCATCTGCCCATGGAGGGATATAGAACTCAGAAAGAAATTAAATAGTTCTGCTTATATATGTGAAAGAAACCTCAGGAACATAATGATGAATAAAAATGTAAGAAGAACAGAATGTATGGTATAATACAATGAATGTAATATATTTTAGACCACACATAAAATAACTGTCTGTAGATAAACACATATGCAAATAAACTAGTGGCAGTGAGTTGAACGAATGTGTTAAATGCAGAGTGTTCCCATATTTATGAAAATCCTGCTTCATGAGCTGTTGTTTTTAAATATGACTAAGTAACAATAATGGTAGGTACTACTTTTTATTTCCCAGAATTTCCAAGAATTCTAAAAGTATAAGCTCACAATAATGAGTTTGATTGCCACACTAATTTCATCCTAATTTTTCATATGTGAAAATCTGAGTCATAGCAGGTTAAGTGTTTTCTCCTTGGAAACATGAATTGGAAATGATGAACATGGGACTTGAATCTAGGGATCTAGCTTCCATAATCAATAGTCTTGGTTATTATACTCTAATTATTATATTCTTAACACACATATACATTAAGACTTGTAGCCAGTGATATGTTAAGAGCCAAATAAAATGCTCAGAAGTGAAAATAATCTATAAAATGTTTTGTACCATAATCTATGAAATGTTTTGAAGCTGGATGACTATGTCAGAGGCCCAAGTCTACCTTGTATTTCTTTAGATATTTGAAAGATCATCACAACGAAGATGATAAACAGCTCTTCTGAACCTTAGGACCTCAGAGGTTAAGTTGAATTCAGCACTATTGAAGTGAGGGGTTTGAGTCAAACATAAAAGGATGATAAAGGTAGATCAGACATTTCAGTTTCTGTTATCTGCCACTAACTGTGTTTCTTTCACGTGTTCTCACACCTGCATCAACCCTGCAGTAGGACTGACTAGCCTCACAAAATGGAGACCTGGAGATGCTAAATGTTTTCCCTTCTCACCAGCACACCATGTGGAGCTGTGTCAGGAACTCTGCTAACTCCGAGGCCAGTGGCTGTGCCTTTGCAGGGTCTCCCAGCCAGGTCAGATGGTCCTCCAGCTCTGTGATCTCTTTATCCCAGCATTTCTAACTGTGGACAGAAATGTACTTATGATTTTAATCCATCCATTTGGAGAATTATCATGAGTAGCAGAGGCATTGAGATTCATCATCAAATACATAGAAAACCTGTAATTCTTACTTTTATTTTTTTCAACTAAAACATCAAGTCTCTTGGACATGGGGTATTTTTATGTGCTCATGTGAGGTTGAGAGATTTTTCAAACACATATGAAGTTCTACATTCTTTTGACAAGATATGAAATGTGCTTTACAATGACTGGCTGGTCATTCACTCTCCTTTCTATTTTCCCAGTAGTCTAAACGTGTGGGTTTTTAAACACAGTGACACACACACCAACACTTCATCTCCTACTCCTGAGCTTCCCCATTTCTGCTAGAATTTGTCCTCCGAATCTGAACAAATGCAGATGCTCTTTCTCTATTTCTCCAGCACTAAACTGCCTTGCCATACGCAGCAAATATTTTTTATGGTACCTGAGGGAAAGAAGAGAAGGAGATAGATGGCCATGGCGTCTTCTCCATATTTGTCAAGACCCACCAGAGTTTTTGCCAGCTGTGAGGTTGCAGCACAGCATGGTTAATACAGAAAGAAGCAACTCAGAAATTAGGCAAATCTGAATGTGAATCTCAGCTCCACTAGTTCACAAATTGGCTCTGAGCAGGTAATTCTCTAACCTTTGTTTTCACAGCTTTGAAATGGAATTAATATTGCCTACCTTTTGGGGCAATTTTGAGCATTCTCAAAAATACATGTAAAACATTTAATACAGTGGCTGGAATAAAACAAAAAAATTCTCAGTGAAGGGTCATAATGATGATGTCAAAATAAAGTTTTTAAACTAGAAATTGCCTTTGGGTCATACTGCTTGGACCTGGACATTGTATATGAAAGTAAATCTGAGCCAGGGGAGCAGGATGACTTGTCCAATGCTACATAGTCAGCTCACAACTCAGCAGACTTGGGATTTAAACTCCGATTCTGTCCTGTAATCCCACCTGAGCCTTGAATGTCTCTCCACAGAATTCTAGATTTTTCAATAGGTTTTGTTTTCTGATTTGTAAAACTTCACTCACATAGCTATTTCATTCAAACAATGGTGGATATTTTTTTCTAGTAGGCCCCATAACATCTGAGACCTGTTTGGAATTGGCCATTTACTCTGAGAACTCAGAGCTTTCTCTTTCTTGCTCAATTTCTGTCATATGTGGACATGTATATGGTATTAGGAGGTTTAAAAAGAAGCTATTGGGGGTTATTTTTAGCTCACCATGTCTTCACAACCTTGAAGTCTTCATGCTTTACTACTTACTTTATCAGAAGAGGGGTGATATTGAAAGAAATTTCCTTTGAGTATAGAAGAAGCTGAAAAGTTGTTGCAAGAAATCACAGCAGTCGTAAGACTGTTGCTGAGCGTGGGTTTATTAGCAAGCAAAATAAACAGCATGCTGCATGCTGACTTCATCTTCAATAAGCACTCATATTGGAAATGCTTACCTTGTTGACAGCCAAGAGGTTATCCTTTGGAGGGCGGGAGGGAGAGAGAGAAAGAGAAAAATGAAAGAAGAAATCACTAAGCCAAGAAACTTCAAGTGTTCTATGGCTTGGGGAAAGCAGTGTTGTGTAAAATCTTTTGATATGCCACCCTAAGCAGTTTGGCCTTCAAACAGTGTGAGTCACCTTGGGGCAGGACATGCTGGTGAGAAAAGCATCTAGAGAGGGCAATGAGGTAACTTTCACTCTGCCACACAGAGAACGGTAGATGAACATTGGCGAGGCATCTCTGCCACTGCCATTATGGAATGGGAGTCCACTTGGTCTAACATGTTAAGAGGATTGGTGCTAAAGCTGCATGAACTTTGAAACAGCTCAATGAAGCTTATGCACTTTCTAGTTTAAATTAGTCTTCAGCAAGACCTCTCTGATCATCAGGAATTTGGCCGCTTGAGTATTCTGTCGCACTCTCTGAAGCAACGCTGAGCTCCCTGGGTGTCAACACTGCAGGATTCTTTATATTTGAGGTAGAAATGGAAAGAGTGCTGAAAGGCAAAGAGGTCATACTACTCACTAAAATAAAAAGTCATAGATATCCATATATTTGTGTGTGTGTGTGTGTGTGTGCATAGTAGTAGTAGTAGTAGTAGTAGTAGAAGTAGTAGTAGTAGTAATAGTTTTAGGAACTCTTTTAGTGAAGAGCGGTTTCATTATGAATTCCCAAGTGTATGGGGGTGTGTGTGTGTGTGCATAGTAGTAGTAGTAGAAGTAGTAGTAGTAGTAATAGTTTTAGGAACTCTTTTAGTGAAGAGCGGTTTCATTATGAATTCCCAAGTGTATGGGGGTGTGTGTGTGTGTGCATAGTAGTAGTAGTAGAAGTAGTAGTAGTAGTAATAGTTTTAGGAACTCTTTTAGTGAAGAGCGGTTTCATTATGAATTCCCAAGTGTATGGGGGTGTGTGTGTGTGTGCATAGTAGTAGTAGTAGAAGTAGTAGTAGTAGTAATAGTTTTAGGAACTCTTTTAGTGAAGAGCGGTTTCATTATGAATTCCCAAGTGTATGGGTGTGTGTGTGTGTGTGTGTGTGTGTGTGTGTGTGTATGGATATCTATGAACAAAAGTATAAAAGTATAAAACCTGCTGAAAGGGTCAGAACAAAACTCCTTCCCCTGCCCATTTAAACTATGGAAGGTTTCAGTGGATGATGAATGAAACTGTCACTGGCTAGGGACCAAAGAGTTCCCCACAAAGAGGAGATAGGAACCTCAGGTAATCTTAGCCATGGAGTGGTTCGCATTCTTGTTGACTTCTGTCAGAGAAAAAGAATTTCCAGGCTGCATCCGTAGGAGTCATAGAAAGGTTTATTAGGCAGTGTTGAGGAAGTTCACAGCCTGGGCATACACAGTGTGTTCCTCAAAAAACAGGTGTGTTATGGCCTGGGTCTGCAAGTCTTTGTGCTGCCTTACGGCATCCTCCAATAGATGATCTGGGATGTGTGTTCCTACTGTCGTCCAGGATACATTGGTGGGCTAGGTCCCAACCTAAAACATTTGCGTGCATTCAAAGTTAGAGATATGCTATCCACTTAATGGTGCTGCTTCCTTAAGATATAGAAAAATCATAGGCTCAAATTATATGTGAAAAGAAAGAGCCCAATTTATAGGATTAGGGGTTTTTTGAGAGGCATTGTAATCTTGGGTAACTTTGTGTCCTAAAGCTATGGATTTTCTTAAAGTTCAGTTTTAAGTTATTATTTTCCTTGTCTTTTTTCTACCTATCTTTATTTCTTCTGTCCTACCTCAAAACTTCCTTGTATAAAGGCGTTATGCCCTGTGCCATGCGGTGCAGATGGAAAACTAGTTTAGAAAACACTTGGGAATTCACAATGAAACTGCTCTTCACTAAAGGAGTTCCTAAAGCTACTACTTACATTTCAACTTTAGCAAAAATAGAGTTCAACACTAAGGGAAAGAGACACACTTCCCTCTTCCTGCAGGTAGAGGCATCTGCTTGCTTCAGCATTTTGGTGTCCCTGGGAGTACTGGACAATGTAAAGACACAGCTGTAGAACCAATGTAAAGCACATATTCCTTGCAAACATATGTATTCCTCTAAGGCATGCTGCCTCCAGGCACAGATTTCATGTGGCCTTCTCCTGGAGATGCCACTGGTTTTGGAATGAGTTTCCATGAATTATATGGCTCAGGAAACAGCTGCAAGATCATGTTCCTGCACCTCTCCTGGGTCTCCTTTGAAGCGCCTGCTTCTGCTTCAAGGATAACAAATGACAGGAGCCTTTCTTCAGAAGGGGTAAAAATGTGAGGGCTGCTTAAACACTCCAGCACAGCTATGGCATCATAAAACAAACAAACAAAAAACATGTTAGCTGAGAAGCCATCAGGCCAACAAAAGGACTGTTGAGGAATCAGCCTCAGTGAATGTAAACTTTATATGTCATGAACAGAAGCTAAGGTTAATAATATCAACAAGAATGAGCTAAGATTAATAATATCAATAAGAATGAAAATGGGCAAAGGAAATTTAAAAGAGGAAGCACAGAGCCAGGAGGGAAGAGGAAGAGATTTAAAATAGAAACAATCTGTATTGTGTACATGTACCCCTTCCCCAAGATGATTTTAAACGGCAACTACTGCAAACATATACTAATGAAAAAGTAAAAGAGTCAGTAAAATCTGTCAATAAAGCAGAGGGCTCCAGCATGCAAAAGTTATTGTTTTCCACAAAGTGAGAATGATCTTGATTGTTTAAGAATATAAATATGAATAAAACAGAAATAGTTATACAGTAGGACTTGAAAGCTTTGAAGTATTACTACAGAAAAAAAAACAGACACTGTCTATACTTGCTTGCAGCCTTTTGGCACAGCCAGTGAGTTTACGTGTTAACTGTCATGTTCTCCTTCTCCCATTCTGTGTCCACAGTACTAAGTGAATTCATGACAAAAACCAAGAGCTGGTTTGACAAAACAGAAAATCAGTTGCAGAAGCAATGAATTTTTAGTGGAAAATATATTGTATTTTTAACAAACCATGACTTCTCAGCTGAAGGAGACATAATGCAGGATCAGTTTCATGGGGTGAAATGCATATGCTCACCACAGATGTATTTTCATTTATAATTATGTGATGAAAACAACATTGCTGGGACCTCATTCATTTATAATTATGTCATGCAAAGAGAGACAGGAACACCCACAGAGCCATACAATGTGATTATATGCTGAAGCGGTTGTTAATTATCCTTCGGGACATTCCTACAAGGATTTTAAACAAAATCAACAGACAAAATGTTTGCAGCACTGTTCATGGCATACTGGAAAATTTGTGCAAACTCTTCAAAGAATGATAGGGGGAGATGGTTATCCAAGAAATAAAATAATTGTCAACTTATTTAGCACTTAAAAAAATTCATTCTCCACATTTTCCTGGATTTTATTTGGGAATTTGAATCTCAAGAAACAAGGTTGAGTGACAGGAAAATCCTGAGTTTCTGGCCATACCAGTCAATGCTCACTAGAGAAACAGATATAAGTGCGTATATTTAACAAGGTAGACTTACAATGACCACCAACAGTCAGGTGTGGAAGAGTACAAAAGGATGTTTGGATCTGAAGGATCTGTCAAAACTCAAAAGCCTGGAGCTTACTGTAGAGTCCCGTGTGAGTCCATATCAGGAAACCACAAGAGTGATCTGCAATTTGCAAAGGCAAAGACTGGAGCTCCTCTGGGGAAAAAAATTAAAAGGGCTTCCTTCTTCTTTCCCTCTTTATTCCATTCAGGCTTTAAACCTGTTGGTCGGTGCTACTCACACCCATCTCCATTTTCACTAAATCCATTCATTAACACCCAGAATTATGTCAATCACTAGGGCTTTTTTACTCAAACTGACAAGACACTTAAGTATCATACTGGTGTTAAAGTGAAACAAATACCGAGCCAGGCGTGGTGGTGCACGCCTTTAATCCCACCACTCCGCCGAGGCAGGAGGATCTCTGTGAGTTTGAGACCAGCCTGGGCTACATAGTGAGTTCCAGGTCAGTCTCAAGTACATAGTGAGACCCTGTCTCAAACAACAAACAAAAAGCAAAAACAAACAAAAAAAACCCCCAAAAAACAAAAAACAAAATAAAGTGAAATAAATACCAAATCTGTCAGTTATTATCCTCTCTATCCTACGCGACTGAAGCATTAAAAGATCCCAAACATGTCTTTCTTCACTTTTCCCAAGCTGGTGCCCTTGACCCAGATGGAACGTTCTTCCTCAAAATCAGCAGCTAAGAGAGGCTGCCTCAAAGTTAGTGACCCTGAGAAGCTCAATACGCAAAGGGACAGTGGCCAGACCACATAGAAAAATAGAATTTTTACCACAACAGCAGAAATATGTTCTAGAAACTTACCCTTAATCTGTGATAATCAGCCCAGGAAGCCAGTTTACTATATCAGACTAATAGAAAGACTGTCTAGTGAAAAATGCAGGAAGTCAAACAGTAACATTTTTAACAATTAGCCAAAATTGCCAGGACTGTATTAATAATTCACAGCTTCTCTAACTTTTGGCCCCACTGTCACCTGAGGACCAAATACAGAAATCCAAAGGCGCACCACTGATCAATCACGTAGGAAACCCCACTTCTAATTAGCCCACCTACCACTTCCCCAGGCCAGTAGCCCCTACATGGGCACAGCTGAAGCCTCCCTTGTTTCCATTCTAAAGCAGCCCCACTCCTGGGCTTGCCCTTGAGTCTCTGCCAAAGCACAGGTTATCCTGGTTAGTTACCCTGCTGTAACAAACTCTGAATAAGCAACCTTTGCTTGTTCCCATTTGATTGATTTTCATTTCCTTCCACACCCCATTGCTTCTTACTATTTTTTAAGATTCTCTTTGTGATATCCTGATTTGACAGGGCAATAACCATATTCCACTCCTGGGCTTGCCCTTGAGTCTCTGCCAAAGCACAGGTTATCCTGGTTAGTTACCCTGCTGTAACAAACTCTGAATAAGCAACCTTTGCTTGTTCCCATTTGATTGATTTTCATTTCCTTCCACACCCCATTGCTTCTTACTATTTTTTAAGATTCTCTTTGTGATATCCTGATTTGACAGGGCAATAACCATATTATTAAGAGCTATACACTTTGGACAAAGGGGCAAAAATCATATATTTAGATTTCAGATACTGAATCGGCAGGCAGCTAAGAAGACTAATTAGTCTACATATTTAAAACGGGCTAGAGTTGGAATTGCTGAGATTGAAGGGAGGACAGTTAAAAAAAAAAAGCAAAAGAGAGACACTGGTATGAGGATCACTCCTGGACTTGACCTGAAGAGCCCGCGCAGTCAGTTACTTCGATAGAACTATATCATTGTTAAGCAAAAAGTGGGAGACGCACTCCCACAACAGTACGAAAACCCGGGGCTTCTTGTAGACCGGGAGACACGCGTGAACTTCCCAGCGAAGGTTCAATATTGGATGGGCCGAAGTAAATTGGTAGCTGACAAATTATCAGGATAAAAGCAGTAACAAAATGTATTAATGCACATACACAAAGGAGCCATACAAAACATGAACCTGATAAAAAGAGCCAGATAGTTGAAGCTTAAATGGCTCCTTTCCAAAGAAGAGAAAGATAAGGGGTGTAAGCAAATGAAAGGAGACATTTAAAAAATGATTTCAGGGGATCAAAGGTGGCAAAATTTGACTCATAAATGAGTCCTTTTGGAATTTGAGTGGGCCCCAGAGACAATAACTTGTGGTCACATACCATAGTCTTTCCTGTGACAAATGAAATTTCAGGGTGGGGGGACATGGAGGGCAGCTATGTTGTCATTTGCATGGCTAATGTTAGAGCAGATAGAGGTGTATTGGAGTCATGTTTCTTCCAGCATATTCTGATCTCCATGGTCTTTAATTTAAAACAGTCAGGATTCTGGGATATTCACAGAGTCAGAGCCCACCACTGGCACATAGGACAAACAAATCAATGGGTCCTTCCACCTGTTACCCATTAAAAGTATGCTTTGGGCTCATTCTTTTTCTGAGGAGATCAAAGACATAAAAGCAGTTTTTATTATAAACAAACAAGGGAAAATGAAATCTCTTCATTTGGGCCTACAGAAGTTGGTAACTAAGAGCAGAACAAGACTTGGCCTTCTCTTTGCACTGTTTCTTATCTTTAAACTTCAAGTCAAATCCCTTCTCAGGTCTGCACACAAGACATGTTAATCATCTAGGAACTTTTTGTCTAAAGGTTGGCAAAAAAAAAAAAAAAA
>NW_022900942.1:54554953-54560190 GCF_012274545.1 Fukomys damarensis | reverse complement strand
AAAGGTTGGAAAAAAAAAAAAAAAAAAGATTGACTAGTCCTTAATGTTAATAACCTTCTTCATCCCTCTTCAAGACAGAAGACACCAAGTTAAGTGTCACTGATGCCCAGAAGTCTCCTGTCATTGCCTTAAACCTAGACGGAAAGTGCCCAAAACAGAAACAATGAGCTCACAAAAAAACAAATTGCCTGCTTAAGTGATGAGTTCTCCTGGAGTTACCTTGCAAAAGCAGAACTGAGAAGATTATCTCCTGGAAACTGGCTCATCTCAGCTACTCAGTCCATAGAGGCTAGTTTCCTTCATTTGTGACTGGCCCAATCAGAACCTCTTCCTCAAAGTGTGTCCCCTTCATCCTCTCAAATCAAAGCCTCTTTCCTCTTTTCTCTTACTTTGTAACTCCAATAAATCTGCCTATGCTGTACACTGATGCATCCTGAAATGCTTTCCTGGGCTGAGGGCCTACCCTAATTCCACAGGGACAAGCAGGGAGTTGAGGTCCCTATCTCCCCTTTGGGGAACTTCCTTGGACCTTACCCTGTAACAGTATTATATTTTGATGAATAATTTTCTCAGATGCAACACACTTGAGGTAGCTGTCATTGCTGTGTCTGTGCTCTTTAAACAAGATAAAGGAGTAGAGCCTGTAGTATACTAGATTTCCATTCCTCTGCCCAGCCTTCCTTCCATCTGATATTATGGTCTTGGGAATGGGACTGAGGGTTAGACAGGGCAGGCTGAGCCCTTGCAGGACAAAGACTTTAACAGGTCTGGAAAAGGAGATTCTAAAACCTTCTGAGCTCCAGTTGCCAGTAAAGTTATAGTTGGATACTCTATTCAGTTTGTCACAGGAAGCCTTGACATCTCACCCTGTTTTAGATTCACCTTAGGTCTAGAAAGATGCTGTCTCTATAGCACATCCCCTGATAGAGGCACTCTGGAGATAATCACAGCCAGAATTTTCAGGATTATATTCTGACACTCCTGGACTGGAAGAAAGTGGAGACGGATAATGAACAAATCTTGTCTTTAAAAAAGTTCTCCATTCATTTATCTCCCTCACACATTATTTACTGACTAATAAATAGAGATGCTACAGTAAGCATAAGGAATATAACAGACATGAAAAGAAAGAAGAGACAAAATCCCATGACCTCACAGAATATACATTCTAGAAAGAAGAGGGTGACAGTATTGTAGGGAAAAATTGATAAGCATGATAAAGAAGGAGAGAATGAAATAGAGGTCAGGGGAAGCAAACAGGGAGTGCAGAAGTGGATATTGATATTTCCAGTAGACAAATGGGAAGACCTAAATGAACAAGTAACGTGTGAGTAAAGACTTGAAGAAGATGAGTTAGGAAACCATAAGAAAACCAAGAACATACCACTCAGAAAAAATTACAAATTCGAAATCTCTGAGGCAAAATATGTTTGGTGTACCTAGCACTCAGGTCAATGTTGTTGAAGAACAGAAACAGCAATGAGGTCAGAAAGCATGACATTCCTTTCATAGAGGCCCCCAAGACCACCGTAAAGATGATCTCCTCTCAGAATAAAATGGAAAGACTTTGGAGGACTCAGAGCCAAGAGGGCCATGATCTGATTTAGGGTTTTATGGGCTCACTACAAAGCCTGTGAAAATTCACAGCCAGGATAGTTGAGAAGGCAGATGGTGAGGATGGGCACAAGCTTACACAAATGGAAAGAAAGAGACTACTTGGCGCCCTGTTGCAATGATCCAGGTAAAAGACATCTTATCTCAATGACAGCGAGGCGTCAATAAGCAGTTCGTTCACATAAAGAGAAGAGGAAATTACTCGAGCTAGCCAGAATTAAATCTGCAACACTCCATTAGAAAATCCATCCCAATATATCCTCTTAATGATGCTCATTAGCAGTATCATCTTTAGGCCTGCCTATTACACCAAAAGTCACTTTATATTTCTAATCTTTCTATCCTTTGAGCTTCATTTTGGCTGAAAGTGTTTTGCTTTTGGATAGTGGTTGATAAGAGAAACGATGATATGCATTTCACGTAGACAACTTGTCCTTTCATTTGCTAGAGTTTGGTTTTCAAATGAACTTTGTCTTAAGAAAAAAAAAAGATCGTGAATACTTATTTTGAGAACCATATTTTGGCACCGAGATGAAAATAATAAAGACAAAAACTACTGTAAAATGAGTAATGTTTGAAAATGCCGTATTTTGTAAGTACAACAGCATCTCCATTTAACTATAAAGTAATTGCAGGTGGAAGCACAAAATCTAACATTTATGATTCCCTAACCAAAGACGGGGTACACAGGGTTCAGAGACCCCATGACATTGTCATGGAAATGACCTTTGCAGAGCCAGTCTTGTCTGAATCTAACTGGCCGAAATTTAAAGGTGGAAATCAGGTGTCATACTGATAGGAATAAAAAGAAATGAATTTAAAGGGAATTCTTTTTTTTTTTTGGGTACCGGGGATGGAACTCAGGTCCTTGTGCTTGTGAGGCAGGCAGCAGAACCACTGAGCCAAATCCCCAGCCAAGAAATGAATTTAGAATAGAAAGAGGAACTAATGGATTGATTAACAAAAGCTAGGTGTGTGCTTTAGCTGAGTGAAGGCTGTGGGCTCTGATTTGCCTAGAAAATCAAAGTATAAGACATCTCACTTCCAAAGTAGCAAGTGAAGGTGGCCATACCCTTTGCTAAATTTAGGGTTCTGTGATTCAGTGACTGTAAAAAGAAGCTCACCTTCAGGTTACTAGGTATAGGCAGATTCTCTGCTGAATTAGCAACCTCCTGGAGTTTAGGAGATCATTTAGATTTTAATTCCCTTAAGACGTAACATCAGAATTATTTCCTTAGGGGGCAAATTCTTTTTTGTAAAGTAAAGAAAATTACACCTTTTATAATTTATATTTTTAATGTTAGATTTCCAAAAGAAAATAGAGCTATTTTGGCTGTTGAAAATGTGTAAAAGGATTTGACAGATCAGGCTGTTCTAATGCACAAATGTTGTGATTTGATGAAAAATATGTAATTAATGCATCAGAATCACCTAGGCAGCTTTCTAAAGTATTGCTCGTCAGCCCCAATTTCCAGTTTCTTATTCAGTAGCTCTACGGTCCAGCCTGATAATATGCATTTCTTGCATGTTCTCAGATCATGATGAAGATGCCGGCCTGGGGACCACACTTCAAGAACCACCGATTTAAAAGAGTTTCAGGGTCACCTTATTCCAAGGACAAACTTATTGGATTTCTAAGCATGAATTAAGAACTTGAAAAAGCTTCTTAAATCAAACACACTACTTAAAATTGAGGAAATCTTATTAAATTTATAAATGCAACCTAAAATATTTAAAGAAGGTTAATGATCCAAGTTTGTAAATGATACCAAACATTAACAGGGGGTCCTAAATCAATTGGACAATATTATACATGAAATATTAAGATTTTCAAGTCTAAGGCTGGGGATTTAGCTCAGTGGTGCTGCCGCCTGCCTCACGAGCACAAGGTCCTGAGTTCGATCCCCAGTACCCCCCCAAAAATGGTTTACAGGTCTAGGTAAAGACTCAAGTTTTAAGCGAATAACTTTATTAAATTGTTCATATTTAAAACCAAATACATCCCTGAATTATCTTTTCTGGGCACAAGACCCACTCTGGAGAGCATCAGAAGGCTAACATTGACAGGGCCTCTCCCTTTCTGAGACCCTGGCCTGGGAACTGCTAGCAGAAGGGAGCAGCAGACCTGTACCTCCTCTTCCTCCACGCGTTGCTTCTTCAAACGGCCTCCCACTCTGCTCATCCGGTCAGGGCCTGCTTCGAAGAAAGTGGACCCAAACGAGTAACCCACATCTTGCCTGACTTGGAGTCTGACTGCAGCAGGCCCGAATCCCCAGCAAGGGCCCTGGGAGCTTTTCTCTCCAGCGGCCCCGCTGTCACTGTCTTCACGTGCAGTCAGAGGACACCACACAGGAAAGACCGGCACGTCAACATCCATCTTCCTCCAAAAAACACTCCTTGAAATAATGTTGAAGAGCTGAGCGTGTGAAACTTTTTCTACTGAGACCAATTATCTTTCTGCTGCAATGTATTCAGCCTTCACCCGTTTGGTTTCTGGGCCGGGCTGCTTTCTGGAAGGCCAGATGTATTTTAAATCAGAGATGTGATCATTTAAATTAACTAAATGTTGTACTTTTTTAAAAAGGTACATTTATTAGCCTTCGGGGAATGCATTCTTTCGTTTATTTTCCGAGTTAAAGTTCAGTCCCTCATTTCTCTCAGAATTAAAAGCACTGATGCATCATAAATAAAAACACTATGGAACACTTAACTACTGTCTCATTCAAGAAGGAGGTAAAGTTCTGAAAGTCCTCCATGTCCATGGGACTCTGCACTCCAGCGGAAAGCCGCCTCTGCTGACGTGTAAATGTCAATCACTCGCTCAAGGCCAGATCTTGCTCTCGGGATTTCTGAGACTCAGAAACAGACTTCATGTGGATTACTAAAGCGACGCCTTATTTTACGCGAACTATAATTTTTGTGTTTAATCTTGAATAAAAATCCACAGAAAGTTGTAGCAAAATTTAAAAAAAAATATTACTTTCAGTTTTCTTGAACTTCAAAACGAATGAAAAATGTTAAACACTCTACTTTGTCTTGTCGTGGATAGGGGCTGTGTAAGGGAGGAAACGGTGTCTTTTCCTCACCCATCACCTGATTCTTAGCTCACATCCCTATAAGGGAAGGAGACTATCAAAAGAAAAGTATAACAATGTTTTATATTTTCTTAACTTTTTCTTGTGGTGCTAGAAATGGAATCCAGGGACCAACCAATGCTAAGCAAATATTTACCACTGAGCTATTTTCCAAGCCTTCAGAGTTTTGTTTTGTTTTTTTTAAAATGTAAGTTTCACCTGACATAGGACCTTCAGAACTGCAGAGTCCAAACCTCAGGGAAAGCTGTATGCTTTTATACTTTGGTTTGGCAAAGGATAGACAGTCATGTGACTGTATGGCTTGGCCTCAAGAAACAAATGGATGCTCATAAGGCCTGTCCACATCTTTCCCTGTGTCTGGGTGTCTTCGTTCCTTTCAGACACAGGGCAAGACACCTGCCACACAAGGATCTGTAAGGGAGACAACAGAAAGTCAGAGGGGCCTTTCTGCTTTGCAGTTTTCACAATTTCTTTCAGCCCAAAGTACTCATTGTGTCATGGGGCCATGTTCTTGGATATCATGTTCTG
>NW_022900942.1:54498287-54554921 GCF_012274545.1 Fukomys damarensis | reverse complement strand
AAAAAAAAAAAAGAAAGAAAGAAAGAAAGAAAGAAAATATTGTAAGGAATGGTTTAAATCCTTTACCTTATCTCAGCCTGTTTTCTCATATTTAAAATGGAAAATAATATATACTTAATTTAAATGTGTCTGGCATATAGAAGTTTCCCAACAAATATCAACAAAGATTTAGTTTTTCCTAAATAGCTATCGATCAGTTAATGGCTAATCCCTTTGTTGGAATTATACACAGCCATTAAAAATGTTTTTTGGGGGTTGGGGATTTAGCTCAGTGGTGGAGCCACTTGCCTCCAAGTACGATGTCCCAAGTTTGATCCCCAGGGTCCCCAAAAAAGTTTTTTAACTATGTGATGTTTTAAAATGGAAACTACTGAATTATTCAAAAACTATTTTTTAAAATCTGACATCAGTGAAAAAAACAGAAAGATCTCCATTGCTGAACAATGAATGTCCTTTTAAAAATTATTTTACTTTTCTACATGTGAGGGATATTTTTATTTAATCAGATGTGATCAAATGTATAACTTTTAAAAATAGAAAATTTTAAATTGTGACTGAAATTGCACCAGTATAATGAAATCCACAATAAAGTACCTATCCCTATTATTATGGTATACAAAACCTACATGAATGAGTACCTTTTGCCATCACCCACATCGCACTAGCATTTGAAAATCTGCATTACCCTATTGCTTTGCTAAGAAAGTGTTTACTTATTTTCAGTAAATCTTTGAAGTTGATTGGGTAGCTCTATCTGTTTTCATTATATGGGTGAGAAAGAGCCTGGAAGACATTTACCCAACCTCTTGTGAAGCTGTTGTCAGTGCCAGCAGTTTAATGCAGGCTGATTCTGGGTCACCCTGTTCACCCCACTGTAGTCTATTCAGCCGCCCACAAGCGTACAGCCTCCCTGGTGTGTACTACATCTTCATCCACAGAGGAGAGCAGCGATGCCTGCTCTCCTTGCCTCTTAGGGTTATAGGAGAATCAATTTTTTTTTCTCATTGAGTTTATTGGTACATTTTAGGTATGCAGTACAGCTATATTCATTGTTGGGATCTTGTACCTTTACGTGACAGGCCTCATTTTTTTTCCCCAGTTCCCTGCCCTCCCTTCACCCCCTCCTCCCTTGCCTATTTACAGATATTTATTTCCATTTTTTTCATTTTCTCGTTTTTTTTTCTTTTCCCCTATTTCCTTTTCCTTACCTTTCCCACTTTCCCTATACCTTTAGCCCTTTTCTTCCTATTTCCCACTGTTAATTATACCATTAGGATCTTATGTACCATTATGTACTAGCATTGTTTATTCTAAAGTTAAGATGCAGTGATGTACTGTGCCATTTAATCTTTATGTCATCCTGACCAAATTAAAGAAGAATCAAAATTTTGAAATTATATAAATATAAAATGTTTGCTCTTATTCATTTTAAACTGTATTAAAATCACCCATACCAACTGTGGAAAAACATGAAATTTGTACTGTTTGAAAGGCAACTGCCACTTAGCAATTGGCCCAACTTTTAGAACTTTCCTTTTCTTCTCCTGATGATAAGAAAATGTTCATAAAATTTGTTGTTCTATACAGAACTTCAGAGTTTTCTGGACAGTTAAAGGACATTGACCCACAGCCTCTTCACAACATCTCTGATGATGGTATGAGCTCTGTAATTTAAAGAGGGGAATTCTTACAGATCTCCAGGCACTTGTCTATCTATGGTCTATACAAAAGGTAACATGAATTTACCAAACATCTATTTCAATGAGCTCCAATAAGAAAAGAGAAAAAAGTACCGATTTTTAATCCTAAAAGAATTATAACCAAATACGCTTTTAAAACTTATTTTCTTCACATTTTTCATTTTCTAGTTTCTTCTGCTGTGCTTAGATTTCTCATCTGAATACCTAATTAGGAAGCGGCATCTTTCCTAGCTTTTCGTGGAGCATTGTGACTCAGCAGGAAAGAATTTTCATTTCAAAATTTTCCTGACATCTACATAATTCTGTATCATAAAGTAGACATGGTGGGGGAAAAAATGGCTTCTTGAGGGTTAGGTGTGCATTATGGGTAAGCAATTTGCAAATTCCTTGCCTTGAGCCTCTGCACTGGTTCTGTGATTCAACAAGCCCCTGCAAAGTTGTAATGAGAGGAGGCCCTTTCTGAAGCACCATTTGTCTAAGTACCATGAAGGAAGAAAAAGTTTATGTTTTACAAGAACAACAATCTCACTCAGCAGGAAAATATCTCTTCCTGATACCAATTTAGACACAGAAATATACTGAAATCTAAATGTGGGAAGCATGCAGTTTTATCCATCTTTTTTCAGTTCAATCACCCCAAGCATGGAGCTGTCTTTTGTCTTCTATGAAGAGCAGTACAGCAAAGATGACAAATTGTATGGCTCCAACAGTCAACTGTTCCTCGTGTCCCATGTCACCTGAAGATGGAGGATGGGTCTGAAAATTCATTCTTCCCCACCATGCCATGAGCCTACAAGTACTAGAAGATCCATAGAAGTGTTGAAGATTTTTATTTCTAGCAATAAAAAAGTATTCTAGAGAAGAATTGCATGTTTAATAAAGCAATTTTATTAGGCTCAAAATATTCTTTTTCAGCTGCGATGGTGTTGGAACTCTTCAGCTCCTTGCTTACATTACTCAAGCTCCAGGTTGCCTGTGGCAGGAAGCATCTGGCCTGAAGAAAATGTCACCTTTTTTCTTTGAATCGGAGTAAAGACAAACTCTATTATTTGAAAAAGCAGCAGTTCTCTCTGAGAACGAGAGAACTTGTGTGAATATTTCCCAGGAAAATCTTGGTTGCTAATAGATACAGTTGTAATCACGGGTAAGCCGGTTTCATCAGAAATCATCTAGGCATCAGTACTCAGCTACACTCAAATTCCCCAAAGCGGACCTCTTCTAACTCAAGAATTTCCAAAGGCATTTACGCACTTAGGTATAGGGAGTTTCCTGCAGGCTTACAAGCTTGAGTTTTGTGGTGAGTCAAAATTCTGGGCTGTAGAATGATTTCTTAGCTCTCAGCATCCATTGCAATCTGTCACCGCACAAAATAAATGTTGATATTTTGCTCTGAATGAGGAATGTGAAGCCTGCATTTGGCATGTGGTGCTGGATTGTTCTGGATGCTTCTTGTCTTTTCTACTCCTCCATAAAAGAGCATGTGAAGGAGGAAGCCCGGGTGTGGTCCGTTTAAGGTACTAACACTGTTTTATTTATTTTTCAGCACGTAATTTTATTTAGATATGTTTACATAAACATTATTAATGTCACAACACATTTTAAGTCAGTTTTGTAGTATCCTTCAACAACTATTTTAAAAAGAAAAACTCTGGAAAATGTAGGCTAAACAGCCCGTTATCTTCAGTAAAATATGGGCTGCAAAATATCAAGTAGTCAAAAATCCCAAGACCATTGTTGACCTCAGAGGATAAAACTTTTCAGTTATATCGTTTATACTGTGACCCTAGAGGAAACTGACTTTAAAAGAAGTAAAATTTTAGGTAGGCAAAACTTTCCATTATTACTGTTCTCTTCATCTTTTCAGAATTGAATTCATGAAGATAAAGTGGATTATCCTAAAAGAGGGTTTATGGGGACAACCATGATAAATCTTTCTTTTATGGAAATAAGTTGACAGGGGAAGTAAAGCAGATAACCAATAGAGATGGCACATGGACAGGCTGACTGTGCCTCAGACTGACACCAAAACTGTGGGACAAAGCATGAATATGTGTGTGTGTGTATGTATATATATAATAAGATAAAGTGGATTATCCTAAAAGAGGGTTTATGGGGACAACCATGATAAATCTTTCTTTTATGGAAATAAGTTGACAGGGGAAGTAAAGCAGATAACCAATAGAGATGGCACATGGACAGGCTGACTGTGCCTCAGACTGACACCAAAACTGTGGGACAAAGCATGAATATGTGTGTGTGTGTATGTATATATATAATACACACATACAGTGAATATATAGAGTATAATATACAGTGCATATGTAGTATTCAGTGTATAATATATATATATATATATAATATGTAATATATATAATACACACATACAGTGAATATATAGAGTATAATATACAGTGCATATGTAGTATAAATACTATATATAGTATATGTAGAGTATGTATGTACTCTATATAATATGGTATATGTAGTATAGATATAGATATATAATGTAGTCAAACTCATCTAGTTATTCAGAACACAAAGGCATTCAAATTGGCACTGTGGGTACAACCAGAACAATAATTCTATTAAGGTTCTAAAGTACATAGCCCAGACAATTATGATACGATAGTGTGTGCCAGTGTACCACAATGCTATCTTCTCTCTAATAACACTATTAACATACATTTGCTCAAACAAGCCACTGTTTCAGTTGAGGTTATCCCAAGTAATCAGAAAAAACATTCATTAAATAGATAACCAATAGTAAATTGATCTTTCCTGAGCATTGCTTTAAAATATATTGTGGCCAGAAGTTGGTATGATCTGGATGGTTTAATTTCAAGTTTTCTGCTCTGGAATCACTGTACATCACTCTAAGTTCTCAGGTCTGTCTGTATTGGATAGAGGAGCAGTTCAAAGGGAAACGTACATATTTAATTATTCAGGAGGACTTATTGGATAGGCTCACAGAATAAGAGGTGAAATAGTCTACAAGACTGCGTGCCCACTAGAAAGCCAGAGGGGCCAGGAACTGCTCAGTGTAAGAATCTGGAAGCCCCAGAATAAGAGAGACCAAGTATGCACCATCAGTTTGAGACTGAAAGGCAGGCAGCTCCAGAAGAGTCCCTGATAGGAGTCCATATCAAAAGGCTGAAGAGAGTGGAGTCTGAGGTCCTCAGACAAGGGACGTAGAATACACAGCAGCTCATGTAGAGTGGAGCTTCTAAACGCAGGTCAACTTCCTCTTTCTTCTTCCCTTGTCGTCCCAACCAAGCTGCAAGCAAATTAGATGGGATTAAGGAAGCCTTCCTTGTCAGCTTGCTGGCCTATGTGTCACACCCACAAGCATGTCTTACTAATATGCTAGACACCCTTTAATCCAGTCAGCTTGACAGTCATGATTGCTAGTCACACTACCTTTAAATCCAGAAAATCCTTATCTACTCTTCTTTTTTAATGTGAGTTTTGCTCACTTTGAGTTTTTTCTGCATTGTCTTGTTTCATCTCCTAGGTCTCTTGTCATTCTTACATTTGTTTTATCTCATTGTTTCTCTGTATTGCTCCAGAGCCATTTTCTCAGCCTCCCACCAATTACTGGTGCCAATAGCTGTGACCAGAATCCATCTGTCCATCTTTATGCTTAAGACACTGTGGGACCAGCTCACAAGCTTGTGCTTCCGGTTTTTAGGAGTCTTCGTTGTTTCAGTCAACCTAGGGTTCTCCTATTCTTCAAGATTTTCTGTGTACCAATGAGCAATGTTTTTAATGCATTATTTCTAAGGACTGATAGAAGAAGGTAGACAATTATAGCATAACTTACTCAGTTGTTAGAACTAGAAATCCCTAAATAGAAGTTCTATGGAGAAACACACAATTTAAGCATATCCAAAAGAGATTTAAGGAAAGAGAATCATAGTCACAAGTGAGCAAACACACACACACACACACACACGCGCACACACACACGCACATGCACATGCACAAAACTACAGAATACTAAAGACAAAGAAGAAATATTTAATGCAGCTCATGCTAGGCATGGTGGAGCATATCTGTAATTCCATATATTTGGGATACCGAGATAGGAGGATCATTATTAGTTCAATCCTGGCCTTGGCAACTTAGCAAGACCTTCTTTAAAAATAAAATAAAATATTAAAAAGGACTGGACCTGTACCTTAGGGCTCCCTTGGTCGTATCTCCAATACCACCAAAAATATAATAAAATAAAATGTAACTCCCTGGACAGATCATGAATCACATTTGACCAGGAAAAATGGGAGCTACACCCAGAGGGAAAAGTCATTATTTACAGAAGAACAATTATATAGGTATTACTAGATTTATCATCAGCAATAATAAAGGCCAGAAGAAAATAAAAAATCTTTAAACTGAGGAGGTAAAATAATTGCAAATATAAAAAGTTATACCCAAGTAAATACAATTTAAGAATGAGAACAAAATAGAGATGGCTGCTGAACAAATATTTGGGGCTGGTCACTTATATATTTAATTCAAAGAAGTGCTAAGAGATATTCTTTAAGAAATTAATTCAGAAAGATGGAATGGGCTGGATTAAAAAATAACAGGAAGATCATTGCAAATGTTGGTAAATCTAAACATGTGTGTAACTGGATTCTCAGTAAAATGCCCTGAGACTTTATTACTGAAGCTAAAGAAAAAGAACCAGGAAAAGGGTATTAGTACCCCTTTACAGTATAATATTCCAGCTAGTATTGGAAAATAGCTTGCACTCAAATAAGTAGCTGCACAACCACCTAAAATCTCCCCTTCCCACCTTTAGCTGAGTCCAAAATACAATAGTGTTGGAAGGGGAAAGAAGACCTTCCACCTGCTTTGTGGCAAATATAACACATTTGGAGAGAGCTATTTTCTCCATTCCACTGTGGGGTAGGGGAAATCTCCTCTCAGAGTCTGACGTCATCCCTGGAAACACTCCAAAAACACCAAGTTTTCCCATCCTTGTTTCTCCCCTTTTGTTTCTTGGGAATACTGCTTTCAGCTTTTGGTAAATTTGGGAGTTCTATTTTACGCAATAAACATTCAACCAATTATCACCTTTTAAAATGCCAATTCAAAAACCCTTGAGAAGTATCAATGCAAATACATCCATTGCCCTTCAAAAAAGTTGTATTTTCTTGCTTTGTACATCGAAGAGCCCAAAAAGCAATGACCTCACAGTAGCGAAGGACTCAGTTATCATCTAAAAGACTAAATTCCATTTTCCACTACAAAGAACCAGGGGTCCTTCAAATTTTTTTCTCTATGCAGAAACATACCAAGTGGGCCTGAGGCAACTTATTAGACCAGAAAGTAAGGAAGTTATCCCCAACTTGGACAACTTGAACAAAAGATGTATGAATGCATTGAGGGGGAAAGAAAGTACATTTTTCTTGCAGTTCTTCGGAGTGAAATTGGAGCCTTCACACTGAGCTTTCCTTCAAGCGTTTTATTCTTTATTTTGACACAGGTCTCTTGTAGTCACTAAGTTTCCCAGGCTGGGCTCGAGCTTGTGATCCTTCTGCCTCAGCCTCCCAGAGTGCTAGGGTTACAGGTATGCACAACCACACCTGTGTTTTTAAAACTCATGCCTTTAGAGTAATATTAAAAATCTGACATTATTATGATACAAAAACTTAAAGCTACATTGGGTATTATAGGAGGTTGGTGAATTATTGACTGAAAATGAAAACTGATAAAAGAAAATCAAAGATTTGCCCTTCCGTGCAACCATAGTACGTATAACCAAGGAGAGAACATTTTTCTTTGAAATGCACAAAGAATTACAGACTTAGAAAATCAAACTTTGAAATCAATAGTGGAATAAAGGGCAAAGACAACAGTTATCATAAATATTAAAACTATCAGAGGAAATGTCAGTTGCTAATTTGATAATGAATTGAAATAACCTGAACTCATTGATTTATCTTGGCTCCAATGAAAAGGGAATGCCCACACCAAAACAGCACTACTTTGTAACAGAGTAGGAAAGATATAGCACAATGATGAAATATTCTTATCTAAACCGGAACCAAGTATGAGTAGCTTGTGTTGCTAGATTTTACTACCAACTTACAGGGAAAGATAGAGGACACATGAACAAAATATGCATCTATTGAAAGAAAACACTGGCTAGAATCCAGAATGGAGTCTTTCTAAATGAACAAAAATGAGCAAGTTTCTAGAATAAGTCAAGGGAATGAAAAGAAATGTTGGGGAATAGAATAGATAAGATAACCAAGTACAAGAGGTGGATCTTGGTTGGATCTTAATTCAAATCTGCTAACACTAATAATACACATTTCAGGCAATTGTAGTGTTGCCTATTTCTATCTGTGGTTTGAGAGTTTAAAAGTTTACCTATCTTTCTTTCATAGAAAGTATAACAGACTTCTCCACATAGGAACAAGCTAGGATTTGTTATTTTATTTTTCAGAGGACATTTTTAAAAACATCACTTGTGGCTAACATCTTTGACTGTCTGCCTCACATTTTATTAACTTTAAATGTATTACTACACTTAAAGTCCCTTCTCCTCAAGGTGGAAGAGAAAAAGTCTGGATCTTTCAACCCTCAAGTAGTAAGGACTCTAACAGTAAAACACACAGATGTCTTAGATTTGGAAATGAAAAGTTGCAGTGGCCACTGTGAGAGGGGAGCAGGTGGCAGTGACAAAGGGCAGAGGTACTGGTGGGACTTCCTGCAGTGGCTTGGGTATTTTTCCTGGCTAGGTAGCTTCAGAGTCCAGCTCTCTGGATCTCCTGGAAATTCCCCTCTGCTTAAAATGGATAGAGTACTAAACAGTTTGCAACCAAGACCGCTAAATATCAGCTACTCTGAACATTTTTGCTGTTTCCTTGGGCCAGTAGGTAGGCCATTCTAGTTCTCCACTCAAGGAACTGGTTTGTTGTTGTTTTTGTTTGTCTCATAGGAAAAAGGGGTCTGTTTAAGTATGGGCTTCACTTTTAGAGGAATCAGACTAATGTGCCTCAGGTCTACTTCCCCACCTCATTCAGGTCTATGAATCAGTCTCCATTCCTACTAAGGCATTCAATTCCCAATCCCCAGCTCCTACTCCAGTGCTCATTTTGTTTTTTAATTGAGTTTATTAGTACATTTTAGGGATACAGTATAGTTACATTCATTATTGGGATTTTGTACCTTTACATGACAGGTCTTGGTTCTCTTTTTTCCCCTTGTTCCTGCCCTCCCTTCACCCCCTTCTCCCCTCCCACTTACAAACACTTTATTTCCATCTTTTCATTTTCTCACATTTTTTTCTTTTCCCTTATTACTTACCTTTCTCCTATCCTTCCCACTTTCCCTACACCTTTAGCCCTTTTCTTCCCATTTCACACTGTCAGTTATCTCATTAGGATCTTATTTCTATTGCAGTTTATTCACACCAGAGAAACTATTCGATATTTACACATGTGTGACTTATTTATTTCACTTAGGAGTGTATCCTCAATATGTACCCATTTTCCTATGAATGACTCTAATTTCTCATTCTTTATGGCTGAGTAGTATTCCATTTTATAGAAAAACCACATCTTCTTTATCCAGTTTTCAACTGATGGGCAAATGGGCTGTTTCTAAGTTTTAGTTATTACAAACTGTGCTGCTATAAAAATTGGTGTACGTATATCACTGTGATTAAATTCTTTTGGAAAGATACCCAGCAGAGGGATGGCTGGGTCAAATGGAACCTCTAGTCCCAGCTCTTTGAGGTATCTCCATATTGATTTTCATAGTGGTTGCACCAGTCTGCACTCCCACCAACAATGCAGAAGGGTTCCTTTCTCCCCACAATCCCACCAACATTTGTTATTGGTTGATTTCTTGATAGCAGCCATTCTTTGTGGGGTGAGGTGGAATCTCAGTGTTGTTTTCATCTGCATCTCTCGAATGACCAGTGATGTGGAACATTTTTTCATATATTTACTTGCTGCTTTTACTTCTTTGCCTGAGAAATGTCTGTTCATTTCAGATGCCCATTTTTTAATTGAGTCTTTATATTCGGGGGGGCTGATTGCTTTGAGTTCTTTATATATTCTAGATAATAGTTCCTTGTCTGAGGAGCAGCTGGTAAAAATTTTTTCCCACATTGTAGGTTGTCTCTTGGTTCTGTTGATGGTTTCTTTTGCAGTACAGAAGCCTTTTAATAAGATAAGATCCCAGTTATTGATTCTTTCTGCTAGTTCCCGTGCTACTGAGGATTTGTTTGTCCAGGGCTCATTTTGATTTGAAACTCTACTACACTGGTCAGCAAATTATGGCCTGCTATCTATTTTTGTAAATAAAATTTAATTGCAACACAGGCCCATTCATTCACTTACATATTCTCTGTTATTGCATGGAGACTATGATCACAGTTAAGTAGTTACAGCATACACTATACAACCCAAAAGCCTAAAGTATTTATACTTTGTCCCCTCACAGAAAAGTTTGCCAAGTCCTGCCTCTGTAGATCAGAATGGCATTTCTAGCACCTGAGGATATTTTCTCTTCTTCTAAGGGAGAAGTCTAGAGATTGGCACAGAAAGACAACAAAACACAGAGAGGTGGAGATTGATTTTAATTTTGTTTTATTTTCTTGGGAGGGATGTCTTTGCTAGCTCAGTCCACCACAGTATTAGAAGGTCTTTGTGTAATATGCACAAAGTTAAAATACAATAGGAAAAAATTTACACATTGTCATGGAAAAGAGGGAGAAACACAGGAATAACAAGGCTTGTAATATAATTTGGGATTTCTTGACAAATACTTTGCTTTAACAGCACAGAAAATCTGTTCATTTGTCCCTCTTCTCGTTTAGCATCCCCCCTTATCCAACGGGGTTATATTCCAAGCTCCCTGGTAGAGGCGAAAGCCCTGGATATCACTTAAGTCTATCTACACTCTGATTTTTTTTTCCTAGACAAGCATACCTATGAGAACGTTTACTTGAAGAGTGAGATACAGTCGGAGATTAACAATAACAATAAACTAGAATAACTGAAATAATAATAGTGTGAGAAAAGTTTATACAATTATGGTCTCTCTCCTTCAGAAACCCTTACTGTACAATGGTTACCCTTCCTTCTGTAGCCATGTGAGATATCAAACCTTCACGATGAGATGAAGTTAAGAATGACGTGGGCATTGTAACGTAGGTGTTACAGCCTTAGATACTCATGGCTCCTTGGTCATAAGCGCTGCAGGGGGCACGGTTCTTGGGAAAGGTGAATCATCAGTCGCTAAGTGATTAAGTGGTTGCTACACTGTACAAAAGGATGCTTTGTAGCCCAAGGAGGACAAAAAGGGGGATGGTAAAGTTTGTTCATGCAGAATAACATGAATTTAAAATATTAACTTTTGGTTTCTGGAATGTTTTTATTTTATATTTTGATTCAAATTTGACTGTGGAAAACTAAAGGGAAGGAAAGTGAAACTATGGATAAGGATCGGAAGGACTGCTATATTATCGTAAAGCTATTTTCTCCTTCCTTTGCAAAAACATTTCTATCTTTGATGCAGAAGTGTCCATTAAGTTGAGTCAAAATAATTTTCAGTAAAAAAAAAAAAATCCAGTAATGAAGGGTCCAAAAGTAATTGTTCAGGCCTCCTGGTAGATGGATATCCACTTATTTTTCAACCCACTGATCAACAACAGAGCAGCATGGCATGAAGTTTCCACAGAACAGGGAAAAGTGACCTAGAAATCCAAGTGCAGGACGCTCTGCCACCTAAATCACTCCCTAAACTTGAAGAAATTGCAGAAACTTATTCATCCTCGGTTTTCTACATGGATAGAATGATTAATAATGGTAGCCACCTCTTAAAGTGGTTTTAAAAATTGAATTATCCGTGCACAGGACCTAACTTACTGTTTGTCACATTATCAGGTATATAAATGCCAGCGATTGCTATTATCACAATCGGGAACATTGTTAGTTACCGTGGTAAAGGAAGCCAAACACTATAGATGGACAATTTTCTCCCACAATACAGCAGGACAATGATAATATTGACAGTACCAATGATGGTGAAGAACTAGGAGAAGAGGGAAGGCGGGGGGAGCAGGAGGTTTCTTTCCTCTGTCCCTTTTAATCAAGTTTCATATTTTTAGAAACCATCCCTTTGGAATAGCAATGAGTTCCATCTTAGTCATCATTGAGGCTTGCTTCCCACCATCTCAGAATTGGTCCCATGTCCTGTGTTACATGCATAGTCCAGATTATCAGTGGAAGATCCCTCTTTTCCAATTTCAAACTCTGTGAAGGTCTGAGGTCCTGAAAGCACAGTGGCTCCATTGCTCCCAGGCAAACTTCCCTCACCTTCCCTGATGGTAGAAACATAGCTTTCATTCCTCACCACCACCATTGCTCCTGTTAGAGTTCTCTACTCTCTGCTTCCCAGGGAACTTCACAAGGCAGCTGGGTACCAAGCATCGCTCTTGACTGCACCTAAGACCAATGAACCTATTCCTTCAACCCAGTAAACAAGTGCCTCAAATATCACCAGAACCTGTCTCTCGTAATCCCACCCAAATGACTGTTTAGAACCAATGACCTTTCTCACTATAAGCATTACAGGGTGGGGAGAGAGATGCGAGGTAGAATCATGCTTTTTCTTTCTAATTATTGTCACATTGGAGAGTAAGTGAACAAGTAATAAGACCCTGATAAATGTGGAAAATTGAACTGGACAGTGGATACAAATGAAAATGGATGACCAGAGAGGACAAGGAGCTCTGAAGTGTCTCTGCAGAGGTCGTGGGCAATTCTGACAGTCTGCCTCGCAATGCTTTATAATCAATATTATGGTTTCTGTTTCAACAAATATTGAATAAGAAGCCAGGCACAAAAGCCCCAAACACAAGTAATTACTTCCTTGTCTCTAAGTTCTGTGTTCACTTTACTTCTTGAGCTCCAAACAAGTTCATTTTCTCACATCTATTTATGGCAGGCCTAGCAACTCAGACACACCCTCTGGCTACAAAGAAATTTGAACCTAAGAGGGACGCAAAGTAAACAGTCAAGTGCATCCAATGTGATAAGTGAGGCAATGGGTGAGATGTCGAGCACATTCCAAGGTGGGCAGCGTTTTGCAGCTGGATTTGTAAAAAGAATCTTGGAGAGGGACAGTAAATGTCCAAGGTGCTTGCCGGCTTCCCTCTCTCTCCTCCAATGCCCCTCGTTATCTCCACTCACAGCCCCACTTCCACCCCTGTTAACCGTGCTCCAACATCTGGCGTTACTTGAAAGCACCTGACCTTGCGTTCAGGCACAGGATCCCCGACATAGTTATTCTGCTGTGTCATCATAGCTTGTGCATTGTTAATACAGAGTAATTCAACGGTAGATCTGTTTCAAGCTCCTCACTGATTCAACTTAATGGGTAAAAATAAGGTACTGAGTAAGAGTAGCTGTGAGAATTACCAGTCAAGTCTTGCCTGTGTGCAGATCTCTACGCCTTCTGGTTTCCCTGTTTGTCAAGCTCTCTAAAGCGCAGTACAGCCAAAGCTGTTAGTACTTGAAAGAGTCAAAAGTGATGTCAAAGTAAGCAGGAAAAATGAGAACATTGGTCTTGACTGTTAGATTGGTTGATTGAAAAGTTAATTCAGCGATACACACTTTCACTGAGTCTCTAGAATGGGCACCACATATGTCTCTGACCTTTCCTATTTCCCGTGGTGGTATATATATATATTCAAGCCTCGGGCATCCAATCACATCTCCCCACCTTTTACCTCTTGTTCCTACTCTGTAAAAAAGGAAAGCAGATATCTCACTCTGTTCAGTGTGAGGAAGCTGCCTACATGCTAATGAGCTGCAACCACCCTCACGTTTAACTTGATTCCTCTTTTTCCCTGGTGTATGTAAAATTTGTTTCTATTTTCAAATTCAGCATCTTTGAATTGTGTGCATCAAGCCTCGCCTGAGCAGAAAGCAGATCCTTGGGAAATCAGAGGAAAGGAAGGGAAAAGAGCGATGAATTGACAAAGACGTTGGATTTTGTTTTTTTGAGTCTGAGTAGATTATCTCATTAGCCCAGTTTCTGGTCCACTGGTCTGGAGAATGAGCACGCCTGGGTCACCCTGGGTTCCAGGGAACAGGCTGGGCTCTGTGTTCCACCCCTTCAGCTGTTGAGTCCATTGCTACACCCGAGATGACTTTCATCTATTAAGATAGATTGAGGTAAGGAGGATTTTTAATTGTATAACATGTACACTGTCTATATTTATTTATCCACTAACAACTAATTCATCAGTAAAGTCAAAGGAAAAGTTCTTTGATCCCAAAGGGTACAACTTCCCTTTACCCATCAATCTTCATCTATTCTACTGTAATTATGGATTATTTACCCAGATCTCCTCTCCCTGGCACTTCATGCAAAGACATCCATCACTAACAAATGAGATAACACACAAGGCGATTTGTCATTACTGCAGGTCATTAGCTCTTAAGTGTTCAAACTTGTCCTTTCCACAGTAATCATCTTTGTTGTAGTGCTGGACCATGGAAGACTTGGGAATTTAGTCTTTGTTAGGAAGGAAATGATCTTCTTCTAATTTTTAGCTACACATATACCCACTCACACACAACAAATCTCACTGGCAAAAATTATACTGAGAAAATTGAATCAGAAAGATTAACTATTGCATGGTTAAGACATAAAAAGATATTGAAAGGAGTTGTTTTTAATATAAGGAATTGCAACTTTACACAAAGTTAAAGGACATTCCTATGTCAACATTTTATCGATTATAGCTTCATTTGTTGCTATGATCTTCTATTCTTCATCAGTCCTAATGGGGAGGCTAAAATTATACAGAATACTGCCTTGTGGCTCAGAACATGGCTACCATCCTAAAGAACCCCACAGGAATGTGTGCAGCCTGCCTCATCCAGTTTCCTGCTGAGAAAGTGTAACTGTGCTGCCCTCTAATGGTTGTCACCTCACAAGTTCAAGGTTGCCAGCCCTAAACTCTTGCTCCACCTGTCAAATATGTCACATTGCTAGGTGAGAAGTGTGAAGACAGACTCAAAACCAAGCTCACGCTGTTTTTTTTCCCAAAGGAATCATCGTCATCTAAGCAGCGTGAGAACTGTTATTTTTCTACAACTGTATTTGACCTGAGAAATTTTGGAGCTCTCAGAAGCCAATGCTATATACTCTTTAATTAATAGATTACGGAGCGAGAAGGAATACCTATCCTCACTGAGAACAAAGATATTTTTCAGGAACCAAGCAGGACATTGGATGCACAGCAGTGCCCTTTAAGAGGGCTGATGTTCTACCACATGTATGTGGATGTGTATAGGAGTAATTTTCTTTTAAAACTATAGCTTCATCAGCTTGAGTATCTTAATGTGTTTTGGTTGATTCCCTATGCCATGTTATTTAATGCCATTTACATGGTCAATGACACTCTGTCAAAAAGTGAAAACCAAATTCTTAATCCAAGATTGACAGTTTGAGCTTCCAGATTTCCTACTTTTGACCTAAGTTTTATGTAACTCCAAAGAGCTACAGGAAAAGTAGAAAAAGCATTAGGGCTTGGATATGTTTGGCACACTTTTAAGCACAGGGACCTGACCTTCAATTACCCCTGAAGTTGGACAAAGGGAAGAATCAGCTTATAATTACAGCCAAGTGAAAATAGGAAGGCTCCTTCCACACAGCCCAGGGAAGACCTGCATCTAAACTAGCTGATCAAGTCGCATAAATATTAATAACACTGCTTAAAGTGGCATGTGGTTCTACTGGCCATGCCTCAGTCAGAGCAGCTTCTATAGCCCAGCTGCTAGCTGCTGTCTCTGAGATCCATTTATAAATAATTTAAGTGTTTAGTGTGAAATTACTACCCTGTGTATGAAAGAGATCATTGTGTAAGTGCCCATCAGATGGGAAATTCCAAATTACTGCCAGATTAAAGATGAGGTGGATCATTTTATCAGTGTGTGTGTGCATGTGCGTGTGTATGTGTGTTTGTGTGTGTGACACATGCCTGTAGATGTTTGTGTGTACATTAGCAATCTCCTTTAGGAGAAAGAGAGGGAAAGAAGAATGCTGTTTTAATTGTTCCTTCACCTCCTCCAAGTCAGTGGTCTAGGTGGAAGCACTGGCTTTAACCTGAAGCCCTTCTGCTGAGAAATATTGGATTAGGGTAAGGGAAAAAGAAAATTGAGAAAGGCAAAAGCAAAATGTCAAAGTGTGATGGCATTGCCATTACATCACAGAAGTGTGTTGTGTTCAGTTAAAGAAAAAAACAACTCACACACATAAAAAGAATCCCCAGTGACCTTACTTTAAGAGATACAAAGAAGATAAACTATATTAGACAGCAGGAGAAAGAATAAAGTAGTATAACTCTTAGGTCAGAAATGACGGTTTCTGAGCAGGTGGGGGAGAATCCTTACAAACAATTTTGAAACTGCTTAAAAGGTTGGTGCAAGAGATTAAAAACAATGAGTAATGTATTTTGCTCTTCAAAATCTTCCTGTGTTGACCCATTCTTCAAAGTAAGAAAACATTGCTTCCAAAGCACATTCTTTTTAACAGCAATTATTTATTGAGAATCTTTCCTGTTTAAAGTATTATGCCAGAGTCTGTGGGGGGGGTCAAAGATTTATAGAGCAGGGTATTTGCCCTCAAAGAATTTATAGCACACAGAGATGTTCCAGTGAAATAAATCTATGTTCCTACATTGATTTTTGAATCATATCTAATTCAAAAGAATTCTAGACAACTCTTTCCAATAGATTCCGCTCAGTTCCTATTGAATCATAAATATGGGAAATGCAATAGAGTTTTTAAATATAAAATATTGCTGTAAAGTAAGTGAAGACACTGATGATAAAGGCTGAACTCACAACTTCACTCTCAGATAATATTTGAGCAGCTTGGAATAACTATGCATTGTTTCTCAGAACTGCAAGAACTTCTGAGAAGAAGATAGAGTTCAATTGTTCTATTTGACCTCCAGAGTCCAAGCTGTCAAAGGAGAGACTTCTCATTGGACTGAGACCTGAGATAAGGGAAAATGAGAAGAAAAGCCAAAGCTTATTTCCGGTATATTCAAAGGCTACACTACCTGGAGCTACTGAACTAGGCGGATGCCGAGCCGGCTGCTGTAATTGAAGAAATGCCATCTACTCATCAGCACACATCCTCCTCTCAGCTGCGTTCAGTTACGGAGCAAAACGTTGGTAACTGCTACCCAGCCTTCCAGTCAGGGCGCACAGCCAGACTGTTTAGCTGATGCATTTCCAGGTATCTGCACGTCTCTGTGTCTCATCGAAAATCGCGGAGGCGGCACACATGCTCTCCTTTTCTTCAAATTCAGCCTCCCCTGGGAATACGACTTTGGTGGCGTAATGTGGGAGGTGAGGGTATTCTATCCTCTCAGGCAGCTGTTCTGTGCTTAGATGAATGTTATATCTGTCAAGGGTATTGGCAGGATGGAGAGGAAGAGCTTTGAAAAATGAAAGGAAGTAGAAGCACTTTTCTATCTGCTTGTTGTCGTTACTTCCTCCGCCGATCATGGAATGCCATGGTGAAATCCTTCATTTGTGTTTTCTACCCATTGTTTTATTTCATCTCTTTTTCCTTGGAACATTGCTCTGAGATCGTACATGGGTTTTATATCTGTGCCATAGTTGCCACGGCGGACACAATCTATCATAGGAAAGTGATTTCAGTGTAATGGTTGCAAGATAGGTAGAGAGACCCTGAGCGTTAGTGCATCTAAGTCAGCTACCTCACCAATCCACCTTCTCCTTCTCTTCCATGTTGGCTCAAAATATAACCTCTCCAAGAACATGGAGCTGGATCCAAGAATTAAAATCTGTGGAGAGATTCAGTGTCATCTCTGCTCAAGGAATCTTGTGGATCAGTCCAGGAAATGCCCTCAAGTACAAAGATCTGAGGGTGACTGGACAGTAAACACTACCTTGTCCATTTAATCAACCTGCCACTTCCTTTATTCTTTCTTTCTGTGAAGGTACATGCATAGTTGAAGAGGGACATTTTCTCAGATAAAGATGATTATTCTGCCCTTGGGGAGCTCAGCAAAGAAAATGTTTCTAAACCTTTGTCCCTTGGTTCCCACAAATCTCCTTGTCACTTTAAAAGTGTTCATAGTTTTGAGGCAGAATCCACAGACCCGGGTACACACTTGAAAAGCATATCATCA
This sequence comes from Fukomys damarensis, assembly GCF_012274545.1. Taxonomy (NCBI): domain Eukaryota; kingdom Metazoa; phylum Chordata; class Mammalia; order Rodentia; family Bathyergidae; genus Fukomys; species Fukomys damarensis. Next base: position 54,537,017 of record NW_022900942.1, on the reverse strand, counting down.
GAGAAAGCTTGGGAGCCATATGCCAACGAATCGGGCAGCAGGGTCCCCCTTAATTTCCCTCTTAATCCACCATTCATCTTTTTAATAGATCTGACTACTGTGCCATGAGATCTTCTAGAACAGGAAATATTTCTCCCCCATCTTTAGAAATGCATGCCCTGGTGTGGAATCCGTAGCACTTTCTGAGTGACTGTCACTGACACCACATTTCCTATATCCTAAGGTTATAATCCCTCAACCTAAATTGAAAAATTTTGCTCCTTAGTTTTTAACAACTAAACAGTAATAAAATATTTAGAATGTCATTGGTCTAACAAGGGAAATATTCAGGGATGGAAACAGATATTTGAACTAAAATTAACGAAAAGAACCAGATTTACTTCTGTTGGGAAGTGGCTTTAACCCCCAAGAAAATATTAAGCCCCACATGATTCTTTAATTTTGCTGTTTCCTGACATTCACAGCATTGACATCTCAAGCTTAATATAACAAGAATCCAGAAGACATTTTTATCACTGTTTTTAGTAATGAATAAGGAAGATCTACACTTTGGGGAAATATTTTAAGAAAGACAGACAATATTTAGTTCATTCTGCTTCACCGTGAGAAGCTGCAATGAGCACTGAAATTCACCTTGTTTATTACATTGCATGCCAAGGGTGAGCTGCACTTTCAGGAAGAACTGAGATCCTCTGGCTGTCTATAATCTTAACATCAGGAGTTTCTTAAGCAGTAAAAATATAAAGTGTTTAAAAATAGGCTAGATGCACACATTTTGTTATTCATACAGATAGCTAGGCAACACATGACCTTTCTAAAACCCTTAACAATAGAATGCACAGGAAAAAAAGAGTGCCTTACAATTAAATAAATCATTGCCCTTTAAAATGTTTTGTAAACATCCGTGCATTAGGGATCTCTCTCATATCATTAGCATATTTTCTGTGTTTGAAATTTATGTGAGACATTCCTGCTTTAACTCTTTCAACTGGCTGGCTAAGTGTACAAAGGGAAGCGCATAAAAATAAGCAAACCACTTAAATTCTCTCAACCTTAGTTTCCTCTTCTTTAAATAACAATGATTAATATCTATTACTATTAGAAAATACTCAAACTATCAGTATAATATTACTTTAATATATTGCTATGTATTTTAAGTGAGATTATCAACATGTCCAAAACAGATATAAGGTATAAACAGATATAAAAGATGTATCATCATTAGATAGAATTGATGCTCATATAACTTCTGTCATTGAAATGTAATGATATATATATATGTATATATATAATTTTGAAACGTTTAAGAACAAGATAAAAGTAGTAGAGACCTACTAAAGAAAATATAAAGACTCTAAGGTAATGTGCAGCACTGATGAAGAGGAAAATCTGTGTTTTTTTACCCTTTGTGTCCTCTCCATGTCTATATTAATTTTAAAACTACCACAAATTCAAAGAATAAAAGCTATATAGAAAAAAAAAAACTTACAAAAGGGGCCAAAGGCTAAGAAATAAAGACGAATAGAGAACTTCCTGATGAAAAGAGAAAGAAGAAGAGATAATGTGGGGATTTTGTTTGTTTGTTTCCTTGTAGCCAAGTGAAAGCCTTGCTGATTTGTGGTTGCGATGAACTACAGCTTCTTTTTGTCCATGTACACAACACAACAACAAACCATTTAGTTCAAATTTTTTCCCTTAAGATCACTGGGGGTTGAGATGAAGCAGTAAACAACCTGTTCAATAATCCTGACAATGGGAATAGCAAAAAGATAATGGCAAATATTTTGGCTTCAGAACTAGGACCGGGCTAGGAACTATGCAAAGAGGAAGAGAAAGAAGGAAACAAAGAAAAAGGAAGGAAGGAAGGAAGGAAGGAAGGAAGGAAGGAAGGAAGGAAGGAAGGGGAGAGCACAGTTGTAGTCCACCAAATTTATAAAGAATTATATGGGCTTAGTTCCATTAAATTTATGTAATTTAGATTTACATCAAATAAAATAAATGTTAACATCTGAGAGATAGTCTCAATCAAACAGTTTGTTTAAATTCTTGGGTATGTCTCACAGTTAACTAGTGTACTCTTCTGCCAAATCTACACATGATTTTAGTCAGAAGGCCGAGAAGCGATCTCTTCTGCTACATCTAAAGATGAATGTGAAATTTAATTCGCTAAGCATGTGTGTAATGCCTATTGTTTTTGTTTTTTGTTTTGGGTTTTTTTTGTTTTGTTTTGTTCCACTGTATCTTGACTGATTAGCCTGTTAAAATGTTGGTACTTCGGACTAATCCATAATCTAATCAGTTCTCACTCGAAGTTTGGGGTTTAGGACCTCCTTCAATTGATTAAGTCCACATTGAGAAGAAATAGAATTTTAAATCAGCTTCTATCATGCAAAAGAAACCGGTTCTTGACATTCAGATAATTTAAGAGCAATTTAAAGCATATAAAGACATTTTCAGAACTCTAATTGCTCCAAATTTATCTGCTAAAAAGTCTTTATGATCCGTTGTAACCCCTCTCTGACATCAGCAATGAATGCTGTAATTGAACTGTGTCATCATTGGTCTCAATTCTAAGCCCTTTAAGAAGCTAGCTCTTACTTTGCAAGGCAATTGTGCCATTTTCTTCCTGATCACTGCAGTGTCTGCAGATAAGCATTGTGCAACCAAGGAGCCGCTTCAAGTACAGCCAGATGCAGGGAACAGCACACATTGCCTCATAGGCTATTATTTTCTATTTTCACATATTTAGAGTGAGGACAAAATTGCAGGCAGTTCTATCTTTAAAGCTCAGTCTCTTCTTGGGCTGAGGATTTAGATCAGTGGTTCTGGCGCCTGCCTCGCAAGCACAAGGACCTGAGTTCGATCCCTGGTATCAAAAAAAAAACAAAACAAAAACACCTCAGTCTCTTCCTTCTTTTCCTTTTACCCCAAAGATTATTTACAGTAACTTAGTTTGCTTACTTACATTTAGAATGCAGATGAGAGAATCAAAGAAGTTCAAACTTGTCCCAGCACTGCCAAATACATCAAAACTGAGTCTCGTCTTGAGGGGTAAGAATTCACATAAGAAACAGAGATAAGGCAACTGTATCTGAGCCCTGGAATTGGACCTGCCCCTTAAAACAACTTGAATACACATTATCATTTCCTATAATTTTGGGCTAAGTTGTAGACTCTGACCACAATGTGGGGAAAAAAAAATGAGTTTCTAATTAAATGGACGTTATAATTGGTCAAATTGTTGAAAACTACTACCAATTTAAGAATCTCATATTATACTTTCACCCTTTAGTGCAAGTACATGTCTTATTTCATACAAGCTCTGCAACAGTTTGCACTTAGATTTGAAAAACTGGCATCATTGTAACTCATAATCAGCTTTCAACTTTAGCAATGACCATCCTTACTTCTGTAATAAAAATGACTTCGTAGAGAATGAAACTCTGCACCAAAACCATGGGCCAGGCCACAGAAAGAATCCAAGAGAAGGAGCAGAAATTCTGTCTCCTCCTGGCAGATCCAGTTACTGGTGCAGAATTCGCTAGTTTTTTTTTTTTTTTTTTTTAATTTCCATGCCTTTTTTTGTGAAAGAAAGTTGAAAGAACGGGCTTTAAATCTCTTCTGCCTAAGATTCCTAAGACATGAAAAGTTACATGGGAGCATCACTGCTATATTTTGAATGGATGTAGGGTCAAAAATACAGCCAGGCACTTACTGCAAAAGCAGTAATGACAGATTTTATTTAGTAATAAACATTGCAATAGGGTAGGGAACTGATGTAACCTGCTCAACTTCATCAAACAAACAAACAAACAAAAGAAACCCAGAAACACTAGACTTACAAGCTAATAGAAAGGCACTGATGGGAATTAAGGGGAGAAGGGAGGCCCAGGGCTAGGCCATTGGTGCTTGTCCTGTCTTCACAACAGAGGTAGTGATCATAAGTTGGAGCAGTGTCCACCCTTGCAGTCACAGGGACCAGAAGACAAGGAGTGAAAATAATTTCCCCAAAGGTCTACATTGCAGAGATGACTGCAAGGTTTTTGAGGAGGCAATTTGTATACATGAAGCAGAGCATGATGGCTCAGACCTGTAATCCCAGCTCTCTGGGAGGCTGACACAGGAGAGTCACAAATTCAAGCCTAGTCTGGGAAGCTTAGTGACTTAGCAAGACCTTGTCTCAAATGAAACAGATGATGGGATGGGATGCGGCTCTGTGTAGAGGCCTTGGATTCAAACCTCGCTATGAGGAAAGGAAAATGAAGGAAAGGGAGGTGAAGGGAAAGGGAGGGGAAGCGGTAGGAGAGGGGAGGAGGAAGTGGAAAGGGAAAGGGAAAGAATAAGATAAGGAAAAGGGGGAATTACATCTGAAAAAGCAGAGAAAGCACTGATCTTGGTTAACTTTTCCGGAGAGCATTTTAAGGCTGGGCGAGGTGGACTCATTCATCCTAGAGATCCCACTTTAAGCTGATGAAAGATCTGCTAATATTTGGTCCAAAAGCCTCCTTTGTCAAGACAAATGGACCAGTTACCATCTGGTGTCTTGGAAGAAACCAAAGCTCAGACAAGAATACTTTCCACACCATAGTATAGAATTAAAATTTGAGAAAGGTACAAGAAGAGTCTACATCTGTCACAGTTTATTTCTGATATATATGTGTGTGTGTGTGTGTGTGTGTGTGTGTGTGGGTGTGAACTTTTAGAGAAAGGAAAAAATTTTGGCCTCCAAATACTGTAGGCAACAGCTCCATCTACCCTAGAGCTCTGTCTGGAGTTATTTAAGTGTGTATAGCTGCATTTCTCTTAGATGCCTAACAGTCAGATGTTCAGCCCATTGTAACACTATTTGCCCTCAAAGAAATAAGTCAAATATGAAACTCTGGAGGAGAATGACAAGCCCGTTTGATTTGTACTAATAATCATAACCTTCACTTCTTCTTACAACCTCTTCTAAAATAAAGAATTTCCAACTGGAAGACCTTGAGAGGGCATCTCTCCGTAAAATCTTATTTGGCTTTCATGCAAAATGTAAATGTGAGTTTTCGTAAATGCAAATGAAAATATTAATGGTGCTCAATATACTCAAAGAGCAGATTGATACCTTTTTCATGCAATAATGTTAATGTGCTGTACCCTCTACAGTGGAACCATAATTAAACCTGTTGGCATCTCCATTTCAAACCTAGTCATAAACATTCCCTCTGAGCAATAATGTACCATTCCAAGACTCAAACCAGTAGTTTCTAATGTTTCAGAACAATATTTGAGAAAGTTTTAGCAGGGGGTTGAGTTCTAAAAAGGTAAAACATTCAGCAGATTTTTTTGCTCTATTTCACCCTAGATACTTATTTGCTTTCTGAAAACTAATTTCAATCTAATGTGTGATGTTTATAAATAGGAGAGACACATAGCATGAGAACAAGATTCAGGCTTACAGTAGAGACAGAAAATGTAGTTTACTATATACTAATGTATCTGGTTTCATTGGGCTTAGAGCTTAAGTAATTTGGAAGGGCAATTAAGAAAAAACAAAATTACAAATACAAAATTAGAAATGAAAGTGACTATTTAGAATGTGAAAAGTAATCACAAGAAGCTACAAGGTTTGAAAGACTGACAAATAAATCCAAAGAGATAACAAGATGTGCTCCTAAAATTAGCTGTATCAATATTCTAGCACTTTTTTCTCACATATTTTGTCTGCCAACTTTAGAATCACCATTTTATACAACAAAGAATTTGTAATATTATGCACAATGGAGAAAATTCCATTAGTCCTTAGAGTCAGGTTGGCAAAGAGTTCTATAGAAGGACAGATAATGAATATTTTAGCTTCTGCAGGCCTTAGAGTCTCTGTTATAGCTATTTATTCTGTTATTATAGTGCAAAAGTAACTATAGTAAATAAATTAGTGAGCACGGTAGTGTTCTAATAAAATGTGTATGGACTTTGAATTTGACGTATTTTTCATATTGCATGCAGTCTTATTTTTGTTTTCCCCAATTATTTTCAAATGTGAAGATATTTCTAAGTTTATGGACCATTCAAAACCACAAACTATAGTTTACTAAATTGGCTCAATATTGGTTAATAGAATTTTTATTTTTTTATTACTTTTTAACAGTTATTTTCAACTTCTTAAATTGTTGTTAGTAAAACATATATTTTGTGATAGTTGTCAACATTTAAAAAAATCCTTTTACATTTGCAAATGTTGAGCTTTTCTTCTGTAATTTAGTGTTTTTCAAACTGATGATATATACCAATAAAGTTGTCATTAATAACTTCAATATAACTTAAATATCAATTTATTCTTTTCTGTATTATGAGTATTTAGCATTACATCATCAAGAAATGTTAATATTACCACATTTCATCTTAATTATTGCTTTTCCTATGTCGGTATAATTTTATACATTCAATGACAGCATAATTTCTATTGATTTCATTACTTTGGTCACTTTTTCAGATTTTCTTTTTTAATTCTGAAGTCTCTCTCAGGTCTTTAATAAACTTTAAAGATCAAAGACAGGACCCTCCGTATCTATTTCCAAGTTGAGCCCAGTGTCTCATTTGTTTTATTAAAATATTCAAGAACACTTTTTCAAATCACCTGATGCCCTATATCCAGATGATAGATCAGGTGGCAATGGACCAGGAGTGTCCCAGGAAACCACTGCCTGTCAGGACAGTTAGTACTTATTTAACTGTATGAAGAGTTGATTGAAAAGCACCTAGTAAACCCATCAAGTTCAATGGGTGTGTTTTCATGGTCCTTACACCTTAGCCAGCGACCCAAATAGCCACCCGAATAAACAGTATGAAGGCAAGAGGTGATAGGAGTGAAACAGATTAGAAAGAGATACCAGTTCTACTAAACTATGGAACCAGGCTCAGACCTTAGTGTGGCCCTCCGCTGACCTCAAAAGGTTTCTGCACACTTGTTTGCCTTTGTTAGTCTCCTGTTGAGCCCATCTCTCATGGTTGCCTAGGAGTCCACCGCAGGACCTGGCATCTACAACACCACCTACCACATTCTCCTGACCTTTCCACCCACAAATGGCAAGAGCTTGACATTAGCTACCATATTCCTGAGGAAACAAATAAGAACATGTAGGTCTCACAATTATTTACTAGGTTATTGTTTCATGCAGAAAGTAATTATCCAATTATTTTTCAAAAGAAAAAAAATTAGAGAAGTTATCTCCTGAGATTTTCGAATATGATTTATATGCTTAGGACATTTTGTTCCACAAAAACTGATAGAAATTTTTATATCACAGAAACATCACAATTACAGATCTTCATTTAATTATGTGATTGCACAGATTCATTTATTCTAAGAACTATAATGAATACCAGCTAAGTAGAACAAAGAACTAATGGACTAAAGTTGTTTTGGAGAAAAACAAGGAATGCATGAAATCTCTTGTATAGTAAATGTTTAAATGGTATATTAAAAGCTCATAAAAACAGAATCTATTCTGATTTAAGAGAAATGTGGTCTGCTCATTGCCTTCTCCACCCCACCAGAATTACTTCCATGAGCTTCCAGTGAAGGAGAAATTTTAAGATGAGAGTTTCAGATTTTAGCACTTCATAGCTTAGAAAGCAACCAACATGTTCCTGAAGCTTTCTACAAAATCCCCTTTGTTTAGAGAGAGCCATTTGTGGGTTAATTAATCTGCAGTTGAAATCTATCTCTCTCTCTCTCTCTCTCTCTCTCTCTCTCTCTCTCTCTCGCTCTCGTCCTTCCTTTCTGCACTTCTTTTAGCCTCAGGGTCCTCCTAGTATATGTCTAGTCCTAACCCACATGCTTTTGAATGTCTATTGTTTTTCTAATATAAACCTAATAGCTTTTTTCACTATTGTGATTATCCACCTAAAGGATAATTAACTCCAAGAAATTACTATTGTTTTAGAGCTTTGGATACTATAGCAACAGTACAGGTACACTGAAATGTATTTTCCATCCTATTAAACTAAATGCTATATTGAATTTTAAAGTACATGCCCACAAGTCTTCCTGGGATGGAAAAAAATTAAAATACAAGATATTACACAAAATATAAACAAAGCCAGATAATCTAAAATAACAGAAGTATTATTCATATTATTCCCAAAAGTAATTTACTACATTCCTCAGTTTTTGATATTTTAGAATTATAAGCTTTGGTACTTGAAATTATAAGTTAACCTACAGCATTTACAAGATGATTTACTTTCTAAACTTCAATTTATGCATGTTGGAAAAAATAAAAATGTTTTGTCTTTCTTCATTTACTTACTTTCTAAAGGTGCCATTATCATGCTGTCCTTACCAAGATACATTTGTACCTTGTAGAAATAATGTCAGTATTAGGAACGTGGCTTAATTAGAGACCAAAATAATGATATTTTTATAATTATATTCCCCATTATACTTATTTATCTATCATAATTATGTTAAGGAGTTAATTTTATGTGTAATTCTATTGTCTGAATAACAGACATTTTCCACACTCTGCAGAGCTTTAGGGAATATGTTTGGAGAAAATGCTTAATTAGGCAACAGTGTGAATTTTGACATCTTTCTTCATGGATCATAGAATACTCTTTTGCTGACACATAACCTCAACAGTTTGATGAACAGAAAAGTCTTATTTTCCCCAATAGTAAAAGCAGAATTACAAGGTCAAAAAATGGTGAGAAACCAAACTGTTTTGTTTTATTTATTTTTTAATAACTGTCATCTTGTAAAATAAGCCCAAATTATCCAATAGCACAGAAAAATAAAATTTGTGCTAAAATGTACCCCTCATGAAGTGTGGTGACTAGTGAATAAAAACAATTTGGAATCCAAGAAATTCTCACTTTAGTTGGAAATAAGTTTGGGGCATAAACAGCATGCTTCAGGAAGTCTGAAGCAATCCTGCCATTGTTCCAGTGATACTGTCCATACTGGAACCTGTGCTGTGAGTGACTTTCCGGACAGAGTGTAGCTAGATTTTCAAAAATCATCTAATAGGATTTGTGCTAAATGATTGAATTTCTCCTTTTTTTTTTTCTTCTCTACTTATTTAAGCCTCACACTTCTCAAAATGAAGGCCTTACTGGAAATCACTGATGCAGTATTATACTTCTCCAGTTTCTAATTTATAAAATGCTAAATCCTAAAATGTTATTAATTTACAGCGCTGATCCACTGATACAGATAGTGTCTGTTGATCAGCTCTCTAACAAGGTAGGTCAATGACAGCAAACCTTCTAGAGATGAGTGCCCAAGCTACAACCAAAACTCACTTATTTATTGCACAATGCCAGCACTGCAATTAAACCTGAATGCTGAGGTGTTAGCTTAGACAAAAAAAAAATTTCATACATTGACATCTTTAGTCATAAAAGAAAAACAAATAACATGGGTGCCATAGGTTCATCGCCACTGATTTAGGTCCTTTGTTATATTAACTATTCAGCGATTTTATATTTTCAGGCATGTGTTATATTTTCAGCACATGTGCTTCATTCCCACTGCCCAGTTCTATGCACTACAACAACAGCAAGAGAGCTATGCTTAATGTTCTTGGCCAGCCAGTTGACCAAGAGATCTTGTTATAATAACATCGAAACATAGCATACTGTAAAGTATATATTTTCACAACATGCAAAGTGTGATCAAAATCTATGGTGAATGTTTACGTTTTTATAAAATGTGTTACAGTAAAAGACATTGCCATGAATCCCCCTCAAAATCCTCCCCCTCCCTTGGAGCACATTTATCCCCTCCCTCTTGCTACTTTTTAAGCAGTCCAAGGAGTCCTCTTTCCTGCCTGTCTTTACAAGGTGTGATGAGAAATTCTGTGAATATTGCTGCCGAGTGTCATCCAACAGAATGGCAGGCGCATAAAAACTTTACAGTGTGTCCTCATTCACCTTGTTCACTAAATCTGGTACAGTACTACTTCTGACATTTTCTCAAAGTCAAAATAACTGCAAAAGCTAAATGTTTTTAATTGATTCAGGACATTAAGGCAACCACAACAGTGCAACTAAAGACACTTACAAAAGAGCTCATCCAGAAGTGCTGCAGAAAGAGGCAAGAATGATGGGGTGAGTGTGCTCAATGTGGAGGGGAGTATTTTGAGATAACTTAATGATAGTATTCTTTACTATAATTTTTTAATTTAAACATTCACTGTGTTCTTATCATGCATACATACCCTTACAATCTTCTTATTAATGAATCCATGTTTGAAAAGGAAGAGGTGCACAAGAAGACTTTTGTGACTCACAAATTGAATTTTGTCTCAGAATCAAAGTCATTTAGGAGTGAGTGAATTCCAGTGAAAGAAAAATACTTAGGTTTTCTCTCTCATGAAACAATGTAATTGCCCAAATTAATATTTTTCATTAGACCATTTCACTCAAGATGCTGGTAACATGGGAGCAGATGGAAGAGTTGCTCTTTTAGCCAATTTTCAAGTCTTACAGTGGGGAATTTTTTTTAATGTTTTGGACAAAAAGATGTTACAGTAAATGCTATGGAAACAAGACCCATATTTAGCAAGAAATTTTAAAATGGCTTTTGTTTTTGACCTACAATTCCCAAATAAAGATGCAGATGATGTTCTAGCCTTAATGTCAGATACACCACAACCAGAATTCCTTCCCTACCAGAAACTGGCTCTGCCAGAGAGCTCCCCACCATCAGTACAACTAACATACTAGCACAATTGACATACCAAGGTTGCCTTGTAGGCTCACTTCTGTTTTGATTGGCCTCAGTATTTTTCAAGCCTGCTGGCACTGACAAATTACAAACTGCAAGGTTCTAGCATCTTAACATCTCTAGATGTCACTCTACCACACTTGGTGATTTGGTTCTTTTTATAAATTGATTGTCTATGTTTCCTCAATCTTATATAAAATTTAAATAAGAGCATCTTGTATAAACTTTGCCTGGTAACATATACCTTAAGTAAAAACCTATACATTCTATTTAAATAGAAATTCAAGACAAGTCTCCCACCTTGCAAACGTGATGTTGCCCTTACTCCTCCCAGATAGGAATAATAAAGCTGTCCTTATTTGAAGGTTGTAATATTTTTAATCACTAAGCATAGGAATACAGAGTAGACCCGTTGGAAGTTGTCTGTATTCTTCTGTTCAACTACCAAAGCTCCATGCAGGTGTCCACTCCAAGTCACACCAAATGATCAGAATTCATTTGAGAGTATCTAACTGCATAATGGGGGAGTCAGACTCTCATAAGATTGTAAGAGATGAAAGAATTTATCTGTTGCTATTGCCTGTAGTTGAGTTTGAATCGATGATAAAAAGCTGAAATAATGGGGTATATTTTTTATGTATTTGAGATAAGAAGATTGTAAATGGCCAGTCTAAATTCCACCCTGGAAACATGACAAGCACAATGCCCCTGAGACAGCTGAGTGGAGAAGACTGTGAAAAAAAATCACCCTGGCTTAACACATTCAGTACTGATATAAAGCAATTCAATCTTTCACTTCTCAGAAGATTAGTAAATTTCTCTACTAGAAGTTACTCACATAGCTCAGATTCATTAAAAATATTCTTGGAAAAGCATCTTGCTGCTCTAACATATCACATTTTATCTCATTTCATCATCAAACCCTTGAATGCACAGCAGTTTTGACTACAAGTGTTACTTGGCCCTACGGATTCTAGTGATGTTTGCCTGAGATCCTGGCCAACCCAGGTAACTCCTAGTAAATTGTAATCAACTGAAATATCAAATTAAACATAGACAATATTCTTCCCTTCTTATGTTTTACTCAAACAATGCAGTTTTTTATACATCTGATTCTTAAAGAAATAGCAATAAATAATATGTTCATTGCTCAAGTCAATCATGTTAGATGGCAGTTATTAATCAAGTCTATCGTTATATTATATGAGCTAAATACAAATTCCGGGCATTTGTGTAATTTATATGTGTTGAATCTTACTACTGGGCATTCTTCTTTGAAGTGGAGACTTTTACATGTGGATCTGTTTTTACAACATTCAAAACATAGAAGCGCAAACTTCCCTTGGCAAAAACAGAATGTCTAAGCTTCCGTCACATCCTCGTCTAGGCAAGACAGTTGTGACTTCTGCAGCTAGAGGTCGGTTGTCTCAAATTCCTCTTTGCACGGTGCACCGCAGTCTTTAGCCTCCCACTCAACTCTCTTGCTCTACTCACCGTTCAAAACTGTCTGACCACATTCCAGTTTAGGTAGGCTAAGTATTTTTATTCTAATCTTGCCACTGCATTTATGTTCAGTCAAGCTATGTATCTTAGATGGCTGGTGCAAGAACTGCATGATTTTTCTTGATTCTGGCCCATTGGGCCACTTTCTGGGTGCTCAGTACATGCTCCTGACAGCTGGTGATACAAGGTACTGCTGTCATTTCTAATGTAACATTCTTACATGACCAATGTAGACAGTGTGGCTATGAAGAGTCCTCAGGCAGAGACTCAAGCCTGAGTCCTGGGTGCTGTACTTTCACAGGCAACCCAGATGGTTCTGATGCTGGCAACTGGCAACCTCGTACCTAGAAACCGCGGCACTGACACAGCTCCATATATAAGCTTTCCACATTGTTTTAGACACAGCAAGCTTGATGCTATTTTTTTCATCCTAAAAGGGATTTAGCAATTTGTCCTCTGGGAGATTCTCACAGAGCAGTGTCCTAGAATTTGAAGTTAGCATCTGTTGCTGCTGAATGGCATCAAAGCAAAGCTCCCTGTGACACCAGATATATAAGGAGAAATGCAGAGAGCATCTGAGAGGTGACTTACGGATGCTCTCTGGTTTAATCAAAGGGCTAAATGCGTTAGTCAACATGGATCCTCGCAAGAACAACTTTGTGCCAGATCATGCACTAGTTGATGAGGAGACATCAAAGAACTAAATATGCAAAATCCCTGTCATCATGGAGTTTATCATCTAGGAAGGAGGGAGAACAGTGCTTTCGTCTATTTGAGCTGCTATAAAAAATATCAAAAATGACAATAGCTTGTAAATGAAAACTTATTGCTCACATTTTTGAAGGCTACAATGTCTAAGGTCAGGCTTCTGGCAGATTTGGTGGCTGGAGCTGGCCCATTTCTGAGGGTCATCATTTTGCTCACCCTTACAAGGGCAGAAGGGCTGAATGAGCTCACATGTATATATATATATATATTTACAAGATTAGCTTACAGTGGCTACCCACAAAGTCAGGTGTAGAATAGTACAAAAGGTCTGTCTGCACACTGGAGATCCTAAGCATCCAATGGAAGGACTGGAGCTCAGTGTAGTGTCCCCTGTGAGTCCATAGAAGGAGGCTAAGGGGTCTGTGCTAGAGACTGAAGAGTCTGCACTGGAAGCCAGGAGATGACATATTTACAAGATTAGCTTACAGTGGCTACCCACAAAGTCAGGTGTAGAATAGTACAAAAGGTCTGTCTGCACACTGGAGATCCTAAGCATCCAATGGAAGGACTGGAGCTCAGTGTAGTGTCCCCTGTGAGTCCATAGAAGGAGGCTAAGGGGTCTGTGCTAGAGACTGAAGAGTCTGCACTGGAAGCCAGGAGATGACATCCAAGGTGGAAGCCAAGACTGGAGGTTCTCTGAGGGAGCAGAAGCGAGCCTTCCTTCTTCTTTTCCCCTTTATGCCCTTCAGCCACAAGCCACCCTAGGGAAGGTCTTCCGTCTTCAGTAAATCCCCTTGGCCACACTCGGAACTGAGCTGATCCAAATTAGCTGGGAAATTCTTACTCAGGTTGATGCAATCAATACCAGAGCATTAATCTTATCTGTGATGGAAAAGCTTCCCAAAGCTGCATCTCCTAATATCCTCACTGTGTGGATTGGGACTTCAACATAGGAATTTTAGGGGAACCCAAATGATTGGTCTAAAACAGGGAGGGAGGCAGGAAATAGTCACTAAATGGAAATGAGTCCCATGAACAAAGCAACTCGGGAGAAAGATAAAGACAAGTAGTTACAACATAGGATGGTCAGGGCTGGCCTTGGAAATGAGCTGTCCTAGGAACAAAACAAAGGGACATGGATAGATTTAGAATCCTAATTTAATTAACTAATTGTTCATTCATTCATTCCTTCATTTTGAAATACTGGGGAGTGTCAATCTGATTGGCTTTGAGATTGGCCTGGGCAATTGGTACAACACACTTGTGGTTGTGTTTGGGTGGGTCACAGAGGCTTGGCCTTGGGATCTATGTCGTTTCCCTTTCTTTTCTAATACTCTTCCCCTGTTCTGCTTTCCTGATGCCATGATCTAAGCATCTTTGCTCTGTGGCATCTTTCTACCATGATGTTTCCACCTTGAAAAGGGCTGGCCGTGGACTGAGTCCTCCAATACTGAGTTAAACTCAACCTCTCTTCCTTTCCTTTGTGAGTGTTGAGTATTTTTGTCTCAGTGTGAAAGCTGTCGAATATGCCAAGCAATTAAAAGAGTGAGCTGGTTGCGATTTATTGAGCTGAGCATTATCATCTGAGATGCTTTACTATTTCTGTTCCATTTTAAAGTTAGGATATGTGAGTTCCCATTATCTATGGGTGTGCTATCGGTAATTCGGCTTGTATATGTGATGGAGGGTGATTTTCAGCCCAGTCATCAGGTCTTGGGAGCCAACACATTCATGAGCAGCTGCAGGGCCTTCCAGCTCCTCTTTGTAATCCCACGCTTGTTTTGAACACAGCTTTCAGAGGCTCAGACAGCTCAGAAGAAGCATAGAGTTAAAGGGCAGGATCAGAGGCACCCCACCTGTGCCCAGGCTTTTGAAAGCACTGCAAGGCCAGTCTAGGGACCCCTCTGTGCACTATTCCAAACACAGCAAAGGGGCCCGCCTGTTCCCAGCCTTGACATTTCAGAAAGTCCTGCTGCTTGTTTCTGTCTATATATAGGCAGGTGCAGCCCCAGGCAGGTGCAGCCCCGGGCAGGTGCAGGATGCAGAGCGAATCTCAGCACCTCACCTCTGTATTAACCCCGTCCAGCATATGGCTCGTGGGTGGAATTGGGTTAAAAAGAACATCAAGGACAACCTTGGAGGAGAAATGAAATCACAACCAAAAGGAAATAAAGCAGGGGTTGCTAGATGATAACAAAGTTGCTAGAGCACTGGTTCCATATACAAGGAACCTGCTGTTGACCACCTGTCTATTGTTTTTCCAAAGTTTCTACAGGGACTATTAAGTTTCCAGTTCAGAAGAGGAAGAAAAAATAAATGACTGGTTGTCTGCTATGAGCCAAACACTGAACTAGATGTTCTGTATGCATTTCTAAATTACCACGCGGCATGGTCATTCATGGTCTTTACCACACGGATTTTATAGAGATGAGATCCCTCAAGCTAAAGTTAACTGCTGTGCAAGGGCAGTGTGCAAGGGTACCTCCACAAGGCCAGGGGCTGTCGTTGCCAGGTTCTCGCTATATCTGCGGTATATCTGTCTCCTCCACCCATCTCCCACCTTTTCTAGTCATGAGAAGAAGGATATCATCTCAGTGGTTTCATCTGTGAGTTTGGTATTGCAAGTCAAAGCAGCAGGACTCTGCTCCGACGCAGGGAGTTCTTGGCTATCTACAGCTTCCTCTCTCAAAATGTGTGCAATAAAAGAGTCTCCCTTTGAAGTAGTCAGTCTGCCTGCATGGACCATCTCCTGAAAGTGTGTCATCCCCTAGGAGTTCTGCTTTGGAGTCCAGTTCTGGTTACCTCGCACCAGGGCTCAGGCTACTTCCTGCTCTCTGCCACCTGCTTCTCTGAGTCACCTCAGCTTCTCTGAGCCTTTAAGATTCTAAAATACACCCAGGCCTCCTCATGACCTTATTTTGTCATTCATTCAAGTACCGTGTGTTCTTAGCAAAAGCACTAACTACAAATGCAAAATAGTGGCACATATAGGATACAAGTTAATTCACTGTGTAAAAATCTATACCTGCATATATTTTAAATGGAATTAAATTGTTTATTTTTATTATGTATTTACATTAAGCATGAAAGGAAGGGTGTAAGCCCATGTTAAATGTGAAGTTTTCCTTTAGTATAGATTAAAAATAAATACACACAAATCCTCAGTTTTAACCAAATGGTATCTAGTTAAGATCAGTTTGGGTTATTTTTCAATTTCAGGGTAGTACTCCAAATTCAAAAATTTTTAAGTATGCAAAAGTAAACAAAGGAACCATCTTTTCTGTTTTTCTAAGTCTCTTATTTTGAAATGGAATCTCTCTTTTACCTAAGAAATACTTATGCACTAAAAAAATTCATAATGTTGAGGTAAGACTTAAAATAATTAAGTGAAAATATGTCCTTTTGTTTATTTATTTATTTAAATTTTTTTGGTACCAGGGATCGAACTCAGGACCTTGTACTTCTGAAGCTGTCGTCGGCACCACTGAGCTAAACCCCCGGCCCAAACAGGTCCTTTTACAGTTGTGAACTGTTGCTTTTCGATATATTTGTGGCCATCTCTGATCACACTACAAACTTTAACATTATTACCAAGAAGAAAAAGTATTTCCCAGACCACTCTTGCTGCTGGTGGCTTTCTGTCCACTGGAAAAGAGAAACATTATGGGGCAGAGCATATTATCAGAGTCTCTTTTTCATAGCTTCTCCTCTTCCCCCACCTCAGTTCACCCTAGTTTTTATTTATTTATTTTGTTGGTGAAGGGCAGTAATGAAATCTCAAATATTTAAGAAGGAAGTGGTAGAGGGTAAAATATTTGAGATTCACATATCTTTAGACTTCAGGAAGAGCAAGATGTCTTTGGAAGGGAGAAATTGCCCATCCCATTTCCCTTTCTATGGAGTTTCTTACGTTAGCTTCTGAAGTTCTTAACTCTTGGGCTAAATTCTTTACGATCTGAGAAAGTCTTATCCTTCCTTGGTGAGAGCTGTTTTGGTTACCTTGTCAATATGCCACCAACTCAGGCAGATTTCTAAGCTGACGTCTCCAGAGGAACGAGCTCTATTTTCTTCCCTTACAAAATGATCCTTGTGTCCCAGTAGGAAATCCTGCAGTTCAGTCATGTACATCATTTGACACCCTTCCTCATTAAAGAAAAGATATCTCAAACCCCATGTTTCCTCCTATGCTATCTACTACAGACACAAGAAAGCAAGTATTGTGCTACATTTATTTTTATGTCTTTTATAATGATTCTTTTCATAATGCATTGTATTATTTGTTGAGCACCGGACTGGCTATAATTGCAGAAAATCATGGCAAATCTGCCACGCTCAGTCTCCTTCTCTGGGAGTTCATTTTTCAAAATCCCTTTTTATGCTGGGTGTGCTGTCCATCACCATTCCCACAGAACTTCACAGGCTCCGACACAGGCACCAACACCAGAGAGTGCTACACAGCTAGATTCCCGACCCCAAGGCTTCTCATTTTGAATATCAGACACTTGTCACGCCACAAAAAAATGTAACATCGCTGCCCCCAATACATGCAACACTAACTGTTCCTGGATAGAAAGAGTAATAAAAAATAATAGCATGTTCAAAAGCACCTGCCTGAAACAGATGATTTCGGGAAGAAAATGTGAAAATTAGATATGGAGAATCCTTGAGATAAGTTTTCACAACTATTAAATGTGAGATGGTAAAGAAGAAGTATCAGTTCACATTGAACAAAGGACAAATTAGTTTCACTTATCAGAAAGAAAAGACTACTTCTCTATTAGAATTGCAATGTGCAGCCACCAGAGGATGTGGGCCACCCTTCTTTCAGCACGGCCCCAGGGGTGTTCCATTCTGGCAGCAGGCATGGAACGGTGGCAGGCAAGAATCACTCCCAACTACTCTTCCTCAACAGATGAGGATTGTTCCCTGCTAAATTGGCCAAAGGCATCTCTTTTACTTAGTGGGGAATTAAAGAGAATAACAAATCACACATTGTGTTCACAGCCAGCTAAAAAGGAGAAAGTTCAATAGCCTGTGTCTGTTGGACTAGGAAACGCCACAGGCTGCATGTGTGAATCTGAATTCTTTTCCATTTTTCAGCATTTCTCACTGCCATGAAGGAAATGCAGTCATAAAAGGAAGAAGACTTTCAGGGTTTTTCAGTGGTGATAATGTATGCTTGTGTGCATGCATATGATACCGTATGATGTTTCATTACATATACACATCATTTCTTTTTTTGGTGAACATAGAGAAAGTAATAGACAACCATCTCCTTCTAGGCCTATCTGTAGGGATGAGCGCACAGACCAGGGTCTTCCAATCCATTCAAATTCAAACTGCCATCTGCATCCTGGAACATTAAGTGAATGAATGCATCAGTCAGCCTATCTAATTACATGTATTTAAATTACCTCTCTATTTTCTGTACCATCTGATACCAAGAATCAGGTTCAGTGGTCAAAATTCAAGACGAACTGCAAATTACTTTTCAATATTCAAAGACATTAAAGTAGAAGTTGATTGATAGAGACTGAGAACAAGCAAGATATTTATTTATAGATTAAATAAGTATTGTTCCAGAAAAGGAGGCAAAGATTATACTTGATGAACAAAGAAGAAAGGGGAAGTGGGCCTTTTGATCACTCACTCTCTTCTTTGCCTCCTTCTACTTTCCTCTCTCTCAAATCACATACAGCCTGATAAAACTTGTAATGGTCTCATCCCTTTCCTCTAGACCTCGTTAAAAATTATAAAGACTAATCATTTTGGGGGGGGATTTAATCTTAACATTTGTTCTCTGTCAGGAATAGCTTGAGTGGCAAATGATGTTTAACCCTGAAAACTGAGGAGGCTAAAAGAAAAGATCACTGAGGCTCTTATCTTTCATGCTTGTCTCAAGTGATTCGCTTTCTACGACTGCTTCTTGTCACAAAGCCCATGGACCAGAAGGGTATCTAGTTCCACCGGAATTGCTGATGGCAACTTCTAGATGGAGAGTCTAGGCCAAATGACAGTGTTCCAATTTAAAGAAAAAGGCAACATCTAAAAAGAGGTTAGTGCTATTTTTTATAGATGTTTCTAACATTTTGCAAGGCTTAAAATTATAAATCGCTCAACAAATCACCATATAAATAAGCTGCTGTGATAAAACTCATTGTTTGAACTATGTGGCACAGAAGATTTCATAAATATCTTCTCACATACATGATTTGGCTATAAGAATTCCTACATGTGGTATGATATAAATTGTCCAACCACGAAAATGTCCTAGGACTGACCATCTACATTTTGATACATCTAACAGCAGTGCCTGATAATGGTGTAGGGGGTATATTAACTTTTTATATTATTTTTGAAGTGGAATGCATTTCAAATTTCTTTGAAAATTCCAAGGAAGATTGACCCAATTTTCTAATGCTTTATGTAAAAGCCACACAAGAAAAGGTTAAAGAAGAAGAAAAGAAAAACATAGCTCTTCTTCAATTATCACAAAGATGAAACTTTCTATACTGAAGCAAGAAACTTTTCTGAAAGGGTATTGTAGCTGGAAGGAGCCTTAGAGGTCATCTTCCCAACCTCTTCACTTCAGAGATGAGAAACTGGAGGCCAGATCATTTACATGACTTTTTAAGGAGGTCATCTGCATTCCCAGCTTTCTATTAAATGTAAGATTTGGTTTATCAGATTTGTTCTCATCATGTAAACCACAAGGATAGGGAAGAAGGTGCACTTTTGTATCGTGCCCATAATTGGCAATTTAAATGCTATAGCCAAGCAGCTCCTATCGCGACAGGAGGCAACATCATTTTTATATCTTCACCCCACCCCTTTTTTCCCTAGTTTGGAGGAGTACAGTGTCTTTCCTTTTTAATTTCCTTATATCTTGGGTTGTTATTGCTAGCAGAAGCACAGAGAGTGCAAACCCACGTCCCTGTATTTTTCTAAAAACATTAGGGATTAATTTAGCCATTGTATTTATTGAAGTACAATATTTCTGCTTAAAAATGGTAGCTTCTATTTTCGAGAGGATTTTTGTTAGGTGTCATATATTGGCCACTACTCAACTTGAATCTAATCTTTTATAAAATTATTAAATGACTCCGTTAATAAAGGCCATAGAAGAACTCAACAAATAAGTAAACACTGTTCACCAACAGCTAATCCTAAAGGAACTTTGTCTGTTTTGCATTGCACATTGGAAAAACACCTTCTAGAATAAACCAAGATCCTGACAAAATACTAGTTTCTAATGAATTGTTGGGAACAAGATGGAGAGATGTGGATTGGATATCATGGCAGTCAGATAGATTGATCAGCAATCGAACTGAAGCTACTGGCAACCTAGAAACAAGTCACAAACTTGAACCTTCAAACAGTGATCCATAATCCTCCTCACTCTGTGTCCCACCACGTCCTGTGTGTGCACCAAGTCTTAGCTAAACTGGTGACTCTCCATTGCTACCCTGGCCAGGCTTATTCCATCCTGCTTGCATTTGCCTTTCCTTCTGTCTGAGATGCTCTTTTCCAGCTCTTGGAATAGCTACAGGCTCTTCAAACTGTAGGCTTTACTTTCCATGTCACGGATTTAGGCGTAATTTCTAAATTAGGCACCACCTACCTACCCTGTGGCTCCTGACCATACTATAGCTCTGCTTATTTCCTATCAGTCTTTATTTTCCGATCTCCCACACAAACATCAACTCCATAAAGGCTGAGGCCTTCTGTGTTTATCCACCAAGTATCCCCATGGGCTAGCACAATGTCTGGCATGTACTAGCCTTCTGTGAATATTTAAAGGAAAGAATAAATTAATTAGTACAGTCCTAAGTTGTGACATGATATCTTCTATTTTGCTTTTCAGAATATGATATTTCCATCAATGTCTTATGGGGAAATATGGGTGAGCTGAGATTTTGCTTTGTTTTTCTTTTTCTCACTATGTTATCCTGGATGAATACACTGTAATAAAATAGGAATTTAAAAGGTTCTGAAGTGAATTAACAAAGAGCCAAACCATGGCAACAAAATGTCATAAAACATGGAGACACAGAAAGGTCTGCACTTAGAATCAAAGGGAACTTTTTGTGTTATCGTGGGACAGGAAGATTTCATTTACCATGAGGATTTGTAGAAATACTTTGGGTTTCATTTTCTCACAACCTTGTTGGTATCCAAAGGTGTAATGTGGACATTAAAATGAATTGGAGTCATTAAATCAAAAGGTGGTGCCTCCAGACCAAACCCACATATTTGTTCACTTCTAAATACTGGCATTTAAGAACACTGGAAAGCCAAAAAGTGGCTGAGAGGAAGCCCAGGATCTAGTTCCCACGAGAGAGGTGCATATTTTGGCTAATACTAGGATGTAATCCAAAGACAAATATGAGGCACATGAAATTTTTTCTCAAAATACAAGTATCAGAAAGTTTATGAATAGCTTCAAAAAAGAAGGAAGGATTTTCTAACACTATAGAATCATCTCAAAATGCATTAGATTAATCCATGGAACAGTGAACACCTTGTTAGTATAGATCCTTACTTTGTTAGGATACAGAGAACAAAATACCTATACAATGCACGTTAATTCAATTAATGATTTTTTACTAATTATATAATCATAGCTGGACTTCTGTACTCTCCAGTTTCACCACTGTAAAATATTTGCATTAAGTTCTGCCCTTTATCCATCTTGAGATGTCCTATGCATGGAGAAACTGTTGAAAGGTATATGAGTCATTGTCAGTCTCTATAAATGATAAGAGAATTATGATAGGTCTATATTTTATTATCTGTTGGTGGCTAATAGATAAATCAAGGAATGATTTGTCACTCACCTAGGAACTGAACATCAGCAAACTAGTAAAATTTATATAAAACAGATGAAATCAGACTGTGTAGCAGTAAAGCAGGGCTTGTGTCTAAATTTGCAACTCAAGAAATTAGAAAGACCTGAATTTAAGAGAATGAAAATATATTTGAAGGATGTTTATGATTTTTAAAACAAGAATATGAATCTGCATAGGGAAATTATGAAAACGAGAAGGCTGTCAGCCTCAGAAGTAAAGCAAGGATCTAGGAGCCCAGGATCTTGTTTGTCAGCTCCCATGAGACAGGTGCATATTTTGGCTAATACTAGGATGTAATCCAAAGACAAACAATTCATCAAGTGAACTATCCCTCAAGGCTGCCCTCCCCAACTGTCCTCACGAAGCAGTCCTGGGTACATGCATTTCTCAGGATCTCTGGTGCACTGCAGTCATCTTCAGCATGAAAAAACAAAAAAAAAAACCAAAACAAAACTACAACTCTATATTCATCACTTTTCCATCCCTGGGACAAAATATTTGACACCTGCCGCTTAAAGAGTGGTTTCTATTGGTGATAGCTCCAGTGGGTTCAATCCAAAGTTGACTGGCTCCAAGGCAGAAACAGTATGGTAGAAGGGCCTGGCAGAGGAAAGCTGCCCACTCCATGGCAGCTAGGAAGCAGAGAGCAAAGGGAAGGGCCGAGGACAAGGATACACCCTCCAGGTCACATTCACAGTACCTCACCTCTGCCAACCATGTCCCACTTCCTAATAGCACATTCACACGCAAACTCATCAGTGAATCCAAGATGAATATTGTGCTTCCCTGATCCCATCACCTCCCCACCTCTGCCCTCAGGAGAATTTTGAGGGGCACTTGAGATCTAAACCATAACTTTCTATATGTTCATGATGGTTTATGTACTATAGCATCATTTTAATTAGCATTAATCAGCCCCTCTAAGTCTAAAGATCTCTGCCCAGCAAAAGAGGGAGACAGAGCACGAGACACAGATATACCAACATATGACGGCAGCTTGGCCAGCTCCGTGTTAGAGAACTGCCAGTCCCCTGACCACACTGTTGCTCCCTTCCAAAGCTACATCGTCCTGTATAAACTACATGCTTGAACATGAACTTCTAAGATGTGGCAGAATAAATTTCTGGGTATGAATACCTTTGGCCAAACATAAAGATCATTAAGAAACCTGAATGGCAGAGAGTGATTTAGAGTCTTGCAGTGCAGGTGAGATGATCTGGAAAGGAAATACTCAAAGATAGAGAAAGGCTGATGGGTATTAGGGTGTAAGTCTATAATCCCCAAGACCTGGGAGGCTGGGGCAAGAAGATCTCAAGCTCAAGGTCAGCCTGGGCAACTCAGTGAAATCCATTCCAAAGTTTAAAATACTAAAAGATGCAGGGATGCAACTCAGTGTTCCCTGGGTTCAATCCCCAGTACAGGGGTGGGGATGAGGGCAGAGACCAAGAAATGATATTTTTGGGTTTGTTGTCATTGTTGTTGTTTGGTTTTGTGGTGATGGGAATCAAGCCTCAGACTTTGCACATGCTGGGAAAGAGCTTTGCCACTGGCTTATGACCCCAACCTAAAAGTCCTGCTTTTGAGCAATTGGTCATTTTAAATCTTAGAAGTAAGTAAGGGAAATGATTGAGAATGGGCAAGATGGTTAGTAGGAAGCCCAGCATCTGGAAGAAACTTATTCTATGCAGTGATCTGTAGCCCTGAAATAAGTCTACCTTCACTGAATATTCAGCCTAAAAACCTGCAGATGAGGGCTCCCCAATAACACAAAGAGTTATTGGGGGAAAGGTTGCTAAACAATGCTTATCTATTCAACAAGATAGATGACAATGAAGCAGTTTCCATTGGTGCACATTGTGGGAGATACAAAAGCTCCCTCTTGCCTTTTTACTGTCGAAAGAGTGGAAGGAGAAACTATTCTGAGTGTGGCTTGAGTGAAAGCTGTGAAATGCATCAACTGGGCCACGGGACATTCAACAATCACCCATGGAATCATTCTCCCAGCTGTTGTGAGGGGCTCTTTCCTCCTCCACCAACACTCTGTGCAATTCAGAACAGCAGTGGTCCACGTGACAAGACAGTGAATGTCTTCCTATATCCCCCTGTGTTTAATTTGTGCTTGGGAGCAACTTTGTGACATCACAGCAGAGAGTTTGTAAATGATTCATGAAATGAAATGCCCCTATCTGGTGTGCAAAGAGAATATCACCATCAGCTGCTCTGTGATCCTGTTCTTTGTACCTCCAACTCACAAAGAGCTGTGAAAACCCACACTCAATGTTCCCAGACTGTTAGTGTCCCCCACCTTACAAAATAATTTGCTCATTTTCTCCAGGAACACAGTATCTATGTTTGTCTCCTTCATTCCTTAGACATTACCACGAGGATGTTGAAGCATACCCTTGAGAAACAAATATATTCATAGACGCACATTCAGTCTTGTATATATCATAAAAAGGAAGCATTTTTTCTCTCTTTTTTCAATACTAGTTTGTATATTTTTAAAATTTAGATGGGAAGAGAATGAGGCAAAGGGAAGAGAGCAATGTAGCATGACTGTGACTCTGTGGCTGCTGCACAGTCTTTGGTGGGTAAATTGAAATTCTTACTTGCCTTGTCACTTCAGGCGAACCACCCACCTACCTCCTCAACCTTAATGAAACCTGCAGCCAACCTGCAAGAAACAGGATATGCACTTGCCATCCAGAAAGAGAAAAAGAAGGCAGAGAAGATCAGTGATACACAGCAGATACACCAGCCAGTCAGTGCCAGAGGAAGGAATGCAGAATTTTTGCCCCAGTTTCTTCTCAGCTTTCAGATGATACAGAAGTCAACCAATAAGCATCAATAATACCTATTTTCCATGCCCATAACATATGACAAAATATAAATATCTAAATTTTTAAGCAAATAAGCACATTTTATTGTATATGTTACAAAAACATTTTAAGGATCTGCAAGTGCTAGAAGCATAGTTTTATCTCGAGAACAAAAGTACGAAATCTTATTATAGGGCACAATCTGTCTGGAAGCAGTGCTATGAAAAGAGAAAAAGAATCAAGAATGGCCCTCAAAATTATTTTGCATCAAATCAGGACAGGTGAGCTTTTTTTTTGTTTTATTTTGTTTTGAACCATTAGTTTACTTTTGAAAATAGCCATTTGTAAACATCTGGAAAACCTCAGGAAATAAGGATGGCTGTTAGACTCAAGAAAACAAATTGTCCAGGTACTCCATGGCTACTCTATCAATGACAACGGTGGTGACAATGGCCATGAGGATCAGCACCTCTCTCAACCAGGTTGGAAATTGCCTGATGAGTCTAAAGAGTTGAAGGTGAAACTCAGGAAATAAAATCTATTTTCCATACCCCCAAAGAACCACAACAAACATTCAAACATGCAAGTAATGGCACCTACCGTGTGAAATAAACTAATTCCCAGAGAGAAGTAATGAGAAAGCCAAGCTAGGAAGCCAATTTACAGCAGCCACATTCACCTGTTTCTGAAAATGCACCTGCTGAGAAGTCATCAGACTGTCTTGCCAGCCTGCCAAAAAAACTGGGCACCCTTCCTCTCTCTGTGAAGGATGCTAACAGCCGCTGGCTAGGTAATTGTTTCAAAGACAATGAGCAGCACTCACATTGCTCCAGGTCTCCATCTCGGCTGCTTATCTCAAGATTCATGGGCATGATGAATTCTGCTCAGTGACTTAGTGCCACAGCTTGATATGGCACTGATTGTCATTAACCCACAGAAATAACTACACTCCTGTGCTGGATTCTACCATCATCATGCAAGGAGAGCATCCAGCCCAGGCCAGAGGTCTACAACACGGATTGCAGAAAATTGAGCTTTGAAGTTTAAAAAATTAGGTGGAAGCTCTAGAATACCAGAGGAAACAAGTATTTTTTCTCCTTCACTGAATCATTTATAAACAAGTTTACAGTAGCTTGGTTAAACCTAATGCATATGAGTGAAGCAAAAAATACATCCCTTCTTTCTTTCAATTCAATTGATTGTAGGCTAAGAAGCCTGAAGTTCTTATTTTAAGCATTCTTCACCGAGTTTTGTTTTTGTAAGGCATGGGTATTGAGGAGGCCTAGAATTCTTCCTCAGCATACAGCTCCCTTTTGCTCTGACTGTAAACATACTTTTTTACTCATTTTTCCATAGGTAAATTTGCAGTGATGTTTTAACATCTGAAACTTCCAACCATGAATTGAAATTTCTGCATCATTAAATGGGCAACAAGCAAGTGCTGGTTTGATGAAAATATGAGCTAGAAGATAATAACGCCATATGGAATGGTGATCACATAATGAACCAGGAAACTAAACACTAAGTGAGTCGGTCTGCTTAGAAATATAAAACAAGGTTATAGAAACTTCTAAAGCTACCGTACATAAAAATAGTAAAGAACAGCACCCTCTAAATTTGATATCATCGTCTCAGCTCAATACGTCTTATAATGTTCTAAATTGTCCATAAGGTTATAAGTAGTTCTCGCGGACTTCAAAGAAAACTGGAACACAATTTTGTCCCCTTTTTTTAAATAACTCTTTAGGCTATACTGTCGACTCACTCTATTACTTTCCCACCCACAATATAAACTACAACGATGTGCAATATTACCTTTAAATTGAAAGCTCTGAAGTTCTAGTCATAGTCATGGTTAGAATTTATATAACCGGATTGTTGCTTCATGCACA
Source organism: Fukomys damarensis (assembly GCF_012274545.1). Taxonomy (NCBI): domain Eukaryota; kingdom Metazoa; phylum Chordata; class Mammalia; order Rodentia; family Bathyergidae; genus Fukomys; species Fukomys damarensis. The sequence continues at coordinate 54,510,538 of NW_022900942.1, read as the reverse complement.
GAAACTGGTTACATTAAGCCATGAGTTTAGGAATGATGTTAGAGAAGGCAACAAGTAACATTTATCCTACTCCATTTATTTTTACTCAAAATACTTTGGTGCTATTTGATTTGATGAACTGTAACTCGATGATGATGGCTTCAATTACAACAAAAATAGCTGTGGATACTTCAACGTTACATAAACTTCAATATTGCATATGGAATAATACCAGGTAACAAGCCAACTAAGTTCTAATGGTTTAGATCCTCCCAGTGTCTAAATGGCTCCCATGGAAAGATAAGAGGCTTTGAAGAGGCTTTGAAATCATCAATTGTTTTGGTCACTGGAAAGCCTTGAATAATATACTGAGAGTATAAAGATGACTTGGCATAGTTAATAGCAATAAGCTCATGAATTTCTATGTAATTTATCTAGCTTAATGCTCATTAAAAAATGAGTTAGGTTTTGCAATTCACATTTTATGTAAAAATTGAAAAGATTGGTCCTAATCATACACACAGCTAAATATAGGTTGAACTAAGCCTGAAATAATAATTGTAAAGTCTATATATGAAGCCCACAAGTACATAAAGGTACTGCTCAAGAACCTCGCATATTCCATTTAATCTTCAAAAGAGGAAACTGAGGCCCACCATCACTAGATTAATGATCAGTAATGTGATCCCAAAGCCTATGCTTTCAACTAGCAGCTTTTATTTCCTCTGTCGTAAGAGCTTTGGGACAAAAAAAGAAACTTTGAAGCCCAGTGTTTCGTGATTATGATTCAGCATTATAAGTACAAAAAGCAATTGAGATCAAGTGAACAATAGTGAAAAAAGAAAAGCTTGCATCCCAGGATGTTCTCAAAGTAAAATGAATAAATAAATAAATAAAAGCACTAAAAATTTTATTTCTAAAAATATTTATGTCATTCTATTGACTTTATTCTGGCAAAATAGCAATCCTGCTTTAAAGTCCTAAAAATATGTTTTGAAAGGCAATATTTTCATTTCCAGTGATCCTAGCTAGAGAAAATATTTCAACACAGCATGATACTTCATTACCTCCATTAGGAGAAGGTTTGGTCAAAGCCATGGGGAGAACAGTCATAAAATTGGTCTGATACAAAGTATACAATATCCTGTATCTGTTTCCAGTGATTCTGATGCTATACTGCATCAGATAAGAAGATGCAGGATAAGAAGTATACCAGTAACAATACAAAGCAGTAGACAATGAACTATTTTAATGTATCAATTCTTTAAACAACTAAAGATTGCCTGCACCACTATGAAAGAGTCCTGGTCACATTTTGGATTTGTTTGTTTCTCTTTCTTTCTTTCTTTCTTTCTTTCTTTCTTTCTTTTTCTTTCTTTCTTTCTTTTTCTCTTAATGGTCTTGAGCATATTTTCCAGCAACATTGTTAGAAATTATTTCTAACTGGTTCTATAAAGGCACTGTGGGTAAAAAATTTATACTTTTATGTGATTGTAAAATATTTATTGAGAGTAGCAGGTGACGCAAGTGTATTACACTTGATCTCTGAGTAGTGAGCTGGAATTTCAAATTCAACTTAAAGACAAGTCATATGAGATGGTTTACAAAATGTGAGGGGAGGAAAGCAGAATTTGAAAAGGCAATAATCAGTGAACTTTCTATTACTCAGAGAAAGCCAATAATAAAATTTGTAAAAAAAAAAAAAAAAAAAAAAAAGTAGCATTGTAGCATGGAAAATGCCAGTAAGATGTCCATAGACAATTACAGAGATCTGTAATAGGACAACTCCATATGTCTCCTCATTTACAGAAATTTATAAAATGCTAAACTGAGTCAGAGAAGTTGTTGCAGAGAATAAAGTAAAAGAATACTAGATGCAATTTACTACATGTGATTTTGAGCCTTACCTATCAAAAGTCCCAGTGTATTCTCAAAAATGTATTCACCAAAAAGAAAAAAAAATATTAATTGCAAATAGAAAAAAATTAGATAAAATGGTGAAAGATCTAAAAATTAACATCTTAGAATTCAAATTTAACTGTAACTTTGCTGTGCATGTATTTTCCACAAAACAATGTATTCTTCAACCATTTTCTCAGTTATAAAATTTGTATTGGAATGCAAAGATGATTCCTACTAGAACTCTTCTGGAGAAGCATTTTTACACATTAGACTAGATTGTTATTATTACTCTAAAATAATCTAAAGAGAAAATGAGCCAAATCTAAGAGAGCAAAGTATGCTTTTGAATAAAAAGAATGGTTACTTCCAACAAGTTACTGTCCTGTGCCTCATCCAGCCCTGATGCATAGGTGGTGGTTGTATGTTGAATTATTTGGCCCCCAAAATGAAATACTGATGTTCTAATTTCCAGTATCTCAGAATGTTATTGTTGCAGACTTGATCCGTTAAATTGGGGCGAGCTCCTGCTGGAGTAGGCTGGGCCCTGAATCCAATGTAACTGAGATCCTTACATACAAATCTGACCATGTGAAGACAGAGTCATGCAGGGAAAGTCCCATGCATGGCAAAAACTGGAGTTTGGAGTTGCCAGTTAAGGAATGTTAATGATTCACAGCAAATCATTAGAAGCTGAAAAAGGAAGAAAGCTGTTACAGGTTTCAGAAAGAGCCTGGCCTTGCTAAGACCTTGATTTCAGATGTGTAGTGGGCAGAAATATAAGAAGAAAGTGTTCTGTTGCTTAAGCCACCCAGTTTGTAATATATATTGCTATCGAAGCCCTGAGAAACTAGTGCAGGATCTATGGAAATTTTATTTTCCTCTCTTCTCTGGTTCTTTTCTGTTTATACAGAGAGCATGATGGAAGGAGTTTGATAAAGTTTACAACTGTCTGTCTGTGTGCTTGTTTGTTTGTGACAAGGTGTCTGCATATGTAGTTCAGTACAGCCTCATGCTTGTACTTCTCCTTCCAACTGCTAGAATTGTACACCATTCCAGACTTGTGAGTTTCAATCTCACTGCCCCTATGTACTAGTGGTCTTCAGTAATTCACTTCATTTCCAGTCTGTAGGTGACTTATCCAGAAAATGAGCATAAGCTTCTAAAAAGTTCCTAAGAAGATTAAATAAGGTGCTGTATCTGAAATGCCTTGTATATATTGGGCACTGAGTAAATATTAATTCCAGTCACTCCTTCCCCTATTAAAATGCTGTAATAAAAATTAAATGTGATTAAGTATGGAAAGTGCTTTTATTTCAGAAACATGCTATCCATTTTGTCATTCTGAAATCTCTGACTTCTTAGGACTGCAATGAAATATCCAAGATCTTTATCTGAGAGAGATTGATTAGTGCCCCTGTGTAGAAAGAAAACTTAGAATGATTTACAGTGGAACTGTGAGGGGCATGGCAGCTCCTGTCTCAAGGCCAGAAACACTACCCTCAATGGCAAAGGACTTAGTGAAAGACTTCAAAGCCTTAAGTATTCCAGCCAATGTCAGAGAGGCAGCCTAATACTTTCTCCAGCACATTTCCTTGGGAAGTGACCTTGAATCCCCGGTCAAAGGAAGCACTAAACTTGAAAGAGTAAAATCACTTCCTGTTATAAGGGAAGCTACTGGCAGAGAAATGACAAAAACATTCCTGGCTTTGATGCTCCAATGAAGATAAGATTAAATTGACTGCCGGTATAAGATGTCCCCAGCTAGGATCAGTAGTGATGATTCTGAGCAAGCTCAGTGTCAACTTCAAAAGGGAACCCAGCTCTGGCCACAGAATGCTTAGCATCCTAAAAGCACAGCAGGACTAAGAGGAATCAGGGCTGCTTAATTCTATACTATTGGGACCTTAGCACCTCAAGTACTTGTTAATAAATGTAGGATGTGAGCAGTGGAAGATGGGTTAATTTTTATTCTTGTCATTTTTTTTTAAAGGCAAATCTACCTTTGGAGAAAAAGAAAAATAAATATGGAAAAAATAAATACTGAAATTCTGAGCAAGTCTTCCTGAAACCAATGAAGGCAAATATATGTGCTGCTGAAGCAAGCTCAGGACTTGATTTTGATGGTTTGAGTGCTTTGAAAGGAAAATATTTTTCCCCGGCAACAAGAAAGAGTCTTTTCCAACTCACTCTTTTCTTCATCCTCTTAACTAACTCATCTTAGCTCAAAAAAGAGAACAAAGCCATCAAATTCTTAGGTAGCAGTGTATCTTATCAAAGTGCATCTCTGAAATCTCTTTCTAAGTAAAGACAACTCTTGATTGCTATTCCAGATCGTAAGATGACCTCAATCATGCTCAGCAAATTGTAAAGAAGTGCACACTTGAAATTCATCTTCCATTGTTTGCTATTGGCAGCTTCCAGGGGTTAGTTTTCTAGGACTTTAAGAGAGCTCAAAAGTCCATATAAGAGGTAAATCCTTCCTCGTATTTTCCAAAGTGTGTGGAGGGTGACCTCACCCTCTTCACTCAATAGGAGAGTGATGTGGTGTGCATCCTCCACTGCTGCCCAGAAAACTTGTCCAGAAAGCAACCACTCCAGCTGAGGGTCATCCACAGAAGGATGAGCCCCCAAACACCTATCTGATGCCTTTCCTGTTTTCTCTTCTCAGTGTCCAGCCCCATAGGAGCTTGAGTCCCTGAGCAGGGAGGAGGAAGAGTGACAGTGTCAGAGCAGAGCACTCCACTTTTCCATGGCAGAGGGGTTCCCTACCACCAGGGACCAATCTGCATAGGCCAGGTAGAGCAAGACCTTTGAGTTCTCAGTTGGATTTGTCCAGATTTTAATAACTGAAAATGAACAGACTGCTGTTCTAGATTTCCAGGGACAAAAGAACGAGTCAATAAAACGTAGCTAAACGTGATGGTTGAATAAAAATAAATATAATTCAAATAGTTTCCTGCTTGCAGCCCCTGGATTGCGGAGACAACGAGTGCGGAGACACAGGTTCGGAGAGCAAATTTACACCAAGAAACCATGCAGAGGTCACATGTCCAGATAGCCAAGAAGGGCAGAGCCGAGGACAGAGATGGATGGGACACAGAGTGGGCCACAGGCAAGTGAAATTGGTGCTCTGACTTGACATTCAGGATACTCCAGGGAGGGCACACAGGACGGGCTCCAGACAGGGAGCCCCAGGGTCGGGTCCTTTATTGCATGCAGATACATACACCCTCTATCTAACCTCTATGGAGAATGTCAAGGTCAAAGTGGAACCCAGAAAGACAAACATGGGATTGCCTTACAAGCATGAAGAATGGGTAGGAGGCATGACGGTTTTAAAGCTATTTTTTAAATAATTTGTCTTCTACTTTCATCCATTCCATTAGTGGTGAAGCATCTGGAATTCTTCCTGTGTGGAAGGCAAATTTCTCTTTAAAAAGCCAAATAGACTAACATTCGTGTAGGGAGAACCTGGAATACATGGCTTAAACTATAGATTTTTCTGGTCCACAGAAAGTGTAGGCTGGGGAAGTGGTTTTGAAATTCAAACATTAATTAGTAATAAGGAAGACATCATCTCTGAGACGTCTCAGCCTCTCTGTACGAACAGCTCTCTAGAAACTACTATGGTTGGCAACTGCACGAAAACGTAGGGAATTCGGATCCCGTCTAAATGTAACTCTGGAAGAGGCAGCACTGAAGAGAGGAACTGAGCATGGAGGATTTGAAGAGGGATGATAGGAGGGTCAGGGTGGAATGTGGTAGAATGTGGGCATAGAATGTGTTCTTAGCATCTGTGAGGGCCTGCGTTTGATCCTCACCAAAAAGGAGAGGAGACTGGTGGAGGGAAATTGTCAGAGCTTCCAAGCATTTTGATATGAAGCATGGAAAGAGGAAGGAAAACAAGGTCCAGACTTTGAGAAAGAGTTAATGGGGAAATGACGATAATATTAACACAGACAGAAAAGATGAGAGCAGCTTCATATAAGGGCAGGGAGGTGAGTTTGACTTGAAATATGCTGAATCAAGAGTGTCAGCACTGCAATGAGGGAAGAGGTCGGAGCTCCAGAAGGAGCCTGCTTCCTCTCCTTTCCCACCCCTACAGTAGCAGCAGCTGAAGTTTTCCGTGTTCTCCCAGCAGAAAGAGAAACTAACACTCGGTGAGCATTAGCACACACGGTGGCTACAAGAAATACACAGCCAAACTATTTTTCCTTGACTGATCTAACTCCTCCAGGGTTGGCAATGTCCCCATGTGTTAGAAAGCAGAGACCTAGCACAAGTAATACTGAATTAATAGCTGAGGATTGCAACTGTAGACATTGTGAAGTTTGTGACAAGCAGTAATGAAAATGTCAGATGCCCAGTGGATGAAGAACTTGTACATGAGAAACGCATGTTATTTAACAATCTGCCACTGAGTGAACAAAAACCAGTTGAAATCAAGCTCATGGCAGCCAAGAACACATCACTGAAGTTATTGCAGAGGAACACTAGAACTGGCCTGAGAACAGCAGAAAGTCAGATCAAGAGGAGATGGATGGAGGAAATTAAAGGACCAATAATAAAGGTGGGAAAATGAATATTCATTTAAAACCAGTTAGTCCATTGCATGGCACGGGAAGGCAACAAAGGTAGTCATGACCCTCTAAAAACATGCTTGTCTCTGGGCTTACCCTAGTAGTACTTTTATTTGGTCAGCTACGTTTTTTATTCCTCCCACCCACAGTCACATAACCTCCTGAAACAGGCACGTGCACTCAAGCTCACAAACCAGCTCCTCTCAGAGGAGAGTGTGCCTGCTCCTCTAGAGACCAGACTTTGAAACGTGATGATGTTAAGTGCCTTGAACTGCAGACCTACTATAGAAGGAAAGGTGGATCCAGCAATCCTACCAATTAAAACTAGAGGGCACACATGATCACAGCAGAACAGAGCATGGGCTAACTCCATAGAAAACACAATACAACAAATGTTACATTGTTGTGATAAATTTAAACTGTAGGACCTGATCATTTCAGCTCCATTTTCTTATCTGTAAAATGGGAATAACATCAATGACATCTCTCTTATTGGGCTTGCTTTGGTTTAGAAATGTTCCTCAAAGGCCCATGAGTGAAAGGCTTAATCTCCATCTTGTGGCACTGTTGGGATATACGGACTGGGAAAGACAGTGCTACCAGAGACTTCTGCAGTGGGGCCTGGTCTCCTGTGAGCCAGTACCATATCCACAGGCTAAGGATAGGAAAGAGGTAAATAAAGATACAGAGACTGAGGCTTGAAAGAAACTGAGTCTTGGGGCTGGTCTAAGCTGCTCTGGGCAGTAAAGATAAAAACATCAAGGCCATCCAGTGTTTATTCATTATAAACATGGGAAGGGGGGAAGCTGAGCAGGCTTTGGGACACTTGCTAATAACAAATATCAAGCAGGCAGGACTGTAGCATATCTCTGTTGAAGAGAACAAACAGTTAATTCAGAGGGGAAGCATTTAGTTAGAGTCAGTTGACCTTGGCTGGAAATGAACTCAGCTGATTGGACTATTTCCAATGTAACACAGCCAAATTTGGAGGGGCAAGAAGCTTGTGCCACTATAGCCGGCTAATACTGGAGAGAGGCGTCTGCTACACTGGGAAGCGGAGGAACCTCTGAGAGGCGGAGCCTAGTGGAAGGAAGTGAGGTTACCGGAGACGTGCCCTTGAAAGGGAAATTGGGAAACCAGCCCCTTCCTGACTATCTTTCCTTGCCAGTCACCATAAGGTGAACAGGCCTCCTCCGGCATGTGCTCTCACCGTGATATACTGTACTGCCACAGACCAGAGCAACAGGGCCACGTGTCACAATTTAGGTGTAAAATATCCCCCTAGCTCCCATGTGTGGAAGCTGACTGGATCTTAGAGGTGCTATAGCTGACTCACTGTTAGGAGAGGGGCGTCATTGGAGATGGACTCTAGAAGTGTGACCTGCACAGGTAGATTCTTGTCCCTAGGACTTCCCTTGGTTCTCTGCTCTCTGATATCTGTGGTATGAGCATCTTTCCTCCCTTCCACCGTGTTCTCCCTACCCAGGAGCTGGCCAACTATAAAATGAATCTTCTAAAATCTATGAGCCAAAATAAATCTCCAGTCCTTTAAGTTGTGGATGTCAGGTATTTTGTCCCAGTAACAAAGAAGTGACTAAGACGTCAAAAAACTATGGACATTTAGAAATGGGAAGAAAGGAGCTAAAGGTGTAGGGAAGTTGGGATGGGAGGGAAGGGGTGAGGGGAGGGGGGGGTGAAGGGAGGGCAGGGGTAAGGGGAAAAAATGAGAATCAAGACGTCATGTAGAGGTACAAGATGCCAACAATGAATGTAACTGTACTGTATCCCTAAAATGTACCAATAAACTCAATTAAAGCTGAAAAAAAAAAGAATTGCCACACAGGAAAAAAAAAAAAACCTATGGACTGAAAACCCAGAAAGTGCAATCATTTTCTCCTTATAACTTGATGGTCTCAGCCACTATATCAGAGTAATGGAAAGCAAGCTAACCTTATGTCTACACAAAACTCATGTTGGAATTTAGTTCCCATTGTGTAGTATTAAAAGGTTGACTGAGAGGAAGAAAAGATCCAAGGGGGAAGAGGAAGTGGGAGGGGTAGGGGAAAGGAAAGGAGGTAAAGGAATAAATATGAGAAAAGGAAAAAACAGAAACAAAGTCTTTGTAAATAGGAAGGGGTTGAGGGGTTGAACAGAGGGCAGGGGAACAGGGAAAAAAAGAACCAACATACATCATGTAAAGATACAATTTCCCAATGATGCATGTCAGCATACTGTATACATAAAATGCACCCATAAAATGAATGAATAAAAAAAACTAAAAGGTTGTTATGGTATTTGGAGGTGAGACCTTCGGGAGTTAATTAAGGATAAATGAGCTCATAAGTGTGATACCTAAAATAGGCTGTGACTTTATAAGAAGAGGAGAGACTCAGGCCATGTGATGCCCTGAGCTGCCTCGGGACTCCTCAGAGTCCCCATTAGCAAGAGGGTCCTTAGTAGATGCAGGTGCCTGATAGCGAACTCTGACCCAAGTAAACCTTTATTCTCTATAAGTTATTGTTTGTGCTGCCCAGTTATAGCAATAGAAAAAGGTATGGATTTGGAGATAATCACATACAAATAAAATCTTAATATGAAGACCAATGGAATAAGCTGAATGTAATTTCAACAGGAGAATTATACTGAAATAGAAACTTTTAAGCTCATTTTTGTGCATGAGAAGCAGTATAGAAGAATGTTAGGAACGTGTGTGTTGCATCCTCATAATGCAATGTGCTATCTAACCTGAGAAATTTAATTGTACTGTGTCTTACTGAGCTTTTTCACCAAATAATGAATCTAATAAGAGTACTCTATTTTTTCCATTTAGAATTTTAAAATGTGAGTATATTCTTACAAGTGCCAGACACATGGGGCACGTTGGCTAAATGTTAGTTTAATGGGTACAGATCTGGCTTCTTTAAAAATAGAGAGGAAGGGCGAGTGATCTTCTCCAGCACAAACTCTTTGCATGGCTATATACTAGAATTACTTGCCTTATATTAGTGTTGCACAATCTAACTCCTGTAGAGTTAGCTGCACCTAGTTATCTCTGTACAATTACAAAGTCGTTCAAATACAATTTAAAACACACACTGGCATCTGATGCTTCTGAAGAGTATGCTCTCAACAGTGCATAGTTTCTCTGGCAATCTTTTGGCCCAGTTAAAAGCCTCCAATTTTTTGGTACAATCTTCCACCCTAAGTCATGAGAAACCCTAAAGAAAACTTCTTGTAAGGCTAGCATCATCAAGTTTGGACTGATCACTTCCATATACACAGCAAGAGGCTCTGTAAAGTTTGCTTTGGAAATCTAGATCTCCACAGTATTGAAAACTCACGGAATCCACTTCTATTGATAGACTTGTCACAAGAAACTTCAACTTAAATTTTTAAGAGCTTGTACTATTTGTTATCCCTAAGCTAGGAAACTAAGTCCAAAGTACTCCCTTCATTAAATCACCTAGCCTCCCTATGAATACAGATGATCTCCCTTTTTCTCAAGATCCCTATAAACTAGGCTCAGAGTTAATTCTCCTGACAGGCATTTGTAGGCCCTGGCTTGGTTAAGAAAAAGTCTAAGTAAATGAAGCCAATTTCTTAAAAATGGCTGCCATACCTGATTAAGTGAGAACCATTCTCAAATATGACATTTGAAGCAAAAACTTAGTTGAATGGCTGATTTTTTTTTTTTAAAAAGGGCTATCCCGGTACAAAGGAGAACAGATTGTTACTGAGCCCCTGAAAATACAAGTAATTATATTTACCATGAATAAACAAAAGAAGACTAGGTGCTTCTGATTTGAGGTGGGAGATGAGGAGAAGAAGGAAAAGGTTATTGAGAATCAGATGTCTTTTTTCAAATGCCTCATCTTTGTTTGCAACAACAGTGCCTGGTATATTGTTATCTGTCACAGGAAGTTTAAAAGATGGGGGCTTGTTTACCCATCTAGAAGAGAAAACACAGAGAAACATCAATGGTATTTCAAACACATATCCATAATACAAATCTCCCCAGTGGTTGTTTTAGTCCTATGTCGTTAATTGTGTTCAACTAGATCATGGCTCAGCAGACTCTGGAAGCTATTTCTTGGTTGAAAAGAGTGGAAATGCTGCCCAGACCTACTGGTAAGCAATGCTGTCTGTCCCTCAGAGGGACATTCTTAGAAGAGTCAATAGTTCTAAGTGCCTGGCCCTCGTTATCTGTCCACACAAACCCTGCTCACCCAGATGAGGATCAGTAAAACAAAAGCTACCAATAGATGACAGAGATGTGAAATGTCTGAAAAATCTTGAAAAACAAAAGATCTTATGAAAGTTGAGAATAAAGCAACTAGCGAGGAAATTTGGTCGTTTCTCTGGCAGGATAATAAAACCACTCCAAAAGATATTTTAAGCAAAATAACTGTAAGGATAATGACTATGTCTTTTGAAATGTTATATCAGATTTATAAATGCATGCATAAAATTTTTAGAGAGGAACAAGATCTTGAAATATGTAATTCTGAGATGTTGTATCATAACAAGAATATCAAGTAAAGAAATTCAGTTACTCCAGAGTAGTGCCTAGACATCTATATGTTTGTATCTCTGTGGGCAAATTTAATGTGAATCTCCAATTTAAAACTCTTTGTCAAACAATACTCAATTCCAACTAAAGAATTTTATTCCAAGAAAACATTTTAAACAATAACCAAAATTTATTGATAGCACTTTACTATTGTTACTTAATATTACCAGGCAAACAACTCCCAGGATTCTGATCAATAGAAACATATTATTAACAATGAGGGCATTGACTAATCTCTAGGGGCTTTTCATGAAAACACACAATTTCTGAAATAATTATATTAATATTTTTATGTACTCAAATTGAAACTTGGGAAAGCTGAGTATGTCTTCTGATATGGCAACTCATTAAACAAACTGCATATCTAGCAACATTTTTTTGGAGCGGGTACCAGGGATCGAACTTGGGACCTTGCACTTGAGAGGCAGGTGTCGGCACCATTGAGCTAAATCACCGGCCCTCTAGCAACATTTCATAAGAAATGATCATTGTGATTTTTTCAGAGACCTGGGAAGACTCACTTTTAGATATAAAAGATATTAAAAGTTTCATCATAAATATATATATATATTTATATTTATATATATGCATGGGTACATAAATATATATAAGTATGTACTTAGAATTTGGTTTTTGAAAGAAAAATAAAAAAAAATTATAAGAGAAGATGTGGGCACATGGTTAAGATAAAACTTAATATGGGGGCCTAAGAATCAACACTTGGGGCCGGGGATTTAGCTCTGCGGTTCGGTGGCCTGCCTTGCAAGCTCAAGGACCCGAGTTCAATCCCCAATACCAAAAAAAAGAATCAACACTTGATGACTTCATCAAAATCACAACAAAGCATTTAGATAAACAATGTTCACACAATTAAAAAGAACCTTAGCCTTTCATGAGAGAAATTTTTTGGTTTGTTAGCTGTTTTCTTCTTAAATAATCTCAGTAGAACTGAGATTCAACAACTATTGAAGGATAGCTTTTGAAGAAAAAATGTAAATGGTGACTTTCATGTAGACATAAAATGAACGTGCCACTTTAATTCATTAATTAATGAGAAAAGTAGAAAAGGTGTTACAACCAGTTCAAGGGAAGATTCACAGACCACAGTAATATGCAAGCCCATCTGAAATGTCAAAATTAGTTTAATAAAGCCAACATTGTTATCCTACACAGTAGGGGGAAGAAGCCAATTGGCTGCTGACAATATTTATATATATATG
>NW_022900942.1:54492231-54498267 GCF_012274545.1 Fukomys damarensis | reverse complement strand
TATATATAATTAGTGATAATTCTAATAGTTCTCTACAAGTTAATATTTTTGTCTGCAGAGTTGTAGAAGAACTAAAGAGAATGAGTGGTCTAAACTCTGTATGATCAGATAGACCAGCAGAGTTTGTGTGACACCATGCATTATTGAAAACATCTACTAATTTTTGGTCCATTAGAGGTCTTTGACAATTTCTCTTTATGCCTTGACAGCACAGGGGGCCTCTAGAACTCTATTCCATCAGCTGGTCAGGCTTGTTAATATTTATGACTATTTGTAAAATACTTGTACTATCAACCCTGCACGCAATAAAGAAGAAAACAGGTTCTGTCCTTGATGAGCTCTTAATCCAACAGCAGAGACAGACCAGTAAACAAAACAGGGTTAGGCCCAAGGGGCTTCAGCAAGGAGGCATCCAACACAGTTTTCAAGGTCAGGAAGGCTCCCTGGAGTAAAAGGAGGAATTAACAGAGGGATAAGGAAGGGTGAATGTGAAAGAAATCAGGAGAAAGTCATCTAGACCAGAAAAATGGCAGGCCCATAATATGGATGCACATTAGACAACAGTGATTTCAAAGATTTCATGTAGGCTTTGGCTTTGGGGGGAAGATTTCTACTATTATCCTTGACTTGGCTCAGAAATAAGCCCCTGAGTAGTAGTCATATCCCTACTTTTAAGAAAAACGCACAGTGGAGGTATTATAGGCAAAATGTGTGAGCAGGGCGTTGTAAATAATTCTAAACCAATCCTAAAAGTGGCTTGCGGCCATTCTAAATATTGCCTAGGAATTATTTATAAGGTCTGGTATGACATTTTGTGATAACATAAGCAAACACAATTGAGAGTTTGTTAAAATTTATTCCTAATTTAAAAGGTGGGCAGAGAGGAATACCAGAATAGGCAAAGGTGATATATATAGAGATAGATATAGGTATATAGATATACAGATGATATAGATATAGATATAGATATAGATATAGATAGATTTTTTTATGCTGGTCAGGCTTGTTAATATTTATGACTATTTGTAAAATACTTGTACTATCAACCCTGCACGCAATAAAGAAGAAAACAGGTTCTGTCCTTGATGAGCTCTTAATCCAACAGCAGAGACAGACCAGTAAACAAAACAGGGTTAGGCCCAAGGGGCTTCAGCAAGGAGGCATCCAACACAGTTTTCAAGGTCAGGAAGGCTCCCTGGAGTAAAAGGAGGAATTAACAGAGGGATAAGGAAGGGTGAATGTGAAAGAAATCAGGAGAAAGTCATCTAGACCAGAAAAATGGCAGGCCCATAATATGGATGCACATTAGACAACAGTGATTTCAAAGATTTCATGTAGGCTTTGGCTTTGGGGGGAAGATTTCTACTATTATCCTTGACTTGGCTCAGAAATAAGCCCCTGAGTAGTAGTCATATCCCTACTTTTAAGAAAAACGCACAGTGGAGGTATTATAGGCAAAATGTGTGAGCAGGGCGTTGTAAATAATTCTAAACCAATCCTAAAAGTGGCTTGCGGCCATTCTAAATATTGCCTAGGAATTATTTATAAGGTCTGGTATGACATTTTGTGATAACATAAGCAAACACAATTGAGAGTTTGTTAAAATTTATTCCTAATTTAAAAGGTGGGCAGAGAGGAATACCAGAATAGGCAAAGGTGATATATATAGAGATAGATATAGGTATATAGATATACAGATGATATAGATATAGATATAGATATAGATATAGATATAGATATAGATTTTTTTAATCAGGAGCATCTTACTCAAGTAAAAGTTAGTAAAGGCTTTAAAACTCAAAGTTAAAATGACCATTTCTCAGAGCTGGTAAATTCACAAATCAGCAGATAGATGTCTCTTCTTATGTTACTGTGTATTCAATATATGATGAAATTTTTATCAGTCGTAGTGAGAAACGCTACAGGGAATACATGCCACTTGGTAAATATGTCCCCAGCCTATCCTAACTCCAAAATTATATCTGGAAAAAAAATGAGATTGCAGTCAGCTGGCAGATGGTTTCAACAGGGATGAACATTTCATAAAATGGCAGCTATGATTTGTTTATTTATTTATTTATTTACTATAGATCAGGCACTTTAAAAGTATTACTATGTTTCTAGATAGTAAATTGTCATGCTCCTTTTACAGATTGAGCAATCTAAACATCAGGGCTATTTTAAAAAAATCACCCAAATGTTCATGTTTTTATTACAAAAGCTCAGATTCTAATATACATTATTTGGTCCTAGATCCTATGGTCTTATATACATAGACGCTCTAGAGAAAAAGCCACTCCAAGGATTTTTAAATAATGGCATTTAGAACCAAGGTAGCCAAATGTGTGATAGAAGACATTGCTATTTGAGAAGTAGACTTTAGGACCATAACTAGACCTGCCTTTAACATTTGTAGCATCATAGACAAGAATATAAATGAAAGGCCATATACCACACATCTCAACATTAAAGGTAATAAATAAAACACATTATTAAATAAAATATTACATACACTATTGCCTTGATAAGCACACTTCGCAATAACAAGAAGACCAGGTTCAAATTTAGAGTCCTTCAGCTCATGATAAGCCATGCTGACTCTTCCCTGTCCCCCTTCTCCACACTCTCAAGCCCTGGCTCTGTCCCACATTGCAAGTCCCAGCATGCACATATGTGGTTCCTCCCTTCACACACACTTGTCCCAAAGCCACTGGTGGTGTCTTCTACAGAGTATAGATTTAGGGCACAGTCTACACAGGTTCTGGATGCAAACTCATGTCCCTTTCAACAGGAGATGCTCGGGGCCTCAGGATGAACTAGAATGAACAATTTAAAGGATGGTCTTAGGACTTGTCCTAATCCTTGAATTGCTTCTTACCAGTCTTCAACAGGTACAAAAAAAAAAGAAAGTAAAACTTTAGAGTCTCAGCAATTTGACATTGCTGCAACACTCAAGTGCGTGGTTTAGAGTTTTGCAAAAGCATTGGATGGCCATAAATAGAACATCTGATGTTCTTACCCACAGATGGACAGCAAAGCTCTACTTAGAAGGGGAGGAGGGAGATGTCCTAGGTTCACAGCTCTTTTTCCATTGACTCCTCCTCCCTGGGGATGGCATCAACCTGGACCTGAGGAAGGATCTCGAAAGCATGGGCTTCCTGGGTTTCTCTTACCCAGTCCAGGAGGAGGTCTGACAATTAGCTTCAGATCTGCACACCAGTCTTCTTGGGCCCTAATGAAGTTAGAGCTGTGAAAGTCAGCTCTGCTTTCACTGTGCGGCTTTGGGGACCCCACATGACAATAAGCAGATGCATAACTAATAAGTGGCTAATGGCAAACTGCTAAGCCTGTGTGACTCCTGATGCCCACATTCTCCTGATTAGCTCCAGCAGGAAAAAGCAGGTGAAAGCCAATGAATCTCAGCTGCTATTAATTGAAGACTTTTTATTGTTCAGTGGACATCAGTATTTTTTCTCGCCCTGACCCTCAAATTCCTACTGAAGACACATTCCCCAGCCACTTTTTTCCCCTATTGGTTAATAAAAGAATTTTAAAATAAAGGAAGGAACTTAAAACATTTTTGAAATCTGATTTAATGAAAATGAAGCTTTTGAAGAGCAAGACAAGTATATCACCCCAAATTCTATTTGTGATCATTTTGATATTATTACCTAAACGTTTGAGCTAGGAAGAAATTATCTTCAAAATGCCCTGGGATAAGGAGTAAGATTTGCTACCGTGACTTTTTTCTCTTTATATTCTATTCGCCCAAAATTTTAAATGGATAGATTTCACTATTTACCACCCCTTTCTGGTTGCATTCCCCCAACTCTCACACATGCACACCAATGATAATAAGCTGACAGCTGTTGAGAATGGTAATGCTTCTCTTTTGTTTAACTACTCTGTTTAACTATTAATAAGTAATAGGCTCAGCAAATACACATTTTATACAGATCACATAAGACTATGTTTGAAATTAACAAATGCTTACCTATAATTAACCTATTTTTACAAAAACATCAAGCTTTTCTTCTAGTATAGCATCTAGAAATTTGCTATCAAATTGCAGCAAAATGCAATCCACATTTTATACAGAAAAACACCCCAGAAGGTATATTTGAAAAGTCTATTTAAGGACTGTGTTCTCCAGAGGAAACTCCTCTCACTCTCCCATGGCACATGTGTGTTTTGTGACAAATTGACCTCTTCAATTTAAGGTCAGTGTTTTGTTCGGCAACAAAGATCACTATTAACTTCCCAGGAAGTTTAAATTAAAGATTTTAAACCAACAAGAATCTTCAGGATCACACTTACAATTACGTAGTGTTCAGGAGCACCAATACCTTAGTGAGATATAAATTCCCATAAGTACATACCTGATTTTAACCTGGAATAGTCTGTCAACAATAATCCTTTTTGCTCAAACAGTGACTGTGTCTCTGGAGGCACAGATGGCTTGGGTTTGTTTCTCCTGAGCCTTTCATGGTATTAGCTCACCTTAGGCAGGCATCTCTTCCTTGCCCTACACAAGATTTTCTAAGCTTTAGTGTGCATAAGAATCATCCTGACTCTCTTATAGAATTCAGATTCCCAGGCCACATTCCCAGACATTTCAGTCCACAAGATCTGAGAGTTTGGTGAAGAACCTGAATTTTTACAAGTATCTGAGATCACGCCAAAGCAGTTCCTCCATGGAAACCATGTCAGAACCATGAATACTCCTCAGTACCAAATGGATCAAGTTGTGCCCGGTGGCAACTTGAGCTTTTTTATTATGGTAAAGTAAGTTATCCTTATGCCAAGAAAAAAAGTAAAAATTCAGAGTGATTTGCAAACCAGGAAGAAGTTATCCCTGGGTGTCTGCAGGACTACCCCAAACCTCTATATCAAAACCCAAGCATCCTCATGTCCCTAATATAAAATGGCATAGTGTTTCCAGGGAACCCACACACATGCTCTGTATACTTGAAATCATCTCTAGATTATTATACCCACTGTAATGTAAATGCATGCAAATAATCACTACACTGTGGTGTTTAGGGAATAATGACAAAAGTCTACATGTTCTGTAGGAATGCAATTTCTAAAATATATTTTCTACTCACATGTCGTTGGAGCCATGGATTCAGCAGCCACAAATACAGGGGCAGACAATATTATGTAAATTGATTGAACCGACAATCTATTCTTTCAGAAGTCACCAAGATAAGCACAGATCCCTGGTCTCTCATCAGAAACTTTTCATTAATGAAAAGTTACCAAAACTTAGAAATAATGAAAGAGGATGACTGCATATCATTCCAGTTGTATTGTTTATTGGGCTCGCTTGTGGAAGATTTCATTAGCGAAGGAAAGCATCTACTACTTAATATTTAATTAGGCCCCAGACACTGTGGCCTTATCTGCGTACTCATTTATATCCATAGGACAGATAATCCTAAAATCAGATTTTAGGATCCTGGGTTGCCCCAGAAGACAGTCAGGTTTGCTTCTGTGACCCAAGTTGCTTCAGGGTTCTTTTATCTCACTGACTACATTTAAATCTCTATTTCTTAAATTCTCCTTCAAACAGATCTTAACGTTCTACTGGTTCATTTATCAAGCAATAGATTGAATAAAAGCATTAAATATGTTCATTTTATATTTGTATGAAAGTAAGGTCTTGATTTTTTGAGAATTGTGGTTTGGCATTTTCAGGGAACCCGCTGAGATATTTAGAGTTAACGCACCTGCCAAAGCCAATTAAACCCTGTTGGCCAAGAAGTACAATTTCTTTCATTAGCTGAACTCAAACACATCTTCTCTGGGCTCCCTGAATGAATCACCATCAGCACAGAATCTCCTGCCTACTCTATTTCTTTGTGTTTCTGGTTCCTGGTCACATTTGGTTCTGATTCTCCCATGTGCACAGCCAATATACTTATTCCCTAAAGGGAGGCAGCTTGGGGATTTGGTTTCATTGTTGGACAGTGTGGCTGGTTCACTATGACAGGCATCTGCCCTTGGCCAGGGAGATGCCAAAGAGATTTCTGG
>NW_022900942.1:54477397-54492214 GCF_012274545.1 Fukomys damarensis | reverse complement strand
TGTGTGTGTGTGTGTGTGTGTGTGTGTGTGTGTGTGTGCACGTGTGCATGCGCTCAGGTCAGTTAAGAAAATATTTTGGACATATTAAAGGAAAAAATTCTTTGAAATAGAAACTCATGAGTTTTTTTGTGTTTCTGTTTACTTGGACATTTGGCTCACATTTTATAAGTAAATTGTATACCTCCATATGTGTTTAGTTGAAAAAAAAGCCTTAATGTTTCATTGACTGAATCTGAATTTTCATCCCTCTAAGGGATATCAATAGAGTACATAGCAATGTCTCTTAAAGGAGCCCTGGTATGTTTCAGTTTTTAGAAATTAATAAATGCTTACCTAAATGAATTGTTCCTAACATTCCCCTAGAAAACAAAGGAAATGAATGTTAAG
Organism: Fukomys damarensis; assembly: GCF_012274545.1. Taxonomy (NCBI): domain Eukaryota; kingdom Metazoa; phylum Chordata; class Mammalia; order Rodentia; family Bathyergidae; genus Fukomys; species Fukomys damarensis. The sequence goes on along the minus strand of NW_022900942.1, from coordinate 54,491,827 downwards.
TGTGATCACCTTTTTTTTTGTTAGCACGTATTTGCAGTTTATAATCACAACACAGTTTGATTCTTTTTTTTAGTCCCCTGCCCCTTCCCTCCAGCCTTTAGATCCCCTTTCTTCACTTTTTTGTTCTTGTTGTTCTTATCACTTTTATTTCATGCTTGTTACCTGTAATGTTTGCATTCATTGAGGCTACTGGTTTCCTATACATGGCATATCTCTATTCTGCTGATTTCACCTTCCCCTCCTCCTTTTCTCCATTTGTTTTCCAGGACCCCTTTCCATTTGCAAGGGATACATCTGTTTGTCTCCTATCCATCCTTCGTTTTGTTCTTTGTTTGTATTTGCCATATTTAAATGAGATATTATATAGTATTTAAATATATGTGTGTGTCTGATTTATTTCACTCAATATTATATTTTCCAGTTGCAGCCATTTTCCTAAAAATGACTTTAATTTGTCCTTTCTAGCCGAGTAGTATTCCATTACATAAAGATACCACATTTTTTGTAAACAGTCCTTGCTCGATAGATATACAAGCTGCTTGCAGGATTTGGCTGCTATGAAGTGTGCTACTATAAAAACTGATATGCAAATTAGAGTCATTCATAGAAAAATGGACACATATTGAGGATATACTCTTAAGCGAAATAAATAAGTCACACACATGTAAATACCGAATAGTTTCTCTGGTGTGAAAAACTATAATAGTACACAAGATCCTAATGGGATGGGTAAGAGTGTGAAGTGGGAAGAAAAGGGCTAAAGGTGTAGGGAAAGGGGGAAGGGTAGGGGCAAAGAAATAAGGTAAAAGAAAAAATATGAGAAAATGAAAAAATGGAAATAAAGAGTTTGTGAATGGGGAGGGGAGGAGGGGGTGAAGGGAGGGCAGGGACAAGGGGAAAAAATGAGAACCAAGACCTGTCATGTGAAGATACAGGATCCCAGTAATGAATGTAACTGTATTTTAAACCTCGATTGTACCAATAAACTCAATAAAAAAGAAAAAAAAACTGGTATGCATGTATCACTGTATTGCGATAGCCTTTCAGCACAAAACAAATGAACCAGGTGGTAGTGCACATATGTAATCAGGGAGGCTGAGGCAAGAGGATCACAAGTTCAAAGCCAGCTAGGGAAATTTAGCCACTTGGCAAAATCCTGTCTGAAAATATAAAATTTGTTTTTGTTTTGCTACTGGGGATCAAACTCGGGATTTCTCACTTGAGAGGCAGGTGGCAGAACCACTGAGCTAAATCCTTGGCCCTCTGAAAATATAAAATTTATGAAGGGCTACAGATATAGTTTGATCTGAAGACACTAGGTTCAACCTCCAGTACCATAAAAATAAATAAGTAAATAAAAAATAAACTACTAGCCCAGAAGAGTGTCGATATAAGAATCCAAGGTCATATAATCAAGATGAAACACAAAAGAAATAAGGCTGGTTTTTAAATGTTAGTTAAGAAATCAGCTCCATATCTTTCCTATGATTGCATCAAAGATTACTATTATATAATAATGTTTTACTTTTTTAAAAAGTTTGATTTTTCATGAACTTTTCAAAACTTTCTATGTTGTTTTACTGGTCAAATAAGGTAAGGGTGCTAAGATTATTTTTTTAAATATGAAAAAATGTTAAACTGTTCACCTACAATCAACTCTAATTCTGATGAACCTTCTGGTATAAACAGTAATTATATTCTGTAGAGTTTCAGCTCAAATATAATTTCCAAGATTCTTAGTTAACTTGAATAACTTTGGAGTAGTTTTAAATAGAGTTTATTATTAGAGAATCCTCAACTAACTGGATTATGTCCACATAAAACAATACAGAGGCTCTTTGGCTCATGATAAGGTTGTGTCTGGATAAACCCAGAATAACTTTGGAAGTTTTAATGAAAATGCAGTGAGACATAACCTGTTGCGCATTCTCTCTTGTTTGCCTGTGATCTCAGGGCTAATCAGAAGCTCTCGACTCCTACCTGTCACCACAATACAGTAGATATCAAGGCACTCTCCTTGAAAAAGATCACAGTTAAAAAGTGTAAGTATTTTTAATTGAATGCGTATTGATTTTGTGTCACTGTAATATTTTTTTAAAATCTTAAATTGGACTATCCTAAGTCAAGGACCATCTGTACTGAAATTCAGAACAGGATGAATGTACACGTCTTTGCTTCTCACAGTGCACTGGCTATAATCTTGGATGATGTGATTAAATGTGATTATTCTTGATGTTTTAAGAATGCACAAAACAGATGTATGTGGTGATGTGGACTTACACAGATTTATACAGATATATGTGGACTTATACAGATATGTGAGTCTTTCTGGTTTGTTTGCTAAATTGCTTAGGTTATAGTCAACTATCAAAGACCTACATCTCCAAGAAGTAAAAGTTTATTTGGTAAAAGTTATATCTAGTATGGGTGCTGGAGATTGTACTAGAAGAATGAGTGCTGGAGTAATACAAGGTGTGTACAAGGTAATATGATGTGTTTTTGTTTTTTCCAGGAAAAGGAGAGGAATATTCTCCTACAGGAGCATGTTAACTTGTTTGAGGATGTGAAAGAGCACAGTGAAGAACAAAATTTAAGTTTGTTTAGCAAAGTGTACACATTTGGAGGGAATTGAATTTCATCGGCCTTGGCTTGTAAGACCCAAGACTGAAAAAGTACCTGTTGAAATTTTGACAAAGTCTGTGCATTTTCACTGGGCTTATTCCTAAATTAATTTGTAAAGGAGCTTCAGAAACTGCCAGATATTGTGTGACCATAAACTAGAGCTCGACATCCTCTTTGTTAAAGTGACACTGATGTTGACATGCTTAGGAAGTGGTTACTCTGCCTCTACATCATTGGTGTAAACACTATTCCACACTTACCATAATGTTCGGTGCTTTTTAATGCTTTATCATATCCTTGTTTGTCATTATTTTAATGAAAAGGATGAAAGTTTGCTCACTTGTGAAAGGGCTACCGTCAGAAGCTGGACTCTGCAGAAGCAGATATTGACACAGTTTAGCCCTCAGAGCTCAACATGCACAGAAGAGACAGACTAGAAACACGGTAGGGCATTGGCACAGTTCTGACAGTGTTGCTGTCACCTACCCACACGGTCCAACGCACGCTTTGGCCAAGCTCATGGAGGTTCTTGGTCATACGTGGATTCGTGGAGGGCCCAGGGATTGACTCAAATGGCCAGGCCCTTATGCCCAGGATCTGATCAGGGATTAGAGATGGGCCCAGGGTAAGGAACTGTGTTTGGACAAGACAACTTGGTGCAGCTGAGTAAAACTTGGAGGCAGCCACACCTCAAGGCTGCCTGCTAACAGGAGTTTAGGCAGCTCATCACCATGATCCCCAGGATCCCCTACAGTCATGTACCTTCTGCTATGTCCATTTGAAAATACCACCTTTCTGCCTTACTTAAATAGGTTGCCAAGTACTGTAAGTCAGGAATCCATGGTTCCTATGTTAATCAAGTGAGAGTTCTCTTCCAAAGGTCCTTGATTTTACCTTCTCAAGGTGAAAACTCAAATGTAGAAAAGAATACATTTTTATGATTCTTTTTTATCATCTGAAACTAACTGAAATTTTTCATCAGCCCCTGGGTAATCACAAAGATGTTTTCTTTTGCCTCATAAATAGGGAAGCTAGAAATGGCAGGCTGGCTTTGATGGGGCTCCGTATTTCTCAGTTAGCTCAACACAATTGTAAGAACACTATTGCAAGCTGTCAATTAAAAGGATAAGTGTATCTATGGGTTAAATATCATTACTGAATTGTTGAATAGTATATTGAAATTATACCCTTTCTAATTATATTTTTCATAATGGAGTCCTCAGACTCCATTATCTGGGTTTTGTCAGAAATATAAATTCTAGGCTGGGGGTGTACCTCAGTGGTAGGGCATGTGCCTGACGATGGCTAGGCTTTGGGTTCAATCCCCAGCACCGCAAACTAAGAAAAAGAAGGAAGGAAGAAGAGAAGAAAGGAAAGAAGAATAGAAGGAAGGAAAGAAGGAGAGAGGGAAGGAAGGAAGGAAGGAAGGAAAAGGAAGGAAGGAAGGAAGGAAGGAAGGAAGGAAGGAAGGAAGGGAGAAAGGGAGGAAGGGCAAGAAAGGAAAAGCAAGGAAGGGAAGGGAAGGGAAAGGAGCCCCACCCAAGACTTATTTAATGAGAAATTATAGAGTGGGACCCAACAATTTGTGTTGTAATAAGCCATAAGTTGCTAGTGTCTGGCAAAGCTTGAAAATTATTGCCTCACAGAATAGACTGAAAGGTTCTACAAATCTGTTACTAACCTCACTGCCCATCATGCATCCTCATCCTCAGGAAAAATATTGGTCAAATTCTCATGAAAAATGTTTGTACTTTACTCAATGGAGAATTTTACACTCTTGCATCTTATATCATTGACTGCTATAAGTTAATCATAGCATTCAGTCTTATTATTGAGTAGAGTTCTGCCATACTCTTTTGCTTACCTGAGACTGCTATAGGCTACAGGTTTGAATTTATATGTTTAACAAACAATAATCTCGACAGGCCAGCATTTGGCTCAGTGGTTCCGCCGCCTGCCATGCAAGTGCAAGGACCCGAGTTCGATCCCGGTACCAAAAATGAAGAAGAAGACTACAAAGACGACGACGACGAAGAAGAAGAAACTTGGCAATTTATGGAACGGATGTTGACAGAAATTTCAAGGCAAAGACTCATGGGTCAAACTTTGGGACTCAAAGATGACATCACTTGGATAAAAGACTTCCTGAAGACAGAGTCAAGACTAATTATAGCAAAATAAAAAATCAATTACATATTAATTATATCAATTAATTGTATCAAACCAGATAAACCAATGAGATAATTTTAACTCTGGTTATTTATTTTGGAATACATTTAATATTATTTTTAGTGTTCTCTTATCTGGTTGGAATATGAGAAGACTTTTTTTCTTCTTTTAAAAAATCCATCTCTAACTCTCAATTTAGTAGACTATGCTTCTGCTGATGGAAATGAAATACTTGATAAATGATATCTGGCTTTGTTAACCTTGAAATATTCAAATAGAGTACTTTTATAGTCTGTACTTTCAATGGAAATATAGTTATTTGCTTATTTTCAGTGTGAATCCATCTTCCTCCTTACTAGAGTATAATTGTGTATATTAATTGTACAATTGTACAACTCTAGCCATTTCTAGAGTGTCATGTTCAAGGAAATTTCTCATTTGATATGATATATATGTTGCAAACAAGATCTAAAAATTAGCAATAATAAAGATAATTAGGAAAGAGGATCTCCAGATGGAGGGAGGGGAGTGGGTAGAGAAGGGAAGGAAAATAAAAAGACTTACGATATTTTAAGTACATGTCCTTACTCTTTAAGACAAATGTAAACATTGTGTACTGCAAACATGTATGAACAAAATTTAAAATAACATAAAGCTAACACATGATATGAAATGGCCGGTGCCTACAAGGCCCATCTAGGTGAACTGACCCAAAACCTCTTCTGTTGCTTAGTGGGTTCTAGACACACGGAAGTAAGAAAAGGCATTTCTTTGTAGTCAACCCTTATAAAATACTGGGAATACCTTTAAGATAGGATTTCACCACAGTGTGCCACAAAAACTACAGGTAGTGAGTTAGACAACACTCAAGTATCTCTTTGCTGTAATTGATAGGAAAGATACATCTTGGACTTGGAATTGTTACAACACCTCCAGGCAGTGCATATCAGGACTCTTCACTAGGCTGGCAGCAGAGGGGCAGAAATAGGCACACAGGGAGAGGTGTGAGCAAAGATCTCAGATCTACATTTTGGTGCGAGGAATCAGTGTCTTACAGCTATACTGTAGAAATATATTCATCATTTAGTGGGAATGTGCCTTCTTGCTAATATCTTAATAGTAAAGATCTGATAACTCTGACACATGGCTTGGTGTACTCTGTTACTTTATGTCTCATTTTAAACTGAGTATTAAGGAAATGCAGTATTGTAATTGTAACTTTGCCAATACTTCTATCTAGAGGCCTGTTGCCATTTTTATCTTCTTGAAAATTTTGTTCTTAAGAAAGGCAGGGTTACCAATTTTTTCTAACAGGTTGAGTTGGTGTAGTGTGTTCTTAGTTATCAAATACACTCTTGTAGCTTTGGGATTTTTGAACTGATGAATATTCATGATGTGTAGAAAAGCACGATATACACTAAAACTCCATCACAAAATGGCTGTCGTGTATGTACACACAGGACCTAGAAGAACACATCCAGCTAAGCTGCTTATATCTGCAAATGACTTTGTTCTTTGCTTCTTGTGTTTTTGTTTCCTGTAATGCATAAATTAACTTTAAAAAAATAAAAATTATTTTAAAACTAAAAAAACAAGATAGGATTTCACCAAAATTATTGGCATTGAAGGTGATACTTCATGGAAGGAATTTTTAGCCTTGGTTTCCTCAAGAAAACCAAACCATGGAGGCTTTAGAATTCCAGGCCAAAATAACTTTAGAGAAGCTTCAAATGGAAGATAATTTTCTCATTTTATACTCAACCAAACTTCTAAGAGGCTAACCTTTTTCATTGTCAACAATAGATTTTTGCAGATTAAGATCATGATGGAGATCAGGGAGCATTTGGAAAAATTATTCAAAACTTAGAATAAAGCAGAAGGGTAACAGCCTATCTGGATATTCAGTGTCATATGGATTATTCTAATATCTAGGAAAATGCACACACATCATATTTTGTTATTTAATATTTTTAACTGAAATCCACAGACTGAAGTTACATAATCTGTAGATTCCTGTTGGATAGAAAAGATAATGAAGTTGTCTTATTTTATGTGTCATTAGCCATATTTTTAAAAGCCCATTCACCGAAATTTATTTCAGAATTCCTGCCTGACTAGCTGACTGTACAAATTTTCAAGTCTTAGATTCTCCTTTGAACAAAAGTTGTCACTTTATGGGCATCCTTATCGATTAATGATCTGGATAAAATCTTTGTTATGTGTTCATTCTGCATTTGTATGAGACTCATATTTTTTTCTTTAAGAATTCTGCTTTGGTACTTGGAAACAGGTGTATTTTGTAGTTTCAATTTCTTCATATTTTAAACGTGCAAATATGTATATTTAATATACACAGCATTTCATATACAAACACCTTAATATTTCTTCAGTGAAACATATAAATATTTACACTCAGAGGGAAGAAAAAGATCATAAATAACATGTCACTTCAGGTTTGGTTTTACCACATTGTTCTGAATGTGTTCAGAATAGGTTACAATGCTACCAAATTAGTTATGAAAAATTTGTCAGTTTCAGTACTTGGCTTTGGTAAGCAATTAAGGGATTGTGAACCTACAATTTCTACCACCTGAAACCACATTTATTCAGTTTTAGGAGAGTCATGTCAAAAGTAATAAGAAAAAGAGGAAGTGTGAACCCCCAGAAACCATTCGTAATTTAATATTTTAAAATGCGATCAAATGTGAGTCTTTTCTTTGAGGTAAGCAATAGAGTTGTGAAATGTAACAGTTCCCAAATAATGGCTAATACTCTCTGATCCTGGTTTAAAACTCCTCATGCTACAGAGCCTTAGCAATCAAATAAAAATAGTTCACACAACTGAAGAAACAAATGGGTTATGAGCAAAACTCTCTCAAATTTACAATAGGTGAATTTTTCCTATAGCAATTTGCAGAAAGTAGAAACCCCTGCATAATATTTCAGTCTTGAAATGCTTATCAACACACTTATAAAAAGTATTTATTAATAGAAAATTTCACATCTCAAATCTCATAAAACATGTTCTTCACTGAATATGGATGTTGGTTTAAACTATGCATTGTCTTCTACAAGTGTTGCTAGCCTTCTAGGTTGTTTTTTACCAATAAGCCAAGGCTTAGTATTTATTTTATTAATTTTTGCTACCCCAGCTAAATTGTAAATATAGCCCTAACTGAACAATAGATAAATCTGATGAGGAAAAGAGTAAGAGAAGGAAGAAGAATAAAGTGATGTTTAAAAATAACGTGAAAAGTCAATGGTTTTCCCTGGAGAAAGAAGGCATTCAAGGGCTTTAAACAGATGTTGAGGAGTAAGATGAACTCCAGGACCATGGTTTCCTACAGAGACCAAGGCAGTGAAACTATTCTCACATAGAAACATCATCCTGAGGAAGGTACAGGGTGGGAGAGTCCACCTCCTTCCAGTTCAGAGTTCTTTGAATCTTTGCATCATCTGAAAGGGACAAAAGTCACTGGAACTAACAATGTCAACTCCAAACCTGTTTCAGAATTGTCAGGTGAAGGGATCTCACATGCTCGGTAGTTGGTACAGAGTTTGAGGCCAGAAAACTGCTATTTCAATACAAAAGTTGTAGAAGTGGGGCAGGATTCAGGATAGTGATCCAGGAGTGCCCAGGCAGGTCTGTCAGAGGTGCTGGCCTTGGCTGCTTATGGCTAATGGACTCATTTGAAAACAGACCAGCAGTTACATGGCTGCCCCTCAGAGAAACGGAAACTGAAACAACACCGAGACACCATCGTACTCCAGAAAGGATGGTCATCAAGAAATCAAAACAATAACAAATGCTGGTAAGGGTGCAGGGGAAAAGGAATTCTTGTACATTGTTGGTGAAAACATAAACAGCTACGGGCACTGTGGAAGTCAGTATGAGGATTCCCCAAAGAACTAAAAATGCACATTCTATTTGACCCTACTATTCCCCTCCTAGATATCTTCCTGAAAGAGTTAAAGTCATTATATTGTAGTGATACATGCATACGCGTGTTTAAATAATCACAATTTATAACTGCTAGATCTCGGAAACAGCCTAATGCCAAACAACAGATGAATGAATAAAGGAAATGTGGTATTCATACCCAACGGAGCACTATGGTACCATGAAGAAAGATAAACTTGAGGCATTCATAGGTAAATGGATGCACCTCGAGACCGTAATATTAAGTGAAATAAATAAGACACACATGCTTAAATATCACATGGGTTCTCTCACGTGAGAAACCCCAAATAGAACAAGAAGTAGGGAAATCTTTTTCAAATGGGAATGAAATGAGGAGAATGACGAGGGAAAGGGGATGGAAAATAACAAATTGAAGGACAAAAATGGAAAGAGATTTTGCAAATGGGAAGGTGAGCAACAGTTGCAAGGAGCAGGAAGGGATGTTGCGTACATACATCAACTCCCCATGATAAATTTAATTACTATGCATTGCAATCCTGGCGTCGTAGCGCACACCTGTAATCCCAGCACTCAGGAGGCTGAGGCAGGAGGATCACTGTGAGTTCAAGACCAGCCTGGGCTACATGAGTCCCAGGTCAGTCTCACCTACATGGTGAGACGCTGTCTCAAAAAACAGCAACAACAAAAACAAACTATGCACTGCAAACTCATACTAATTTAAAAAATAAATTTAAAACAGAAGCATGGTATAATCACACATGGAAACAACACATTGATAGCAAAATCGCTGTGGCCCACGGCCCACAGAGCCCAGTCCTGGCACACTAACAACAGTCTTTTGTTACTTCCAGAAGTCACCCAGAGTAAAGTCCATGTATTCAGAAAGATGTTAAGTCACAGTCTTCCCGATCTCCTGACTTCCTGAGAGACCAGGCTGCAGATGGGGCTGCCTGACCTCCCCATAGGCCTGCAGCCCTGTCAGGACAGGTCTTCCTGCCCAGGCTGCCCTAGCCCTTTGGAAGTTCCAAGACACCCGCGTGCTGCTAAATGCTCGGTTTGCATCTGCAGGGTATGTACTCACACTTCTGCGGCCCCTCTGCTCACTGGCCGGTGTGTAAATGGCTCTCTTGTTCAGTTTTCTGCTAGAACAAGGTGGTAGATAAGGTCCAAAGACGGTGCCAACATAGCTGGGCATGGTGATGTACTCCTGTAATCCTGCCCTGGAGATAGGCGAGATAAGCTATCTCAACATATACATTTGAAAAAAAAGAGGGACTCAGAATGTACCTCAGTGATGTGCCAGGCTCTGGGTTCAGTTTCCACTACCACAGGAGGAAAAAAATAATCCTCCCAACTCTCCACGCTCCACCTCTCCCTTCCTTTACCCTTGACATTATCATTACATGGTGAAGCCTGTTTGTCTGCCTCTTGAATCTCGGCTGGTCTTATAATTTGTTTTAGTAAACAAAAATTGTTTCCTCTCTATGTTAATAATATCAAACACAATAGTAATTATGATGATAGACAGATGACAAGAGTTTACATTCCTTTGCAATAGTTATTCTACAAAGTGCTTTCTCTGCATGTATTAATCAACATAACACGCATTATATCTCAAAATTGCCTAAAGGGCTCTTTGTTTGACACCCATACCTTGAACAAAGAAGCAAAACAATAACATTAAAAGTCTCCTTTTTAATATGAATTGATATTTTCAGGTTAATGTTAGACATACATGGGAAAGTACTACTTTTAAAAAATATACATGTAGGTTAAAATAATATTTTCTTGGATTTAAAGCATCATTCCAGACAACACAATTCTGTTTCCTATCTCAAGTCAGTTTTTCAAAATATAAATGCTGTTTTCAACTTTGTGTTGAATAAAAGTAAGAGCAAAAAAAGAAGTCCAGTGGTTTATTATCAGCTATTTCCTTCCAGTTAACTTCTGAATCAATGCACTTTTAATGTTGTCTGATCAGCTTTGAATTTCCCCAGCTGAACTGTCACCTGGTCTGTTCTGAGCTCACAGACCTTACCTGCAAAAATGGGAAAGTCTCACTGCGTTGTGAATGAGATTTAAGTGAAAATATATTTTTTAAATGCTTAGCAGAGTGTATATCAAAAAGTAGGCACTTCTTACATGCTTATTTTCTTCTCATGTAACTGGTGGTGATGTGTTGAGAGTGCTGGCTTTCAACCAGCTTTTTTGATGTTTTTCCTTTAGTCACCAGGCTGTTGCTAAATTAGCTGAAACCTATTAGTAACAATCAAACTGATTATAACATATCAATGTAGGTGGCAAAGTCATGCTCAAAATGTAAAAGTGTGATTAGCTTTTAGCTTTACATTTCAAAAGGATTGGATTGGTGTGTTACTTGTGCTTAGACAATTCCCCGTTCATCTGGGTGCTTCATTAAGGACCACACTAAGCCATCTGCACAAAGCCAGTTGTTCTATTTCCCGGATGAGCTAAACTTCATCCACTCACACCACTGACATGAGTGAGACCCATTCATGAAAGTATTTGCTCTTCTCTTAACTTGGTGAAGCAAGCTGCCCAAATTACTCCACCTTCTCCATTTCTACCGGTCACCTCTCCCCTCGCCCGCCTCTCCCCTTGCCCGCAGCTATAAAAACTTAGTGAATATCTTCCCTTCACAACGTCAGTGGGCAGGACTCTACCTTCCTCCCCAGTAGATGTGGTATAGTGGGCAGTGGCCTCCATGCTTGCTTTTGTCTGTCCCACCGTACTCCATAAAGCCGAATGTTCTCTTGCATAACGTCCACACATTTATAGCAATGATTAGCAAACTCAGTTTGCATGTTGGAACCACCTGAGAAGTTTGAAAAAAACAAGTGAAGCCTGGATCCTTGCTTAACAGATGATGGAAACCAGAGGAAAACCTGTTTGAATGGGTCTCTGATATGGCCTCATTGTTTGTGGGGAAAAAAAAAGATTACAAAGTGCTGTAAACATTGAAAACCACTGAGGTGCAGGACAGAGCCTGCTCTTAATTCTACTTCTGCAATTGCAAAATTTAACTTCATTCGGACTAAAGACAAATGCTCCTCCTAGGGCTTCGCTTTCCTTCTCCCCACTCATCCCTCACACCCTGATAACCTATTCCATCTCAACAGGACAGGAAAGAAAAAAAAACTGACATCTTTCCTTTACCTATCACATGGCACCTGCTATCCCAATCAAAGACAGATTAACATGAGAAAAATTCACAACAAATTTACTTAACTAAATTTTTCCGTGATGTAGGAGCTTCAGAGGCTTCAGTCTCATTGTAGAAGCCAAATGAAGACTGCAAGAGAGATCTATGCTTAGGTTCAATAAAGAATGGATAGGAGTGTCGAAGTATGAAAGCACACAAGGAAACCCAGAGGCATAAATAAGCAAACCTTTTTGAATTTGTGAAGGACTCCACTGGAATAAGTGTTTTATAACCTACTTTCAGAAGGGGAAAGAAAAAATTTTATGGCCATGCTTCAAAGCAAAAAGGCAGAAGAAGTTCAGGATGACCTTCTCCTATAGTCTTCCCAATGGTCAAGGAGCCATCTTGGGTGGACCTCTGAGTTCCAACAATGGTCTTACGAGCTACGGTGGAAGGAGAGTTTCTATTGGAAGTTCTTGCTGCTTAGCATACGCTCTAACTCCTCACCCCACCTGTGACTCAACTAAGACGATTCAATGCTGAAACAGGGGTTAAAATCATAAATTCAGTTGAATAATACACTTTACAGAGAGAAATCAAATCAACCCAGCAAAAATAGACCAGTTTTTGAAATGACTTAATTTTTTAACAATATATTTAACATATTATTGATTGGCAAAAAAATAGATGTCCTTTATATTATTTCCATTAAGTTTATTGGTACATTTTAGGTATATAATATGATGAAATCATTATTGAAAATTTGTACCTTTACATAATAGATCTTGGTTCTTTCTTTTTTCCTACTCCCCTCCCCTCCCTTCAACCGTTCCACCCATCCCTATTTACAAAGACTTTGTTTCCATTCTTTCCTTTTCTCATACTTTTTCTTTTTCCCTATTCATTTTCCCCACCCCTCCCACTTCTCCTTCTCCTTTAGACCTTTTCTTCCTATTTCACATTATCGGTTAAACATTTTGATCCTTATTTACACTTTCTCACACAAGAGAAACTCTTCAGTATTTATACGTGTGTCCTATTTATTTCACTTAGGAATATGGCCTCCCTGTGCACTTAGCTATAAAAGTCTCTAGTTTCTCACTCTTCATGGCTGAGTGGTACTCCACTTTATTATTAAAAACAACCAAAAAAATCTTTATCCAGTCTCCAGTTGATGGGCAATTAGGCTGTTCCCAAATTTTAGCTATTATAAACTGTGTCTCTATAAACATGGGTGTGCATATATCACTGTGGTATGGTTCTTTTAATTCTTTTGGGAAGATACCCAGCATGGGAATAGCTGGGTGATATGAAACCTCTAATCCTAGTTCTTTGAACTATCTCCATATTGATTTCCACAGTGGCTGCACCAGTCTGCACTCCCACCAATAATGAAGAAGGGTTCCTTTCTCCCACAACCCTGCCAACATTTGATATTCATTGATTTCCTAATAGTAGCCACTCTTTGTGGGGGTGAGGTGGAATCTCAGTGTGGTTCTCATCTGCATGACTCAAATGAGCAGTGATGTTGAACATTTTTTCATATGTTTATTCACTGCTTTTACTTCTTTGTTTGAGAAATGTCTGTTCATTTCAGATGCCCATTTTTGAATCAGGTCTCTGTATTTGGGGGTCTTTTTTGTTGTTGTTGTTGTTGTTCTTTATATATTCTAGATAGATAGTACTCTTTTGTCTGCGGAAGAGCTGCTGAAAAGTTTTTCCCACATTGTATGTTGTCTTTTAGTTCTGTTGGTAGTTTCTCTTGCAGTACAGAGGCTGAAAGAAACCGGTGCCTGCCAAATATCACTCCACACACTGACAGAGCTCATATGAGAGATTTTATTGTAGAGCTGCCTCAGCACGGTGGCCTGCTCAGCAGAAAGGGAACAAAGGAGAGGAGCAGGGAGCTGGGAAGGGACTTGGTTGTATAGTGGGTGACTGGTACAGGCAGTCGGGGATTGTGTCAGCTGCACAGCCCGCCACTCAGGGGCCATTCTTGAACATTCATTCCATGTACGGAAAAGCCTTGTTCACGAGCTGGTTTTATGAATGGTGACTCGTGAAGTAGGAAGTGGAAACTTTAAGGTGAGGAAGGAAGTTATTTATCAGAGTGGCGGAAGCTATTCCAAGGAGTTTATCTTACATTCCTCCCTTTTTTGTTTGTTGTGACCTCAGGAAGAGGGGCAAAGAGTCTCTCTTCTGTAGCTACTTCCTGCTGAAAAGGGGCAGGTGTGGGGTGATGAGAGGCTGAGGAGGGGATCTCTAGTCCATCATCTCTTGCCTTTGCGGGGGATGACATAGCTGTGGAAGGGCCACTTGTTTAGGAGCTTCAAGGAGGGCAATGATGGCAAGATCGTGGAGTGATGGGGGCTGATCTAGGTGTGTATAGTAGCTTGAGGGGCATCACAGCCATGGAGAGGGGGCCCTGAAATGGCAAAGAAAGAATTGAGTAAGATGTATTTTGAAAGTTTTATGTGTAACAGGTGGAAAGGACTTTTGTTTACAGTAATAAAAAATAGTACTGCCAAGGAGTTAAATGTGTGTATGTATGAAT
>NW_022900942.1:54424891-54477311 GCF_012274545.1 Fukomys damarensis | reverse complement strand
TGTGTTTGTGTGTGTGTGTGTGTGAGATTGGGAGCATGTATAACTGGGAAGGTTACTGGATGGCAGAACAGATGGACCAAAAATCTAGTGTGGAAGCTGGGTGAGAACCAGGTATGATTTATATTTCCCAGGTGCCAATTGAGAACCACAAACTCCTTTTTGTGGGAACTGTAGTATACTGGGAGTAGAACTAAATGGCCTTGTCTCTGCCATGATAAATCTAAGGAGGAGCTCATATACTCAGCACAGAAAAGGCCATCTTTGGGTGAGTATGACAAGGGACAGCTCAGGTCTTCTTAAGTAGGCAACAGGTATTATTGTGAAATGTATAAAAAGAATTGTGTTTACCACATTTGGGGCTGGGAGAGATTGGGGCCATTGGGAAATTTTAATCAAATGGCTCAACTCATAGCTGTGGGGGTGAGAGTTTAAGCCAGCAGATAAGGAGAAGGGTATAGAAGGCAATTTTTAAAAATTAAAATCTTGGAGGGTTTTCTGGTAGAAATGTTCTGTTAGCCAATCTAAGATCTCATCTACTGATCTTTCTTGAGGATAGAACCAATGGAGGTCTTGCTGTAGTTGAGTTATGAAGTGAAGAAACCACAGCCGGATCTGGATCCAAGTCATGGGGCTTTATCAAGAAAGTGGGCTGGTGAAGTGATCATTTCCTGTAAGATAAGCTGATTGACCGTCCGATTAGAAATTTTTTGGATTTGTTTTTCGAGGAATAGGAGTAAGCAGGGGTCAACTGTGGCCAGAATGAGGAAGTAAATGGGGGTCAAGAAAAGAGATTATTTATGGTCTCTGGTGACATTTGAAATATAAGAATAGCCTATTATGTCCTGTAGCCCTGGAGTTTTATCTCTGCCTTAAATGAAACATAGAAAAATGTGTAAACTTGAGACCCATTTACTTAGTAAGTGAAACAAACAAACAAAAAAACAAACAAACAAAAACTTGTACTGTTTTAGAAATTAACTCCCAGTTGGCTTGTAGATACAGAAGGAAGACAAAACCCATTGAAAGGTAAATTAACTTTTTTTTTTTTACAAATAAGCAAACTTGAATACCAAAGCTAGAACTCACACATCTATTTTACAATAATTAAAACAGCAAAACAGAGAGGGGCCTACTATGGCCAGAAGACACATGCAGGTCATCAGGCCCAATAACAGCAGTAGCTGTGGCATAATCTGCTGGAGCCAGGAGTAGTCTTGGGTCATTCCTCATGTAACCCATTATTTTTTAAGTTTTTTGATGTATTGTTGTAATAAAATAACACTCTTTACTTAGAGCCTGGCATGTTTCCCCTTGGGCTGCTTGTTGAGGGGACATCTATTTTGGAGCAGGATAGCTGCTAGGGAATAAATCTGGTCCTGGACTATGTTTACGGATTGGCTTATTTTGTCTATGTATTTTAAGATTTTTATTAACAATGCCTGATAGAAACATGTAGAGGTAGAGATACACGCTATACCCATCACCATGCCAATGAGAGCCCCCACTTTTATCAAGAAGGGGACCAGGAAGGGGGTTGCCCTCTGTTGACCTTTGACTGTGGGAGGATCCTTTTAGGATGGGTCACAGCCTTGCTTGACCATGGTGCTTTTAGTGAAAGAATGGGAGATCTTTTGTGTGTGTGTGTGTGTGTGTGTGTGTGTGTGTGACCCTCCTTTAACACATGCTACATTTGTCCTCTGGTATCCAGCAATCTCCCTGTTCAGGAGGTTGGGTGACTTACCAAAGATGTTAGATGTTATAGAAAAGGTTCCTTTATTCTTTAGATCTTTGAAGAACTTGGACAGACAAGGCCAAAATATTGGTATCCTTCTTAGCCCAGTTACCTTTTAGTGTTGATATTTGCCCTTTGGTGATTGAACACCCAGAAGAGAAGATCAGTGACATCAGTAGTACACTAGGAGCTTAACTATCATAATTTTACCTAGACAGCAAGCACTCTGAAATCTAAAATACAATTAGAGGCCTATTATTTTTATCTATCATGGTTGTTTTAGTGGTTTATTTCCTGTAGAATATTAACAGAAAAAACACTTGTAATCAGGAGCCACATATAATAACATTTTAGCATGACAATCATGTTGACATTATCTTTGCAACAAACTTAGATATATATATATCTTAGTATAAAATAGCCATTGTTAAATGTATTTATTTTCTCTAAAATACAAAAAACAAAAACAAAAAAACCTAGCAAACTTACTTAAGTTATTACCTTTTGATAGGATGCCATCAAAGGAAAGTGTATGGGCCTACAAATGTACCCAAAATCATGAGTAGGTAGAACAGAAGAGAAGGATGAATACCTGGATCAAAAGGTTATTGTCATAAACAATGTGTTGGAAGACCTGCATGGTCAGACAACATGAATACATTTTGTACACCAGAAATGTAGCAATAATAATTATTGCAATTATATGAAATCTTATGTCCTGTAATGTAGCCTGGTACTAAAAGGATCCTTTTTTAATAACTCCTTTTTTTTTTTACAGAAAATATTATATTTTGATGATGACCATTATAAACATAGCACAAGAACATATTTAGAGCTCAATCCTTTGATGATAACCAATGTAAACATTTTATAACAACATATTTAATGAGGCATATCTTCCTATGGCTATGAAAATTATTGGGGCTCCCATTAGTGAACAAAGACCAGAATAAATTTTTCTGAGCAGCTGCTTCTTTATTTACCAACAGGAGTGCACCCAAACCTGAAAGTTTATATTTAATTAACTTGACAATTTTTATTTAACCTGTAAAACCAGATTGTAGAAATTAACAATCTACTTGTGTCTTTGATGTCATTTTGATCAAAAAACATAATTGGACAAACACCTCCAAACAATTAGACACAGACAAACATATAAGACAATTTATGGATCTAGACTGCACTCAAATATATTTGGCCAACTGAATTATAACATCTCTTTTAATTAAGGCTAGTCAAAACTTTTGCAGGTCAATTAAAAGAGATCTCTTGTAATTAGATGAGAAGGAATAAAAGTGCTTTATAACAGTAATGTAATCTTGTGTTGTAGTTATTGTCAGAAGTCTGTAATAGAAAGTAGAGAGAAGGTAAAGTTAAGCCATAATTATAATTTTAAGAATTTGTAATGTGAAAGAAATGTTTTAAACACATCAATTAAATATCTAGAAACCAAACACCATCAAATATCATTTTAAATTGAAGATGAAAGGTAGATTTGTCAGTTAGCCAGAGGAAGGACTGACAACAAAGTTCCTGCCTTGAGGTGGATGTAGGGTCAGAGTTGCTAGATGGTGGTGGAGGTTTACAAGATGGTGGGGGAGAAAAGACACATGGAGGAGAGGAAGAGGGAGGACAGGATGGCGGGGGTCTCTGAAAGAGGTAAGGAGGAGGCTCATCTGCTGGGTCAAATTCTTCTGGGGCAGAGGGAGAGCTTAAGGTTTTAGTAGGAGACTGACAGGAAGAACAAAGGGAAGGCTTAGTTTTTAAGAAGAAAAAACACTGAATATAGGGAATCTCACTCTATTTGCCCATGTGCTCACAGAAATTGCAAAGATCCCTGATAAGTGAGGGATCAATAGAGCCATTAGGTGGCCACTTATTTTGGTTATTTTACAAATACTGGGGCCAAATTTGGGTAGAAAGCCTAATAAGGTATATAGATTTCAGGTCAGGCTTGAGGCTGAGAGCCGTGAGATTTTTGAGTAGGCAGCCCAGGGGGAAGTCAGCCAGAGCAGACTATTCCGAACCCATGGCAGGGAAAGGAGACTTCTGTCACCGCCCACTGAGGAGTCCCAGAGTGAGGGTCAGAAGGTTATGAGAGTAAAGGTGCTGTTCTGGAGGGTCGTCACCACTTGGGAGCAGAACACTGGGGCTAAAGGGCCATAGGAAACTTGGGACCTGAGCTCAGGAATTTTGAGTGAGAGGCCACAGTTGGCCAGGAACATGCCAAGTCTTTTAGAGAGAGGCAGAGGCCAGTGCCTCAGGGGGAGTTTCCTCTATGGGAACCAAAACCCAGACTGAAAAACCCACGAATAAAAGGTGGTTACTCACCTATTGATGAGGCCGGTGGTGCATGAGAGGAGGCATCTGGGTAAATGGACATGAGTTGTTGGGTGGGAGGATTGGGGCACCAAGGTTTAGGGTCCCTATGCCCACAGCATTAAAGCCAGGAGCCAGGTAGCACCTAATCTGAGTTACGGCACCAATGAAAGAAACCAGCATCTGCCAAAGAGCTTGTGTGAGAGATTTTATCATAGAGCTGCCTCAGCAGGGTGGCCCACTCAGCAGAAAGGGAACAAAGGAGAGGAGGAGGGAGCTGGGGAAGGTGCTTGGTTATATAGTGGGCAACTGGTGCAGGTGGGTCGGGGATTGTGTCAGCTGCATGGGCAGCCACTCAGGGATTATTCTTGGACATTCATTTATTCCTTATATGGACAAGCCTTGTTCGTGCCCTGGTTTTATTTATGACGTGTGATGCTTGAGGTAGGGAGTGGAAACAAAGGTGAAGAAGGAAGTTATTTATCAGAATGGCAGCAGCCATTCCAAGGCACTTATCCTACAGAAGCTTTTTAATGAAATTTCAGCTGTTGATTCTTTGTGCTAGTTCCCATGCTATTGAGGTTTTGTTCATAAAGTATTTTTCTACCTAACTTCAAGAGTTCTACCTAACTTATCTTCCATCAAGTTTATTGTTTCTGTTTTAATATTTAGATCTTTGATCCACTTTGATTTTAGTTTCATGCATGGTAAAAATAGAGGTCTAGTTTTAACCTTTGGCAAGCTGAAAGCCAGTTTTTTCAACGCCAATTAGTAAAGAGACCGTCTTTCCTCCATTGAGAGTGGTTGGCTCCTTTGTTAAAGATGAGGTGACTGAGTGTCTCTGGAGTTGTTTATATATCTTCTGATCTATTCCACTGATCCTCACGTCTGTTTCTTTTCCTGTGCCATGCTTTATTTATCACAGTGGACTTGTAGTATAGTTACATGTTAGGGATTTTGATACCCAGCCATGTCTTCATCAGTGTTAAGGGGCTTAATTCACTAATCAAAAGAAATGGACTGGCAGAATGGATTAAGAAGCAAAATCCAACAACATGCTGTATAGAAGAAACACTCAATTAAAGAAAAAAAGAAATTCATAGAAGGAAAGTAAAAGTATGGAAAACAATTCTCCATGTGACATGAACCCAGAAAAAAGCACTGGTAACTATCCTATAGGCAGACAAAGTGGATTTCAAACCAAGGCTAATTAAGAGAGACAAAGAAGGTCACTATATCCTTGTAAAGGTAACAAACAGAGAGGAAGAGATGACAATCATAAATATGCACTCACCAAATATGAGTGCTCCCAGCTATATAAAACAAACATTAATGGATATGAACAACCAAATAAGCACTAGTACAATAGTAGTGGTGGTAGAAAACATGTTAATAGCAAAAACTTAGGAAATGTCACAGTGTAAGATGACTTCTGCCTTTGCCCTGTTTAGTTCAGAATTAACCGGTGGCACCAGAGGCATCCAGTATCCCTCAAAAGTTTTGTAAGTAAAAGAGAGCCATCCTTAGCTTTGCTGACCAGACACACCCTCTTTCCTTTGCTAGAATAGATAATTAAATAAATTTTAAAGGTAACCTCCCCTAACAAAGAAGTGCTACTTCCGGGTTGAAATTCAACTGTCTCTCACCACCATGTTTTGAATATCAGCAACTATGAACTGCGAAAATGAAATGTAACCAACTAAATGAGATCAAGGCTGTAAAACCCTATAACAGAAGGAGTTGTGACCCAGCGTATGGTTAATCCAGGCATGACTTATGTGCGATTGACTCTTGTGGATGAGTAAATTTATTATTTTACTTCCATTCTGCTGTTTCTCTGGTAACTTTTGCAATTCACTTGCAAATTCCTTCTGCAACGTTGGGGGACCTCAATACCACACTGTCATAAATAGACGATCATCTAGACAGAAAATCAACAATGAAACACTAGAACTAATCCAAACATTTGAACAAATGGATTAAATAGATGTCTACAGAATATTTCACCCCACAAAATCTGAATACACATTCTTTCCAGCTGCACACAGGTCATTCTCCAAAATAGACCAAGTGCTAGCTAGCTCAAAAAACATGTTTAAGTACGTGCAAAGGAATTGAAGTTATCCCCTGTATAATATCAGTCCATAGTACAATTAAATTGGAGATAAATAGCATAAAAAACTGCAAGAACTTCACAAACACATGGAAATTGAGTAACACTCTCCTGAACAACCAATGGGTCACAGAGGAAATTAAAGAAGAAATTAATTTCTACACTTAAATGATAATACTAATACAACATACAGGCATCTATGAGATACAATGAAAGCAGTTCTATGAGGGAAATTCATAGCAGTGAATGCCCATACTAGGAAAATCAAGCAAGCTCAAATAAACAACCTGATACTAAACCTCAAGCTCTTTGAAAAAGAAGAGCAAGACAAACCCAAAGCCCATACAAGGGAGGAAATTGTAAAAATCAGAGCAAAAAATAATACAATGGAGACTAAGAGAATGATATAAAAAAATCAACAAACTGAAGTTGGTTCTTTGAAATAATAAATAAAATCAATAAACACTTAGCCAACCTTTTCAAAATAGGAAAGAAAGGTCTCAAATGCATGCAATTAGGAATTAAAAGAATGAACTCACAATAGATACAGCAGAAATACAGAAATCCATCAATACCTACTTTGAGAAACTGCACTCCAATAAAATGGGAAACACAGAATAAATGGACAGATTCCTAGATATATATGAATTACCCAAGTTGAATGAAGAAGATATAAAAATTCTGAACACCCCAATTTCAATCAGTGAAATTGAAAATGAAATAAAAAATTTAGCAACAAAGAAAAGCCCTATTCCTGATGGCTTTACTGATGAATTCTACAAGAATTTTGGGAAGAGCTAATGTTACTACTTCTAAACTCTTTAATAAATTAAAAAGGAAATAATACTCCCAAATTCATTCCTGGAAACAAGAGTTACTTTCATTCCCAAAGCAGAGAAAGACCCAACCAAAAAGGAGAATTACAGGCCAATCACCCTAATGAATGTAGATGCAAAAATCCTCAATAAACTACAGGCAAACAGAATACAGAGGTTCATCAAGAATATCAGACACCCTGACCAAGTCTGACTTATCCCAGGGATACAAGGAGGGTTCAACATATATAAATCAATAAATGTAATACACTATATTAACAGAGTCAAGGACAAAAACCATTAATCATCTCAATGATGAAAAAACATTTGACAAAATCCAATGCCCATTAGTTACAAAAGCCAAACTGAAAATTGGAATACATTATCTTTATATCAACTTGATAAAGGCTATCTATGAAAAACCTACAGCCAATATCATGCTAAGCAGTTAAAAACTACAATCTCTCATGCCAAAATCAGGAACAAGGCAAGGATGTCCACTATCATCACTCCTGTTTAATAAAGTTCTGGAAGCATTAGCCACAGCAATTAGACAAGAGAAAGAAATAAAAAGAATGAAGATAGAAAAGGAAGATGTTAAATTGGCATCATTTGCTGATGACATGATACTCTACATAGAAGACTCTGCTAAAAGACTTCTACACTTAATTGACAGATTTAGTACAGTAGCTGGATACAAGGTCAACACTCAAAAATCAATAGCCTTCTTGTACACAAATAACAGACTCACTGAGAAAAAAAAAATCAGGGAAACGATTCTTTTCACAATAGCATCCAGAGAAATGAAATATCTAGGAATTAATCTAACTAAGGAAGTAAAAGACTTCTACCTTGAAAACTATAGCACTCAGAAAAAAGAGATTGAAGAGGATATAAGAAAATGGAAAGACTTCCCTTGTTCCTGGGTAGGAAAACCCAATATAGTGAGAGCAGTCATACTTCCAAAACTGCGATATAGATTTAAATGCAATCCCAATTGAAATCCCAGCAGTGTATTGCATAGAACTAGAGAAAACAATCCAAAAATTCATTTGAAACCAGAAGAGACCTAGATTAGCAAAAGCAATTCTAAGCAACAATGACTTCATTTTTTGAACTGGTAGTTTTGGCGACATATACATATAGCTCCTGTATGAACACCTCAGGTTTTTCTTCACTAAAACATGTCATGAATATAACACCCAAAGAATAGCTCCCCACCTTATAGTTTGTGTATTCTCGGCCATATTTTAAAATATGATTTATGGGTTTGAGGATGAAATCTCAGAGATAGTGATATTGAGCATTGTTTCACACATCTGTTGACCATTGGTATGTCTTCTTTTAAACAGTGTGCATTAAAGTCTACCTAGAGATAATTTTTAATGCAGTTATCATTATTTTCTTGCTATTGAGCTTTTGAGGTTCCTTATGCATTGTGGATAATACTCCTTGTCAGAGGTAAAATTGTATTTTCTCCCATGCTGTAGATTCCCTCTCTTCACTCCATTATTTCCTTAGCCATGGAAATGCTTTTTGAGGGTGAAAAGTGCTCAGCAACATTACTCATCAGGGAAATGGAAATCAAAACCACAGTGCCATGTCATCTCACTCAGCTAACACTATTACTGAAAAGACTAATGATAACAAGTGCTGCTGAAATTTTCCTTAAAAAAGGAAAACTTTGTATACTGTTGTTGGGAATGTATACTGTCATAAAAAATGTTATGTAGCATTCTCAAAAAAACAAAACAAAACAAAACAAAACTAAAATCAGAACCACCATATGCCCTAGCAATCCCAGTACTAGAAATACATCCAAAGGAAATGAAATAAGCAGGTCAAAGGGGCATCTGCATTATCATGATACAGCAAAATTCACCAGACCTAGGAAATGGAAAAAAATAAAGTGTTCACCAGCTGATGAGTCAATAACAAAAATGTGATCCATTCACCCAGTGAAATACTGTTCAAGAATCAAAAAGGATGAAATCTTGTCACTTTTCACTCTTGCCAACATGGATGGAAATGAAGATCATTGTTAAATGAAATACACCAGGCACAGAGAGGCACCCTACTTCATGATATCATTAATAGGTAGAATTTGAAAAAATTTGATTCTTTAAATGTAAGAGCAGAAGTGGTTATCAGAGGCAGGGGGAAGTAGAGGGAGGCACTGATGGCTACTAAATTAAAAATTGTTAGGACCAAGAACTTCTGGTATATCTTTACACAACAGAGTGATTATAGATAATAATAAGGCATCCTGTATATTTTTTAAAAAGAAGAAAATATTTTGAAATATTTTTTGAAAAGAAATGATAAATGTTTGAAGGCACAAATGTGTTTAACTCGATTTAAACATCACACAACATATACATGTATAGAAGTATTACATGTTAACACATTAATAAGATAATTTTATGTTTTTATATATTAGTTAGTGACTTGCAATTTTAAAAATCTATATATTCATCATCACTGATGATAGAAAGTAAAGAAATTCCTCAAGGTAAGTAGAATAAAAGGCCATATATCTTCTGCATCCAAAATATCATCCATCATATTTTTTAAACCTTTCATTTTATTGAAAAAGTAAGTAAATATATTTCTGTTATAGGCAATTCTTTAATCACATTCTTAAAGATGCTATATAGCTATATTTTTTCAAATAATATCTGAGAATGAAATGAAATGTTACATTTATTTTATTCCAAAAAGAAATGATTTAGTAAACACATTATCTTGAAAGCAACTAGTTCATTTTAATGCTTATCATGCTTTCTTTGTATTCAGTTTAAATGTCACACATCAGCATCTATAGGTGGGCTATTGTCAGTGACCTTTATATTATGTTGAAAAAGCACCATGACTTTATTTTCCTGTATTTTTTAAGAAATGGGAAAAGGACTTAAAATTCCACTCTTTCTCTGCCAAAAACACTCACAACCAGAGCTCAACACTCCCCAACATATGACATTACATTACAGTAAAAAAAATATTGACTGCAAAGTCAACCGAATTTTGTGGATCCCTTGAGCTAACATCCAAAGGCACAGTGTCTTGCGGGGTGGGAGAGAGGTGGTGAACTCTCCTTAACAGGTTGCGTATATGACTCTGCACAAAGTGGTAACCTCAACCCAGGATCTCCTAAATTTATAAAAAACAGAAGCATTTACGCTTGAACATAGACTTGTGTCCTAAAATGTTTTATTTACTAAATATATGGGAGAATATAAAGAGTTTACCCTGTATTATAAATTAACCTCAGAAAATGTTAGATAATGAAATGCTAATGACTCAAACTGGATACTTATGTTTTAGATTACTTGCTTAATAGGGTTAGCATTTAAATGGTCAGCCTTGAAGTTAACAAATGGCCATTAAGATGCATCAGGGAGCTCTGTTCTCAGGGTTTTTGCAACCATTGTTTTAATCTAGCTGGCTACAGACTCAACAAACAGCAGAGATGGGATTTACATAGTGAGGGCTATTTTTCTTAGTGTAAGGATAAAATCTTTTCAATAAATAAAATGGATGATCTTGAGAAACTAGCATGTGGGAAAAACTAAATCTTCCATCCCTCTCCCCACTAGTGTGGAGATTTCCATTGTCATCACCACCCCCCTTTCCTTCCAAGCCTTCAATGCAAATTTTTTCGTTTCCAAGCATTGGCCTTATGCATGGACACAAGCATCTCGGCCCCATCTCAAAGGAGTCTTGGATATTGAGCCAACTGTCTACAAGATTCATTGTTCTGGACTTTCTGGGGTTAACACCCAAATCCTCTCCCATAGTAGTACAAGTCTGGGGAGGAATAGAAGGGAGAAATTAGTACCTGAGAATTCCTAAGGGCACTGTCTATAGAGAAAGAGGGCAATAATTAAGAGATAATGTGTAAGGAGAGAGAACATTCTCACAGGATAATGGTCTCCTGCTGCTAAAAGAATGCCAAGGCAAAGCCAGCATCATTTATGGAAAATAAATGTCATAGTGAGGGAGGTTAAGACATTTACATTCGTATTAGAAGAGCTGGTCTTTTGGAGAAGTCTTGTTATTCGAAATCATCAAAGCTGACTAAATCACTTTATCCAAAAGATGATGATACCGAGAAAGGATACTCGCTATGTCATTAGCAGCCTGAAGAGATAGAGGACCTTATATGAATATAAATAGATGACCAAGTAAAAAAAATGGTAATTTTTTCAGCTAGCTAAGAGAGGTTTAAGCGAAACATAGTTCTTAATCCAGACCTCACTGGGCTGTGCTCTGAGTGATTTTAACCACTTAGTACCAGTGTGCATTCTATAGGAGCTTTCTGAGAGCATTGCCCTTTCCTCTGTGAAGTAAAAGGAATTGTTCCTGAGCTGCAAACTGAAGGCTGAGAGTCAGGCATGGGTGAGGGGAAGGGGTGGGGGTGCGGTCTTTACAGTGGAAACATTTTAAGGCAAGTGGGTCCTTTCAGTACTGTGAAATCACACTCACAGGACTAATTCCGGTGGTACAGTTCACAGGGTGAGCTCCAAAGGAATTGCAGGGTTCTTTCAAATGCCTGTTAAATGCAATCTGTGACATAGTTGATTGTTTTCAACCATCTACGGAATGGAGCATCGATTTATTGCTCAAAGAATAAGCTATTAAAATTTTAAGAAACAGTAAAACAGGCAAAATCTTTCACATAACTGATGTGCAAGCTTGAGTCAGTCATTTCGGAGAGTTGTGCTAAATATCACTATCTCTGCCTGGCATGGCACCCCTAACTGCATTTGCCATGAGTGAAACATTACACGGTGTTACATAAACATTTAGTAAGCTCCTGCTGCATGCAGAGATTACATCAGATGCCCCTGCGCACATGAGCATGAGCAAGGTAGCTTTGAGATATCATATTTGTAACCTAAAGAAAGGAGGACAACTCTCCCTACTGTTATCTAAAAACCATCAATTATAGTAATCCAACATAGATCAAGAAATCCTAAGAGAACTCAGAAGGCACAAATAAATCTAGTTAATAAAATCACAAGCTGCTTCATAGAGCAGTATGTGTGTGGTCAAGCTGTGCTCTATTCAAAGCCCATAGGGTTACCACATCATCATATCACTCCGAGTAAATGGGAAAGTCCTTCCTAGGACCCATGAGGTCCTGCATTAATCTCTCTGATCAGATTTCCTTCTTTTCTGTCTTTCTTTCCAGATAGAAGCCTGCTTGGTGCTCCTGGAACTTTCTGGGTGCATTGATTCCTCTGAGACATGCCATGTGCTGCTCTCTCCTGAAACACTTGGCCCACATATATACTCTTAGCTTGTTCCTTCACTTTTTTAGATTTTAACACAGATATTTTCCTTCTCAGCAAGTCCTTTCTCGGCCACCATTCTTTTTTTTTTTTTGGTACCAGGATCAAACTTGGGTCCTTGTGCTTGTGAGGCAGGTGGCGGCACCACTGCGGTAAATCCCCGGCCTTCTGAGCCAACATTCTTGAAACTAGATTCTAGTACCTTCATATTCCAACACCTCCTACTCTACTTCATGCTCTTTTCTTCTACCACTATTTACATTTCTGCTTGTTTTCTGTTCCTGCAATTAGAACTTTGGTCCTAGAAGGGCAGAAATTGTATATGCTTTGTTTAACCAGAAGGATGCCTAGAACAGAGTAGATATTCTTGAATGAATGAATGAATGAATGGGTGGTTACATGTGGGAATGAATGGGAATATTCCAGAATCCTCTCAGCCTCATTGTCTCCACATTCCATAAAGGGGGATTTTATTGTAGAACCTCTAATTCTCTAGACCGCAATATAATGTTATGAGTCTGTACATTTTCTCCTTAGAACCCTATAGAATATCGTTGAACAATACAGTTTTTCCACACTATTCAATCACATCAGAGAAGAAACCATCCTATGTAAAAATTATTTAGTTTTTCCATCTGAAAAATAAAGATATTCAATGAATGATAGCTATAATTTGAATAAAGTATCAACCAGTTGATCAGGGCACACTATGTACAAGATACATTGTCAACACTTGAGAAATGTTTATGGCACCCCTAATACTGGACCTGTGAACCAAAAAAATCGAAATTATTTTGCGTGGTCCTTGAGTTCTTCTGTATCTGGTCCACCTCTTTATTCAATTACCAAATATGTATCACACCTACCGTGTGGTAGCTGTAAGTCCATTCCACAGTACATTTTCGTACTCCTTGGCCAGTAAGATTAGTCTTCTCATGGCCTTCGCTCCACCACTTATTCTGTTCTCCCCGGCATCTTCTCATCTTCACTCATCCCACCGGCACAGAGCCCAGGCTCTTCATCTCAGCCACGTCCGCCTTGACTCGACAGCCCTGAGCACACTGCTTCACCTGGCGTCTTGCTAACCCAATACCACGATCACCCAGAAGGATTTCTTCAAAATAACAGTAACATGATTAGAATACTGGGAAGTCACACAAGAAGCACCGATTTAAATCCAAAGTTAAAAATGAATACCCTCAATTCAAGCAAAAATGGAGTCATCAACCTAATTTTAGGACAGGTACTGGTACTGTTTGTGTTGACTTACCAAGTTATTGAGCATAGCAGGTTTTGAAAAGGGACAGCTTTGCCCTTGAATGTTTGCAGCCCACCAATTTAGACAAGGTCCTGGAACTATGATAGATGATACGAAATGCCTATTAAAATGTCTTTACTTCTCACCTGTAATTACAAAATAATGAATTTCTAACAAGATGAGCACTAAATACTGTCACGTACTGCCACTGAACTCACTGTCCTATTATTTGAGGGACTTTAAAATTCTTTTTAATTAAGTAAAAGTTATAAAATAAGTAGCAGTCTTTAGTTGTACCTTGCCATCCTACCTGCTATGGAGATTTTATTCCAAGTGATAAGAGTTTGAAATAACTTGAGAAAACTTGTCAGTATTTTACTGCCCTTACTAGAGTTTCTAGTTAATAATGCCTTTAGACTAAATAAAAGATAGATTAATTTTAAGACAATCATTGCTTTCTTTTCTTTTCTATCCTTAAGACAAATTTTCCCTACTTCCCAGGCTAACCTTGAATTCCTGGGCTCAAGAGACCCTGCTGCCTCCATTTTCTTTAAACAGAGGTATTTCCTTGAAATCCAGTTACATTTTCATAGACCTTTGCACGCCAGACTGAGAAGAAAGAAAGAAAAATAGGAGAGCGGGCCATCTTAGGAGAGTACTTTATTTCCTGAATGCAAGGCAGAATATTCCAGGAGTTCTAGCCAAATATGCCTCACAGGGTCCTGGGGGAAAGATTCAGAAAGTGTATGAGAATGTACCTAATACTTAAAAGTTCCTCAAAAGTTTATTAATTCATTTCTTCTTCATCTGAATCATAATTGTTAAGAAATTTTTGACACATATATACCTGTTGTGTTTAGTATATGATAGGCATTGACAAACATTTTCTAATAATAAACAAAAAAACAATTTTGTTGGAAAATATTTACTAACTTTTCTCAAGAGTAACATGACATAAAACATATTTTACCACTTAGTTCATGTAGACACCAATAGGGATATAGTGTGTGTGTGTGTGTGTGTGTGTGTGTGTGTGTGTGTGTGAGAGAGAGAGAGAGAGTTTTGTGCCCCAGTTCTTTCATGCTCCAGAGGTAGGCTGTGTGGTTTATATCTTTTCTCTAAATCATAACATTCACTCTACCATCTTCAAATAATAAAAGATAAGGAGGGGCCAGGGATTTAGCTCAGCAGTTAGGTGGCCTGCCTTGCAAGTGCAAGGACCAGAGTTCAATCCCTGGTACCAAAAAATAGAAATGAAAAATAAAAGATAAGGACAACCAGATCTAAGCTGGGAATCCCAATTAGCTATCTACCTAAAGAGATCACCTATACAGCGTAAGAATCACTAAACATTAACTGAGGAAGTCCACACATGCTCAATTTATTCTTTTTTTTTTTTAATTAATTCTATTGGTACAAAAAGCCCAGTCACTGCAAACGTCTGTCCTCTTATCTTACCTTGCTGCTTGGAGTTCCTGGCACTAACATCATTCCCTAAGGGATCTTTAAAAATGGGTTCATTTTAACTTGTTTTGGGCTTTGTAATTCTTGGGCACTCTATCAAGCAAGTGATTTGCTTGGATTCTTTTATTTAAGCCACTGTCATCAACCCTCAAAGAAAAAAATGTGATTCTGGAAGAAGGGGGTCTGAAAGCCATGGCTATATATTTGGGAAGGAGAGGAAAAGGAGAAATTTGATTGGGCTCAAAGGCCTTCTCAGAATGGGTGGAACACAAGGAACACTCCAGTGGGAGACCAGAGAGCAGCTTCAAGTGCCCAGAGGTGCAAAGGAATTCTGCAAAGTTAAAGGTAGACCCTTCCTAATCCACCAGTTTGCCCAGGCATTACTGCTCTTCTCCCAGCGGGCTTTCGTTGAACCCAGCTATGTGCTGGGAGCCTTTCTTTGCTTTTCATTTTGTTCAAGCTATCTCCACTTCTGTGAAGACAAATGTTCATGTAAAAAGTATTTATAAATTCTACTTTTGCACTGAGAAGACCTGGTTGATAGTTGCTGCCATTCAAGAGCTGGGCTACACTTTGAGTATTGAACCATCTTTAAGTCCTGAGGCTGGAGTCTCAGCCTGGTGCTATTGGCAGGTGGAGGAACACTGAATAAGCAGGGAGGGCCTGGTGACAGGTCCTTACTTCCTAGGGACATACGTGAAGGAGTCTGCCGGTCCCAATCTTTCTCCTCCTTCTCTTCTGTTTCCTGGCCATAACCGGAGCAGTTTTGCTCTGCCACACACTGCCCAGAGTTTTAGTGTTGCTTTTTAAGATAGTATTTTGGCTATTTTGCCAATGTTATGGCTACTTGTGAATTCATTTAATTTCTGTATGAAGACAACTCCTCAGCAATGAACCTATTTTTTTTACCGCAGCCTTTCCTTATACTGTTCACTGGATATCATACCTCAAACATCTCAGGCACACAATCTGCAGTTTCACACTTTGCCTCTGTGATCTCTTACACACCATCTCCAAGACCAGGTCAAGTTGCAATGTTCCTTTCCCCATTCTGTTCATTCATTCATGCAACAAATAATTTTGGAGTTGTACTGTGTGCTTCTCATTATCCCTATCCTAGGGGCATAGCAGTGAGCCCCAGACAAAACTTTCAGTTTACACTTTCATTGGTGACAAACACAATCTGTAAATAGTAAAATTCAAAATTTGCCACTAGATGGTGAAAAGAAGAGGTTAAGTAAGGGTTGGAGCAAAAAATAAATTCAAAAAGACTAGAATTATGGGAATGAGGGAGAATGTGGAATTCTCAGGTTATTGTGGTAGACAAAACAAGCAGAATGTGAGAAATGCAGAGTTTATCATGGTGCCCAGGCAAAGAATGGCATAAGGCCCCGTATTTAGGGTGAAAGAAGGATATAATATAACTGAGGTCACTTAGGATATAATCTAAGTGGGGTTCTGGAGGCTCACTCCATCTGCCATTGATCACCTGAAAACACAAGACTGGAGTGGGAGAGAAGACTCCTTTATCCTGGAGCTGGGGCGACTCTCGGGGTCCTGTCTGCCTCCTTTGCTCACTGGTAGAATCTTTGCCAACTTCTCCAGTAGAATCTTGTCAAGAGCACTGTCACCTAGATGCATGCAAGTAGAAAATATTTTCTTTTAAATCAATGAAGGAATTACTAAAAATATATATGTAACATTTTCTAGTAAAGTAAGAAATTATAAATATGTAAGCTTTTTTAAAAAAATGTATGGCTATGTCCTCTAAAGGAAATTAAATAATATCCATAGCAATCTTTACTCTATTTTTTCCTTTCACTTCCAAGTGGAAAATAAAACAAGAAATTTCTAATTACATACTACCTATTCAGTTGAAAACAATATTTAGTTTTCAGAACATAACCAAAACCACAAAATTGTCCCTAAGGCTTGGTAAGCAGTGGAGAACTGGAGCTGACTGGGAACATCAACAAAGGAAAAGTGTCCTTAATAATGTGATTACTGGCTGCCATACGCTTTAGCTGGCGACTTCTACACCAGTGCATGTGTGGACTCTGGGGAGGGAATATTTGGAAAGAGCTCAGCACTAGACATTGACTGACTGATTTTTTTCTGACTATACATAAGAACAACTGTGTATCTTGAGGAAAGAAAAGAATGTTTCTGAGCTGAGAAAAGCCAAATATATGTGAATAGTTTTTCCTAAGTGCAAATACATCAGGTTGTACACACATAGCTTTGCCTGTGCATTGTATAGGTTGTAAGTTACATGTGGTGGCTGAATGAAGCCCTTACTTTTCCACGCAGCAGATCATTCATTCCAGTGAGGGGTGCTCTCCATCCAAAATGTGGACTTTTCTTCTTAGTTTACACACACACGCACACACACACACACACGTGCGCACACACACACACACTGCATGATTTCCACTTTTCCTCATATATTTAAATGCCTCATTTCTATTTATAATTTCCTCCTAGCCAAAGTGCATGCTATAAACTATGTGGTAAGCATTTAAGACATAACTCACTTTTCTTATTATTCCCCCAAGCCACTGCTCCTGTCTATAGTTCCTCATTCATTCACTGTCCCCAGCACTTCACCACCTCCCAGCTCTGCACACGCCACCATTTCTCTTCAGTCACACTGAGCCCTGATTTCCACAGACACCAGTGATTTCCTGCTTTCCGAACCCATGTGCCCCTTCAGTTATGTTGCCTTTATACAATATCAGCGACATTTTCTCTAAATCTCTCCTTCCTTGCCTCACTCATCCTCAGGTTTAGTTTGCTTTATCCTCCTCCTGCCTTCCTCTCTAGCTCTCTTTTGTAAAAGAGCTTCTTCTCTGACTTTAACTCTGGATTCCCTTTATGCCTCTGGACCTGAGAGAGAGGTGTCCTGGAGTTTTCTACTTGCCCTCTTCTCTACCTCTGTCTTCTAGGAGAATGTATTTATTCCATGATTTCATTTATTACCTATAAGCAGAAGATTCACAAATGGCTATCTAGAGACCTGGCTTCCCTCTTGAGCGCCATCTCAAATATTTACTTGTATTCCTGACCAACAGGAAAAGTCGGACTGCGGCAGCTTGCAGTGTGAGCAACCCCAAGGGAAGTGAATGCTCTGGTGCTTTAAATGAAGGAAGAGAGCAAGCAGCCAAGGCTTGGCTTCTTTTTGAGAGCTTCACAGAAAGACCGGAGAAGGGAGAAGGGAAATGAGGCAGAGGGAAAAAAGAGGGAGGTATAAAGCATGAGTGGGCTGCAGTTGTTTCTCAGCCCTCAAAGGATGGGCTCTTATTTATACTACATATTGGATGTGTCCCAAAGGCTCCTGTGTTGAAGACTTGATCCTTATCCATCCAATGACACTACCAGGAGCGGGGTGTTCAGTAGCTGGTGTCTAATGGAAGGAAGTTAGGTCATTGAGATCATTTTCTAAAAGGAATATTAAGACCCCCGATCCCTTCCTGTATTCCTGTTTTGTTTCCCTGCCATGAGATGAGAAGCTTCTTTCACCATGTGCTGAATATCACGATGCTCTGTTTTGCCACAGACCCCAAATCTCGAGAGCCAGAGCCATGGACGGACATGGACCGACACCCCTGAAATCATAAGCAAAAATAAATATTTCCTCTTTTTAAATCAACAGCCTGTGGTATTTTGTAGCAGCAATGGAAAGTTGACTAACGGTATACCAGTAGCTGCTCAAATTAACACATCACCCTGTACATCATCATTAAATTCTTCTCCCTCTATGCTTTATGTTAACGTCAGTTCATCTCTCCATTCATCTATGTTCCAAGCATCTGCACAATTTTAATTCATCTCTCTAGCTGCTGATTCCTTTTCATTTTTTAACTTATGCAATATGTTTTCCATGTTATATCCTTCCTCCAACCCCACTGATTTCCCTTGGATTGCTACAATACAGCTGCTATCTATTCCTCATCCCTTGACTCCTCTCCCGTGTCCCAGTCTGAGGTCTCCAAACAGTCCTCAGTTATATGAATAGATATTTTAAAACACACATTCTGAAAAGTCTCAAGACAAATAATTAAAACCATAATGTTTGATAATAATATAATGAAGTTCAGAAATCTGACTAGTAGGCAATTTCATAAACTAAGGTCAAACTCTGCTTCTGTGTGCCAGCACCAACAGAGGACGTATCATAAATATTTGTCTTTCTATTGAACTGAGTACTTTCCTTGGCTGTAAACAAGAGCAATTTATTAACATTATGCAAAATTTGTGTTGAAACGGTGGTTGTAAATATTCATTTGTGATGTAGGAGAGAAAAACTGGAAAACAGCCAATCAGTGAGTAGAAGGCTTTGTATACTAAGGGCGTGAAAAGTAAATCAACTAAAGAGTCTCAATAAACCAAGAGAGCATATTATTCTGAAGACATAGCCAGACAAAGCTTGATGTGAAGAAAGTACCAGCGAAGGGTGTGTGGGTGTGTTTGTTTCTCCAAAGGATCAGAATAGCTGCTTGCTCAAAATGATCAACTTTGAGTTATAAGAGGCAAATTCAGAGGACTAACCAAGAATTCCTGAAACCAATGTTAAGTCTTCTCTTCGACAAAGAAATAATTGACAATGCTGGACTATAAATAGAATTTTCAAAATTCAACCAAGCCCAGGTATGGTGGCTAATAATTAACTAGTGATGAAGGTCTAAGGAGCATGCAGTTGCTCTTAAACACTCAAAGGACTTCTTTCACCTTCCATGTAGGAGATGCCCATGAACCGCAATCACTTTTACACAGAATATGTCTGAATCAGCCCTTGGAAGTATATAAAGCAAGTCCTAGACACAAAGTAGCATTTATAGGCCACTTCCGTATCTCTGCATTCCTGATTCTGAAAAAGAACAAGGGAATGTTTTGCAAAATAAAGATGTCTTACACAGAAGCCTCCTACTGATAAGAAAGAGCCAGGACAGGTCTGTAGTTTTTTCTTTCTCATGAGAAGTTTCAATGATGTCAACGATCTTATGTTGTATGTCCCATTGTCCCCTTAGTCTAACTGGCTCATAATTCATCCACCAACTCCTATTCCCACCACACTAGATCACCTTCTCCTTAAGGGCAAGGACTGTTTTACTTAGCTTTGTGCCTGACACTTGTGTACTAGCTTGTGAATCCATAAATTAATGAGCAAAGTATACCATAGCATCAAAATGAGATTAAAATATTAACACATAGAACATAATTAGACCTAAGTAATTTTATCTATATTAAAACCTTGCTACATGAAATAGGAAGGAGACCTGAACCTGACTGTATTCATTTTCCTCCGCCAGATTATACCTGGCTGGCTCAGTTTACACTCTAGCTCATATCTACCTGTTTTCCTTCTTGTGTTTTTGACTCAATCTTTAGACATTTTCCCATTTCTCTACCACTCTACATGTAAGGCTTACTCATCCCCCAAATTTATCCTCTCTGCCTTCTTATTGTTCTGGTCTAAGCTCAAATGTGATGTCTTCAAGGAGATTATTCTTTATTTATTTATTTTATTGAGTTTATTGGTACTTTTTAAGTATACAGTACAGTTACATTCATCGTTGGGATCTTGTACCTTTACATGACAGATGTTGGTTCTTATTTTTTCCCCACACCCCTGCCCTATCTTTACCCCCTCTAACCCTCCCCTATTTACAAAGACTTTGGTTGTTTCCATTTTTGCCTTTTCTCATATTATTTCTTGTCCCTTATTTCCTTCCCCCTACCCTTCCTACTTCCCCTATACCTTTAGGCCTTTTTAAGGAGCTTATTCTTGACATTTTGGTTAGGATAGGTCTTTCTGCATACACTGAAGTATAACAATCTTCACATTAATTATGGTATCTTTTATGCATATGTTCCAGACTAGACCATGAGCTCCTTAGAGATTCAAGTTTATCTTGTTCACTTTGTTGTTCTCTAAAGCACCTCGTGTGGTGCCAAGAATATTGTAGGTTTTCGATAAACATTTGTCAAATGAATGAAAACCTAAAGACATCTAAAATTTAAACAAATATCTCTATTTTGATATCTTTGCGAAGATCATTTATTCATTCAACAACAAAAATATTGAGCCCTTGATTCCCCAAGCTGTGCTAGAAGCATTTAAACTCTTATCAACTCTGTAAACAGATCTGTTATTTTCTCCCTTAAGTATTTCCACCTCCAGAATGTATTTCATCATCCAAGAAATGTTACTTAATAAATTCAAACTAAAATATCATATCCAAGGCTTTTGATGTCCTTTCTGTGCAAATATGCTACTTACATATTCTAAATCATTTAAATCTAACTACATAACCACAGTACTTTCTGTAGTAGATATAGTCCCAGAACATTTTCACAAGAATGAAATCATATTTTATAATTGACTAGTACTGTCTTTTCAAGCATTATGCTTTTTAAAAATTCTTATCGAACTTCAGTTGGCAATAATTTTTCATACTATTTCTTACTGTAGAATTGTTCTCTTAATTAATTGAGTCCACATATATTTCTTTAAGTTATCGGAGGAGTATCTGTTTAAATAACTCTTCAACTGGTTCCTTTTATTTTAATGAATGACACATTATTTAACCTTTGAAAATAACTTTTTGCTAAATAGCCCACACATATCTGAGATTAAATGTGCCCTCTCTATGGGTGTTCAATCAATGTTTCGTTTTTACAATGGTGACATTCAAATTCAGTTTTTTCTTTCAAAGGTTTTTTTCTTTCCCCTTCTTCCGCTGCCAATATTGAAATTGCCACTAACAGATTTTTCAGGAGTGAGGATAAAATGATGTGTGTGAGAAAAAAAATGTGATGGGGAAGTTTGACAAAGTGTTTTCACCGAGCAGAGGCTGAAATTAGAAGCTGGTTATTTGAGACATAGCTAAGAAGACACACCATTACATATGCAGTGATATGCTGTAATTCTGTTCAAATAAGAGTCATTACGAGGAATAATCACAAATAATAGATCATCACAAGTGGTTACATTAACTATTTTTACCATGAAAGTTAACACCAAAATTAAAATATCAGAAGCCTCGCTGAGATGAGAATAATGCGTTCATGACAGGTAGGCATTTGCATGGAGATTTGTGTAGCCCAGAGGTGAACTCTTCTTATGCAACAGGAATAGAGAGACCCCTAAAACAGCAAGATGGGCCACTGGAGCAGCACTTGCATTTGAAGAACTATCTCAAAATCCAATCATCAAAGGCAGTTTATGACATATATTCAAATAAATGTATTCATTCGCCTTTAAAAACCCTACCATGTTGTTGGAGAGACTAAAAAAGTCGTGATATGTACTTGTAGCTCCACCAAGAAGACAATATGGTGAAGTAATTTCTCTTTCAATGATAAATGATGGGGGAGTAAATTTTATTTCAGGGAGGCACAAGTGATTCATTTCAAAATACAGGTAAGGGAAGATGTCATTTATATAGACTGTCGGGGGGGGAAAAAATTTCAGCAAGGAAGCAGCACTATTCAAAGGAAATTTTGTCTCCTAGCAGGCACTTACCATCAGCACAGAGGGAGAAGAGGACACTAACACCACTGACTGCCTCACCCCAGGAGATGCTTCATGTACCATCCAAGTGCTGGCTTGGTCTGCTCTTGTTTTATTCATGAAACCAGCCAATTAGATTGAGGCCAAACTAATATGACTGTAGAAAAACTGCAAGGTCCTTAAACTCCCTCGCACAAAACACATGGATGTATCTTTTCCATCAGATAGGAGCAGCTCAAAATCTCATGTGTTCTCTCCTGTGTCTGTGTCATGGACAAAGTGGGCCAAGGAGACATGATTCTCTAAATGTGGAGAGTTTAGTTTGATTGTGTGGCAAGACTAGTAACAGGTCTATTACTTGTTTATAGGATGACATAACTAGTGAGAATTGGAACCATTTGATGGGTCTGCATTTTGGTGATCCTCAACCAACCAGGCTGAGTGAAAATCGTCACTAAAATAAATGGTTTCTCTAATGCCTCCTCACCTGTCTACTACTTAGCTGAATCAGAACATTTAGGAAGTCTGACCCTAGAAGCCTGGTTGGGAGTTGTGTGGGGCCTCCAACACTGAGGTGTTTGGAGCCCCGTGATTGCAAATCTCTTCTGCGTGGCTTTAATCTTGAGAAAAGGCTGGTTAAGCAGTTTCAATGTCTTTAGAGGAAGAAAAACTGGAAACATTAGGAATGCTGCCTTAGGAAGGTAGCACTAATAACAAATAACTAAATATGAATGGTGTAAGTAATGCTGCTACTTTCAAAGTAGCAGATGATAATTAAGCTATACCCCTACCTAAGCTATTCTACTCTGTTAGTCACACCGGGGCCTTGAAAAGGCAGAGAGCCAAACGGTTCACTTTCTGAGTAGGATATGAATCTGTTCCATGGCCAAGGAATCACCCTAAGTAATCATGAGCCTGACTGTTTAATACACTGTATGCTTTCCAAATGACTCCATAGATGGAAAGGCTTTTTCTTTTGGTTTCATATATTAGAGAATAGCCTTATGTTATGGGATTTGTGTTTGTGCTTCCCCACTAAAAGGAAAACGCTGAAATTTAATCCCCGTGTGATGATATTAGGAGGTGAGGTCTTTTCAGGGTAGAGCCCTCATGAATGGAATTCATGTCCTTATAAGAGACCAAAGAGCTGCATTTCTCTCTTTCTGCCATGTAAAGATGTAACAGAAGCCACAAGCCTGCATACTGGACCCACTAGAACCCAGCCACCCTGACTCCCTGAATTCAGATCTCCGGTTTCACCAGGTCTTTGTTACAGAAGCCGGAATGGACTAAGATCCTGTGCATGTAACTTCCAGCTCTTGCCTTTGGACTACATACAGGAGAAAAGCAGCTGTGAGCCTTCTCCAGGGATGCAAGGATGACTCACAACTGGGCTTTGACACCTCCTCTAAGCGGTACAGAATCCCAGATCAGAAGCCTTGCTAAGCCACAAAACATGCAAAGAGATATTTTTGCTAAAACTAAACACAAACCAGACTCAAAGACTCTAAGAGGTAAGAAATTAATTTTTACAATCAAATTCAGATTCTATTCATATATATGGCTATTGGCAGAAATGCCCCCCACCCCGATCTTCACCATAAACCTGTGGGATAGTTTTATTTTCTACAGGTAAGGAAGAGTCGTAGAAAAATTCTTCTTGCCCCATGAGTAAGGTGGAAGGTACAGAACTGTGTAGGCAGCCTAGAGCTGTCTGCCTCCAAAGATTGATTTTTCCATTAAGAGTCCTTGTTCCTCTCTCAAAGCCAAGTTGTGAAAGGAGATTGGCAGAATAACGGTAGCAATGTTAACGGAAACATTAATTACCATTCCCCTTGCCACTGCTCATGCTCACAGTCATTCTTCATCCCACCTCTGTGATAAAGATACTTAATTTTTTAAAAATCTCTAATCAGCTTCTAGAAAAAAAATGAAGACACCAAAGGATAAAAGTCACTGGCAATTTTGTCACTCTGGTTCTGGCTAAATCTCTCCTTACTTCAATATCCTAATTAGCAAAAATGAGATAAAGTTCCTCCTCCTATTTCAGTGTTAGGGAAGGAGCCAAAGAAAGAGCTCAGAATACTCGATAATCTGTCTAAATGTTTTATTGACAAAGTCATATTATATCTACGTATGCCCATAAAAGCTAGGGCAAGGGCAAAAAAGAAAAAAAAAGAAAGAAACTCAAGAAGGGCAGGCAAGTGTGGAAAAACGCAGCTCAAGCCCTCCTTCTCAAAAAATGGGAACAATGACCTCAATTCATTTGGAAGTAAAAGTGAAAGTTCAAGAACTATGGTTTTGACTGTTTAACTCTACTTCCCCTGTGTCTCGTCTTCCTCTGGCAATTGAGGAAGAAGGCTGCTCACTGAAACAGGAGCCAGGGAAGGAGGGTGGGAACAGAACCGTGAGAGATCCACACACCCAAAATCCTCAAGCACACTTGTTATTTCCAGTTGGTGGGAAGAAATTGGCCTGGGATTTGCTGACCTTTTGGGCAGGGGTGACACAAGTCTACTCCTAATCTACCCTCCTTGACCAATCAGGAAGCTTCTATTCCATTCTTCCTGTCCCAGAGGAACTGAGCACACAGTGACCCTGCAAAACAGTAATTCGGACAAGTTTTCTCAATGAGCAGTGGGTGTGTGGGGGGTGTCCAACAACAGGGAGGTGAAGATCTAGGGTTTAGTAAATATGACATGAAGACCCACAATGGGTAGAAAGTGCGTGAATTTTTAAACTTCCAATATACTCCTCCATAGAATGGAAATATTAAGAATGATATCACAAAGTTATTTGAGAATCTAATGAAACTGTATATGGATATATGTTTGTGTATGTGTGTGCATGTATATGTGTACATATATAATCTCCAGCAGGAAACAAATATCTCAATTCTTCCTGACATAGTGCAATCCAGTGGCGTATCCCGAGATTCTGCACCCTGGGAAGTTACCATTTGAATTGTCCTGACTTTAACAGTTTCCAAGGCACTAGCTGGAGCTCTAGGAAGCTACAGAATCCCACTTTGCACAACTTTCTGTTCTTCAAGTCTTTCCTCCAAGCTCAAAGGATTCATCGTTTTACTCTTCTCTTTCAGTCCCTGCTACCAAACTGATCCTCATGCATTGTCTTGATCAATGCTTCAATCACGGAGTTAGGAAATTTAAATGAAATCTAATGATTAATTGAGGTTATCCTTCTTCTGGTATTTGATTCTTAACATGAATCCAAAGAAGGGCATTTGGGCAGGCACTGCTTTGGGATGCATCAGCCTTGAAATGACGAGAGTTTGTGGTTTTATGTTTGGAAGACATGACTGTAAGGGAAGGAAGGTGGGATGGTGGCTAGGGGCCTCGAGATCTCCATCATCAATAGTATTCATTGCTCAATGAAATTACTATTCATTGGGTTTATGTTACACTTGATAAATTCTCTCACATAATAAAACACTGCAATCCTCTTAACAACCGGAGAGGTACATAGATCCTACAAGACTCTTACTCATCATTGTATGTGTGGATGTAGTTTAAAAATTAGCATATAGTAGGTGCTCTCCAATATTGATTAAGGAAACTGAATAAATGCATGTCTCACAGTTGTTAAGTTGAAGAAAAGAGACTAAAAAGAAAGATTTACCCATGGGGGATGGGAAATAACTCTCTCAGATGCAATGAGATTTACTGATTCAAATTATATAAAACCAATTAGACAGAAAAAGCCCTCCACAAAATCAAAATCATCTCCCAAAAGATGTAATGAATGTTTCCATATTTGAGTCACTTCAAACTACACTGAGCAATCTAAAATATATAATTATAACTCTGTAAAAATAAAAATCTGTGCTCCAAGGAAAGATGCTGAGCTCCCAGTTTGAATCCAAGAAGGACCAGCATTTGTAGTGTTTACAGCTCCTGAAGCCTTGGTCCCTACATTTGACAGCACTTTCCTGTTCGCCCAGGCTGTCAGCAAGTAAGTAAGTGAGCCCATGTCTGCAGCACAGGTGATCCTCTCATGTGAAGGGTATCACAGTAGGACCAGAAATCCTTCCTGGTGTTGATCTTGGCGGGAAAATTCCTTCAATTATTTTCACTGTTGTTGTTGTTGTTGTGTTTGTTTGGTACCGGGGATTGAATTTAGGACCTTGAGCTTGCAAGGCAGGCACAGTGCCACTGAGCTAAATCTCAGGCTCTTCCTTTAGTTATTATAGGAAAAAATACCACAAATGATTCACCAGATTTTGACCCTTTATAAATTTTATAAAATCAAAAGATCTTTTAATTTAAAAATATAAATCTCCAAGACCTGTCGTGTAAGAGGTACAAGATCCCAGTAATGAAAGTAACTGTACTGTATACCTAGAATGTACCAATAAACTCAATAAAGAAAAAAATATATAAATCTATTATAAATGAAGATTATAGAAAATTCTGA
This sequence comes from Fukomys damarensis, assembly GCF_012274545.1. Lineage (NCBI taxonomy): Eukaryota > Metazoa > Chordata > Mammalia > Rodentia > Bathyergidae > Fukomys > Fukomys damarensis. The sequence continues at coordinate 54,450,369 of NW_022900942.1, read as the reverse complement.
AGCACTCTGTAAGGTCAGTTTCCGGTAATGGCCTCTGACAGATACACACCGTCTCTAAAGTCTGTTGAACTGGTGTGACCTGTTTATCCTCTCCAATGGTTTTCAGGCAGAGAGACAAGGCTTATACCACAGCATAATAGTCACCAACCATCTTACAGAATCCAGGCAAGAAATACTTCAAGAAGCAGTCATTCTGATACTTCAAAGATGAACTTGATCTGCTCTGTTATTTATATTTTAAACTCTGCTTGGCTGATGAGAACAAATCCTATCTTTAAAGAATATTATCATGAGAAACATCTTTTTTAAGAATTCACATTGCAAAAAAAATCTGTTATTCTGTCCTCTCTTTCAGAACCTATTTCTCTGGAAAGTAAAAGGCTATAAATTATTGAAGCAGAGCTACAATGAGGATTTGCTTTTGTTACACTCAAAGTGAGAAGAAAAGGTTTTCTTTTGATTAGTTGTTTTCCTGTTTATATTATATAAAAGAAGACTTTTCTTGGAACTTGTTTTAAAGGGTATGATTTTCTATAACAGAGAATGTTTGAATGAATTTGTGATTGAAGGGAAGAGGGGGTAAATAATAATTTTTTTAAAACCCCCTAAAATGAAGGCCCCAAATCACAAGACTTGGATTGTATTTCTGCCACACCCCAGTCTGTGATTCTCTCATTAAGATACAACATTCCTGGGCTTTCTCCTCTGTTAAAAGCCAGTGTGTGTTTGAACTCCCAATGTAAACGGGGCCATTAAGAAGATTACACAAGATAATGTGTGTGGAAATCATTAGAAAAGTATAGCACTAATACTGCCAACATGTAGATCACATCAATGAATGATTATTAGTCTTAATGTATTAGAAAAATTTAGCCAATTTCTGTTCTTAAACAATTTCCATTGTTAAAGTCCTTGGAGGCCCTAGTGGCTCGCTTCCTTGCATTTCCAGTGACTTTGGGTTGTGAATGTTTGTTTGAGGGTGGTGAATCCCTGGGGGTGGAGGACATAGCTTTTTTCCTCCAGTGGAACTTTGGTTCTGAGCACCCACCCCCCACGCACACCAATTAAGTTCCACTGGTGATTACATTCTTGTCTTGAGGTTTTAATAACCCCAAAAGAGGGTTATTTAATCTCCAAACCTGAGTGAAGAGCTTGTGCTTGATTGGGAATCTTTGGGGACAGACAGAAATCTGTCATCTGCCTTTGCCAGGTAGAAAATTTCTTCTAACCAGCCCCTCGTGGAGTATCCAAACTTTATCCAGACATTTCATTTCTAACCTCTTATTTTTCACAGGTCCAAAACCTCATCTCCTCATCTTAACTAGCACTGTCAGTACAATGGCCCCAACTTTTAAAGGGGCTGTGTTCAAACACCCTCAGCAGTTGACTAAAACTATGCATTTTACTGCAACCTATATGCATACTATTTTCACATACATACATACCAGTGCCAAACTTTAATTCATAAATTCAGCAAGAAAACAATTAATAATAATGAGTAGTAAAATAGAACAGTGATCACAATACAGTGAATTTAATGTTGGACTTGTTTGTTCAGGAATTTCCCATTTGATACTTCCAAATGTTTTGACCATGCATTGTCCCAACTACACAGTGGAGCCATGCAGAACGTGTGACTCCTGTGAGTTTTGGTTCCTGGTGTAAGAAACGTGCTCAGAGCATTTCCACCTTGGCTGGTCACTGAGGACTTTAGCTCATTCAGCCCTTGCCCTGGGATTTATCCTGTTTCTCCTGAGCTCAACTTTATTGGGAAAAAGAGAAGGAAGGAGAGGTTGGGGAGGGTGAATGAAGGTGAGAAGGATGAAGAGAAAGGAAAGGGGAGTTGGCGGAGAAGGGAGAAGGAGGACGTAGTGCAGGAGAGCAGGTATTCATGCAGCAGACAACTTTCCATCTCACTCGACTTTTGGTTTCTACATTGAGCCCAAACCTTCCCAGGAACCCTACAGGATCAAGATTTTGCTTTTATTGTTGGACCACATGCTCTTTCACCTTTGGGTGCTTGTTCCCATCTTTTGTCTCCTCTGTCTAGATGCCTCCCCCTTCATTCACTGGGCCTATAAGTAGAACAGAAGTCCAAAACAACATTAGTTTTAGGAAAACTAATCTATTTTATCAGCTCAGGATCATTATCTGGAAAGAAATCATCCCCCACTTCTGCTGATTTAAAGACAGGTGGCCTTGCCCTCGGCCACTGGACATCTGGAGTTTCTGGCTGCCCTCGCCAGTGACCCAGGCAAGGACAGGAAGACGCAAACACTCCTTCTCTTCTCCTTGGCCCCACAACAGGTTTTTCTTTCTAGCTTCTCAAGCAGAACGTTCTCCCCATGGCATCACCAGCTTCGGGAAGATGAAGGAGTGGCCCCTAGAATGGGGCCCACCATGACCAACTGACACCAAGCACCCCCAGCCGTAGGGATCTCCACCCACTACCCAAGCAGCAGAAGCAAGAATCGCTTAGAAAGGGGCACTGTCAAGTGAGGAGCAGTGACATCCTCTCCCAGGAAACTCGTCTAGATCTCAGATGACTCCCCCGGAAAATGCCGGATGTCATTGGCTTGGGGTCCTTATTCTCCTCCAGCCATGGCATTCTTCAAACTTTACATAAGTGCATGATGTCTACTTCCCCTGCTGTACTGTAAACTCTTTGAGAGCCAATGTCATGACCATTTTTATTTACTACTTCACCTACAAAATAAATATTACATAAATTAGTTGGGAAAAAACTAGCCACAATAAAAGCAAAACAGAATAGACTTCTGCCCATACTTTTATTGTCAGACTCTCCTCTGAGAATCAAATCCTAGATGTGATCATCCAGCCATCTCAGTTCAGGAATCTTTCCGTAGTCCTAAGAGAAACCTCTTACAGTGGAACACGATCATGATGAGGTTAGCTTCTAAAGTAAGCACAGAGCCACAATCCAATGTGACAGAAAGAACCCTGAGGAGTAGACAAAGCACAGTAGTAGTGAGAGGCAATGTCCCTCGAGGATGACCCTCGGGGTGGATGCCAGGCTCCCACTAGGACACTGTTCACGTAACAGGTATAATAAACCACACATGTTGATTGAATATACGAAGACAGGCTTAGATATGGTTACAACAGCAGGAAAAACCAAAGACAAATCATCGTATTGTCCAAAAGGAGCCACCGTGAATTCCTCGTTGCTTCTAATTATGCCTGCCTAGAAAAAGCTGCCATCAGATCTGAAATACCAATTTAAACCTTAGTCATGTATTTACGAAGCCCAATAACAATATACAGTTGTTTCTTCCTTTTTATCTGTGGACATCAAGCTGCACATTCTGCATTGAACAATTAGAGATGCAAACCACTACAGTGAAGCCACTTCTAGGCAAATAAATACCCAGAGACAACCTGTCAATTTTGGAGACTTGTATTTAACTATGAATATTACCTTCTATTTCTGGAAACCACTTAAGGACTCTCTAAAGCGGTGTTTTAAGGGGAGGGAAGTTCATTTAGGAGCCAGTATGTGATTCTTAACTTCTCAAGGTTGTCATGCCAGGCTTGGACTGGACATGTAGTGTTTTGCCTGTTACAGAGTAGGGAAGATCAGTAATGCATTTTTGAACTGGTCTCAGGAACAGAATCATCAGGAGAAGTCCTCAGTATTTACACAAATGATTAATTTAACCCAGTTTTCTTTCTAGTATAGATCTCCAAGCTTTCTGCTCTCTGCAAGGGCTCAGGAAACCACCCCTAGGCAGTAGTTATTCAGGTTATGCTAACTTTTATTAGTCTTGTAGACCTGGCAACTTCTTATAATGCTCCCAAAGGCACCAGCAGCAGCCATCAATGCTCTCCTCTCACTTTCACACAAAACAAAGCAAAGCGCATTCATATCTTCCCTTGTTCTCTCTACGTGGCCACAGGGTGAAGACAAAACCGTTGTGGCCCAGGATGCCAGTGCACCTTCAGCCAGGCAGCCTGTGCTGCACTCAGGCCCGGTTCCTTTGATCCGCAGCTGCAGCTGCTATTTCCACAGCCTGGCACTGTGCTCAGGAATTCCTGCAGGCCCAGAACTTTCCCCCTGGGGACCCTGCCCTTCCAGCTCCCGGCCCATCAGGCTGGCTCTGCAGCTTCTGTGGTTCTTGGCCTCCCAGCTGCCCACAGCTCTACGTGGGGCTGGGCTGCCCTGCCCTTCCCAGCATGCATCCATCCTCCCTGCTCGTGGTTGCTATGTGCAGTGCAGTACAAAGCACGAGAAGTGGCCAGTCTTTTGCTCTTCCTTACTTTTCATCCCTCTAAGGGTGAGTTAAAGGAGCACAGGTGAAAGATGTGAGTTTTGTTTTACAAGCACTTTTCTGGTATGTACAACTTCTGTCTCCCAAGTGACCTCGCTGTACTCAGTAGAATTCTTAAAACAGCAACAAAGGGAACGACAGGATTCAATTTTATTAATCCCCTAAAAGCACACAGTAAAAGATGAGGAACAGATGCGTTGCACCTAAAGCGAGAATAATTTTATTGGCTCAGATGATTCCTTCATCCTCGATCCCCAGTGGATCCTAAAGGTTAGAAATCCCGAAGCCATTTAAATGGCACAACATTCAAAAATGAGGGAAGAGACTAATTTTATCCGCAAGGTAGATTTAGAAAACTTTAAACCAATTTGCTTCTCTGATGATAGGAGGGTTACTGCTGCAAGAACACTCCTGCAAGAGAAAAACTATTTGAAAAACTATCCCTTTAAGGTACAATTGATTTAGCCATAAATAAATCCCGGAGGGAACATTTTGCTCTTTGCCAGGATGGCCAGCACACACCCTGTGCATGTTCTTTCACACAGCGATATTTGATAGGACCCAGCATTGGCTGGAAAATGTAATTTGCTCAGTGAGGCATGCCCGTCCCTTTCCCGATTACTGCAGCTCCCTTCACAAATGCACTGGCTCCTTGCCGCTCTGCATCCATCTGGGCTTGTCTTGCACTGATAGTAAGTATTAATCAGATTGGTGATTGTTTTTATTATGAAGAAAAAGCACAGGTCAAATGGCCATGTTGGTTCAATTATAGAAATTATGTCTTTCCCCTCAGGTAATTCCTAATTGAGTAATCATAAAGCTTGCAAGGCTCACAGAGACTTTCCTGGATACCAATGATGCATTCTTGTTTTGTTCAGCGAATCTTTTTCCCTTGGTATTTCTGCTACTACCAGAGAAGGTAATCTGTGTCAGTAAGGTATCAGCTGCAAGGATAGTTGTTCTCATCAGCGTTATCGCTTCTGGCGAGTCTACTTTTTACTAAGAGTTTTAAAATGAAGAGTCCCGGGGTTTTCTATAAACATCAAAATGCACTAACTACTTCCTGCCTGCTACTGGTCTTTTAATTCCTGTTCTCTTCTCAAGTTCAAGCTCTTAAGGTGCAAAAGGCATGGCTCTTCTTTCCTTCATCTTCACAGGAGGGGAGAGCAGTTTGGTTTCTTAGAATGGAAAGCAGGAGCAAATGGTTATTTCTCCGGGTTCAAAGTTAAACTTGGCTATACATCTAAATGCATGGCGAACACAATTTACTCTATATTTCTCAAAGAAAACAATGCATTAATAAAGCCCTGATGAAATGTGAATAACGCTCAGCGGGGAAGGGCATCTGTTTTTGAAAAGGAGATAGGTAAAAAGACACAAATTGTAGCTGGCGTGGTAGGCTGAGACAGGAGGACCCCAAGATCAAAATCAGACTGGGCAATTTAGCAATTTAGGCAGAGCCTGTCTCAAAAACATGAAAAATAAGTAAGAAGGAGGAGGATGGGGGAAGGAACAAAGGGTGACATAAATTACCCCTTTACAATTAGAAGTGCAGTGCATCCATCTTCGTGAACAATTTCCAAACGATCTTTTGCTAGGTAATATGGTTAAAAGTGAGTTCAGTCCCTGTGATGGGAAAGGACTTGCACCAAATCCTTAGAAACAAACTCAAGCATCTGCATTCCTCAGCCATGAGAGCCACTTTTGGCAATTTCCCCTTCTGTAATAGTTTCTTCAACTGTTTTTTAAAAGCAGCTGGTGCATTCATTAGCCAGGACTTCTGTAACAGGACCGTAGATGGGTGCTCACAGCACACATGTGTTGTCTCACATTTCCGAAAGCAGAAATCTGAAGCCCAGTTGGCAGTAGGCCTGGCTCCTCCTAAAGGCCATGAGGGAAAGATCACCTCAGGACCCTTCTTGGCAGGTAAATGGCTATGCTTGCTCTGTGTCTGCTCACTCGTCTTCCTTCCTGGGGGGTCCCTTGGTGTGCTCAAATTCCCCCTGTTGTAGGGAGCCTAGTCCTATTGGACGAGGGCTCACCCTAACTAGGTCATCTTAGCTAGTTACATCCGTAATGACCTGTCTCCAAACTACAGTCCCATTCTCAGGTACGGGGGCTTAGGAGTTCAGTATAAGAACTTGGAGGGGGCATAAATCAGCATGTAACACTTGGATAAAACTAAGCTCCAGGGCCAGGGCTTAGCTCAGTGGTTCCACCGCCTGCCTCGCAAGTGCAAGGACCCAAGTTCGATTCCCAGTACCAAAATAAATAAAGAAACCTAAGCTCCGAAATTATGTGGGTTTTCCTCTCAATAATTTAGAGAATACAACTCAAAAAAATCAGTTTGAAGGCAAAAAGGAGGGATAGATTGGGCTAATTTCTGCTGATTAATGAAATTACCCAGCTAACCCCTCTTCTCGTTTTGTTCTCTTTAAAGAGAGACAAAGTTGTGAGCAGATTCACTCTCTAGCCTGTGTTGCTATTCAGGGGCCATGTGACCTGTGGCCGTGGTCCTGGTCTTTCTCTGCCACCTATATCCACAGGCAGAGCCTACCACGGCTGCTCTGAAAGACCAAACACTTCATTTTCTTTATGTACACTTTTTTTTGTACTAGCCTTCAATCACATTCCTAGATTTTGTATATTGTGTGTACCTTTTTTCATGAATCCAGAAATTTGGAAGCAGTCTTGCAAAGCACACAGGAGATGTCCGACATTATCTGGTAGGAGGAAGGTTGATTGCACTAGCATCTTTGGTAACAGTTGTGCACTACACTAAGCATATGTGAACTGGATAGGTATATCCAATACGTACACGGGGTGGGCAAAAAAATCTGCTGGGTATGTTACCATATTTTCAAAACATACTACATTAAAAGACATATGGCAAAGATGGTCGGGTAAGCATGTCTGAAGGGAGGGAGAGTAGTTTGAGTATTTTTAGAGGGATTGATGGATTGTTTCTTTCACCACAATAGAATGTTTACTTAAGTAGTCACCATAATTTTGTATCACATCCATACATTTAAAAACCAGCTGTTCTTAGTTCTACACAGTCAGAAGGGGAGGAACTTTGCTTACTGGGCAGAGGCACGGGTGAGGGGACACTGGTAGACTTAATTTAGAGCTGACTTTTGGTTCTTAGCTCAAAATGAAACTGCATCTGTCCTAGAAGAGTGAAGGACCTTATTTTAAGAGAGATCTTGGGTATTATTCAAAGGATTTATCTGTAAATGGAATTTGATAGTGTACCCAAGTCTCTCCACAAGAGAAACAAAGCTTCTTTGTATAGTCTGAGCAAGTAGTCAAAATCTTCACTATCTGTTCATTTTGTTCACCGTCTACGGGAAAGAGGATCTGAGGGAAGAAATGATGAACACAAGCTGCAGATATTTTGAATGCTCACTTTTCCTTAGCTTTGGGAAATCGCTTTAACTTCGTCAGATAGAAAAATTACATTGACCCAGTAAAAACTGGATGTTCATTTTATTTTGGGGTGAGAAATGAAGCACAGAGGCATTTCATTACAGACGGGGCCCTACTCTGGTTGTTTTCTCTGCAAGCCGGAAGATCTGGTCTCCTCCGTGAGCACGTGCCTGAGGGATGGGCACAGACACCTCCTTCCCAGAGAAAATTCCTCAGTGTCCTCGATGGTGCCTGGTGTCGCACCTTAAACTGTCTGAGAAGGACAATTTACCTCCGTGACAAATTAGGTGTGCACTTTCAAATCTCCGGGAACTGTTATTTTGGAGCAAAGCAGAGGGATAAGTAAATCTTTTAGTGGAGAGGAAAACTAACAGATAGGAAAGGAGATGATTGTATCTTAAAGAGCTATAGTGATGTAAATCCCACCCTGAAAATCTCATTTAAAAGAATAAATGTGCATTCTCACTTGGCATACTTAGTTCTAAGGCCCGTAAGGGCTGAGGATGGATGGTTTGAAAATGAAAAGAAATAACTGATCTATTAACATTCATAGGAAAATGGATACATATTGAAGATATACTCCTAAGTGAAATAAATAAGGCACACATGTGTAAATACCGAATAGTTTCTCTGGTGTGAATAATCTGCAATAATACAGAAGATCCTAATAAGAGTACTGACATTGAGAAATGGGAAGAAAGGAGCTAAAGGTGTAAAGAAGGTGGGACAGGTAGGGGAAGGGTAAAAAGGGAAAGAAAAAAATGTGAGATAATGAAAAGATGAAAATAAAGTATTTGTAGATGGGGAGGGGAGGAGGGGGTGAAGGGAGGGCAGGGGTAAGGGGAAAAAATGAGAATCAAGACTTGTCATGTAGTGGTACAAGATCCCAACAATGAATGTAACTGTACTATATCCCGAAAATGTACCAATAAACTCAATTAAAGCTGAAAAACAAACACAAAAAAACAAATACTCCAGTCTTTTATGAAATCATTTGAATGGAGGATGTAAGGGTTACACTCAACCATCAGCTTGATTAGTTTAGGAACCACTCAGGGGGTTAGTAAAGCACACTTCTAGGAGTGACGGAGTGGGTTGTGAAAGAATGACCTCTGCTATCCACATCTAGTCCCTTGCTGCCCCTTCCTCTCTGTCACTGTTCCCTGCTCTACTTCCTGACTGTCAAGAACTGAACATCTGTGTTCTGCTATGGCCTTCTACCCTGATGCTTCTGCACGGATGCAGCCAACCATGGACTGACACCTCTGAAACCATGAGGTATTTTACCTCGCTTCTTCTAAGTTGGAGTGTTGGAGAGTTTGTTCCAGTCATAGAATGACAAAAACAAATGAGAATTTATTTTGTACTCACCTCATCTAGTGCTCCACAGAGGTGATTTCAGGTATTCTTTAAAGATTGAAAAAAATCATTAAAAATGTATCTGATTATCATTTTTGCTTATGAAATAATAAATACCTATGAAGTATCAAATTCATACTAAAAAAAGACTAACAATTCCCTAATCTTACCCTGTCATTTTATAAGTAAATGAGAGTTGATTAATTTATATTTTTAAATTTAAGTAAGACATGAATATACAAAAGTATTTACTAAAATTAATTATACACTTTTTTAACATCTGGGATAATTTTTAAATTGGAAGAAATGAATAGTTTCATTTTCAAGTCAAGCATATTATTGTTTAAATGAACATTTTTTAAAAATTTGGGAAACAGAAGTTGAGATAATAATGGTTACCTTAGCAAAGAAGGAGTAAACAATTAAAAAGAATGCCAGTAACTGATTATTAGAGATAATAATTGTTAGTTTTTAAAATTTTGTACAAATAAAATGATGTTCTTTTTGGTCTGGCTTCTTTTGCTTAATATTACATCAGTTTCACTTATTCATATTGTTGCATTCAGTCATAGTTTATTTTTATTTTATGTAGTATTCTTTCATGGAATTTATTTACCTTTTCTTTATTTATATAATTCAGATTTGATAGATGTTGCTAATTTTCTACTCATGACTATTAAAAAATTCAAAAAGGAAAAATATGAATTATTGTGCATGTATTTTTAGCATCTATTTTTATATCTGTTCTTTATATGCCTAGTTCTGGGAATTCTGATTGTGGAGCATACATTTGCACAACTTAGTAGAAAATACCAACTTTCCATGATTAATGTAGCAGAGCTCTATTTGCTTTGGTTCTTCAACAAACTTCAGGAATGAGATAAAACCATTTCTGAAAGAAAATCTATGATGTCTTATGAATTAACTACCAATGGATTGAATACTAATTACCTAAGTTTCCATTTTAAGGAGTAAAGAAATTAAACATGTTAATACCAAAGAAAAGTGAAGGATGAAAATGAACAACAAGAAAAGAATGTTTTGAAAGAGAAAAACAGAATTCAGCAGAGGAAATCAATATAGTAAGAAGTTTACAAGACCAATCAGGAAAAAAGAGAAAAAGCTTCAATGTCAGGGATGAGAAGAGTGTCCTCATGCAGATTTTTATTTATTTAAAAAATGTGATTAACTTTATACAAATATATTAAAATTTTAATAAAATGTAAAACTTTTTAGAAAAATACATCTTACAATCTAGACCCAAAAGAACTATAAAATTTGAATTGTCTTTTATCTACCATCTGTTACTAATATCTATGATGAATTTACAAATAGCATGTCGATACTTACTTTTTTCCTCCCTGGTTTTAATATGTCTCCCTCCCCTTTTAATCTTTCTTCTTTCTTCTTCTTTCTTTCTTTCTCTTTTGTTCTTTCTTTCATTCTTTTTTGTCATCTCTTATCGATAGCATGGTACCTGGGTGGAAGGCCCTAAATTAAATTAATTTTGTCCTAAATTGAATTAAATGCAACATGTTCAAATATGTTCAGATATTATGGAAATTATTCATAAGAATTTCTATCAGCCTAGAAATTATATATCACATTTCAAATACCAGGACCTTCTAAAAGTAATTTTATAGTAAATAGTTTATTTCTAAAATTATACTGTAATAAAAACAAGTCCCTAGAAATTCCACATGCATTATTCGTACAAAAAGTGGTGAGGCTGGTTCTATGTTTTATATGATTTTCTTTTTTATAAAAAATTCTCTATCTTTGTCAAATTTTGGAATTCTAAGCTGATATCTTAAAAATACAGGGTTTTTAAAACTACATTTCACAAAGACTTTCCTGAGTATCTGAGAGGGCATTAGAAAAAGATTGGATCACACACCGTCACATCTAGATTCACGTGTGATCACCCTCAGGATCAAGTGGTAGCATTAAGTACCTAAAGTCTGTGTTACTTTTCTATATTTCTTTTTGTTTGTTTTTTGAAAGGCGTTATTTTTGTAAGTACTACATACACCTGTTTTATTCCAGGTTGCATAAGAGCGATGATTAATTGAGAATGGTAATACTTGGTAAATGTGAGCAGTGGCTTTATAAATTCGTAGGCCAATATGTTTTGCCATTCTCCTGATCATTGAAAATTTCATCTACAGACAAATTAGTCTTTTGCCGTATTCATGAAATATGTATAACTGCTGGTGTCTGTGAGCATCAGAAGAACTGTTCCAACACTCAAACAAAGATTTTAATTGGAGGATGGTGCTAAAACATGCAAATAGAATCTGTGATTTTGAATTACTCAGCAAATAATTTTTATGCACAAATGTTGTAAAATGTGCGTATAGTTACACTGAAAATACACATATATTAACTTATTAATTATTGATGAGACATATCCAAGTCACAGTCCTAAAATAATATGTGTACTTTCTTTGGAAAAAATAGCTCTACGGTGTACTTATAGGGCTAACGTCAATGCCAATCTCAATGGCACTGAACACAAGTTCAGCATTAGTTTCCAACCAATCACTTTATTATTTTTTCTCTCTCAAGAAAAATCTCTAGGAATTACAGCATTGTTTTTAATATACCCAGTGAGTGGCCACAACTTTTCTTTGAGGTAGTCATGATTCTATTTTCTGATGCTCTTAATATAGTCCTGGCAGGAGCAAAGTCTTCAGGCGTACCTGCTGAGTGCAGATGGCTTTCTGCTCCTAAGCTTGGGGACAGATCTCAGTTCTCAGTGTGCTGTCCCCTTTCCTGGGAGCAGAGCACCAGGTGTTTCACAGGCTCTGCTTGGATTCCACATACGCCTCATGCTCTTTTGCTTGTAAACTTCCACAAAACTGTTCCTTCCTTTTTTTCTATTGCTAGCATTTGTTTATTCTTCTTCAGAGTAATTAGGCAGCTCTGAAAAGTTAGTGGTCAGGAATGACTTAAAGGATATGATACCTCTGGCGTGGGAATGGAGAAATTCCCTCCATTTCATTCCACAGCTGAGAGGCTTATGGACAAGTTTTAAAAGAAAAAAATGCTAAAGAAAAGAAAAGTTTCAATATTTCTCTTATTCTTTTTCTCCTTACTCTTCCTGTGTTCATACAAAGTAATATCATCACTACTGCATAAAGGATATCTCCAAAAAGTAAAGATGTTTTTTCTCACTAGCTTTAGAGAGATAATAACTTCCCTTTACAAAATTATGAGAATTAAAATGGTATATTGCTATGTACTATAAATTTTGAAGAGAATGCATTTCAAAAATTGTAATAATGTTCCTACTACTTTTCAAAGATATCAAAATTACAATGATGCATTATTTTGAAAATACGCCAGAGAAAGGCTATTATTAATATGCACTAAGATTTACAGTGCAAATTTATTATATTAACATGGAATTAGAAAAATTAACATCTATATATCCAATGAGAAAATAATTAGATCCCTTGCATATCACCAATTTTATAGAATATAATATAATGTTATGAAAATAATTCATTAGCATAATACAGCAACATGGAAAATTATCAAATAAAATATGGGTAAATTAAAAATAGTTCAGGTTATTAGACAAATGTGAGTATAATTTTTTTCATTTATTTTATTACAATACTACCTAGTGTTCTAAAATTCATGATGCGAATACTCTTCTTCCATAAAGTTGCAATCTAACCTACAACAACTCAATTCACTCAAAATCCTTCTGATTGTCACCCGAATTCAATAGTATAGGAGTAATTATCAGCTTTTAACCATAACTACATATAGAATGAGCAGAACTTTTAAGGAAAACTACTTCTCTCCTAGTATACATGATTTCAATAATAATTTCATGTTAGAGTGCCTCCTTAGAAGTTAAACTGAAATAAAATAGCTCAGGCAATATGCAGCATTTGACTTAACTTCTTGGGTAGCTTCTCCATGGCCTTTCTTATTGACTCTGTCAACTTCCCAGATTTCAATGTATCTTTAGAAACTCTAAGCAAAAACAAAACAAAACAAAACAAAAAAACCTCCATGCATGTCAGGCATAACTTTGTCAGAATTAAACTTAAAGCCTACCTGGCTCCACTGTCTTATTGAATTTGTCAGATTTTATAGGTAGTTGAGTTTCTCTCCTAATAATCAATTTCTCCAAAAGATGACAAGAATTACTTCACTGCAAAAGCAAGTTGCTACAGCTGGCTACTTGCACATGATCTTCTTCCTCTCTAAATTTCTATTCTGAAAACACTTCTTTATCTACTAGTACATGTTTATAAAACATAATAGTTAAATTTGTTTGAGAGAACTATATAAATATATATATTATCAATTTTGTAGATATGTGTGTGTGATATATATATAAAATCAGTTTTGATCCTTTTATCTCCTTTGTCAACCTTACCCAGAAGGTCCAAAATTGAACTCCTTACAGACACTCAAGATCCATTCTCCTTTTGGCCAACACTAATTCCATCTCATCTCCCTCTGAATATTAAACAGCCTCCTAACTAATCACCCCTCATAAACTCCAGCCATTTTAATCTATTCTCATGTTGTAACCACAGTGGTATTTTCAAAACAATCAGATAGTGTGAGTATTAATTTCGATGTGTTAACCTGACTGAGTAAAAACTACCTAGAAGATTAGTAAAGCTCTGACCATATTGACCCACCCTGTATCTGGATGGCACCAACCAATAGGCTCACAGCCTGGATGGAATAAAAAGGTAAAGAAGAAGGAAGTCTTCCCTTTCTTCAGAGGAGCCCTAATCTTCACTAGCGCTTTTTAATGTTGGTCTTCAGTTCCTTCAACCTGCCAGGCACTCTTTAGCTTTCTGACACCTATTCGAACCGCTGACTCTGCAGTGAGTTTCCCGGCCTTTCATTTCGACTGCTACTCTATCCTCCACTCTCCAAGGCACAGACAGCCCTATAGGGTTCTTGTGCCTCTTGTTCCACAAACAGCCATTGAGACTCTTGCTGTCCTGGTCCTGTAAGCCTGCCAAATAAATTGCTTGTGTAAATGTACATGTATTTTGTGTTGACTCTGCTGCTCCAGTGAACCGTAGTACAGAAAGCATCACCATTACCATCAGCTCTATTTCTCCACTCTCCCACCTCCTGATTCTTACAGCACCTCGATAGGCTCCTGATAATATGGCTTTCCAATTCTTGCCTCACTTCTACCTGTGTCTCCCACTTCATCTCATATCTTTCTCCCACCATCCTTGATGCTTTGTCCATACTGTCCCCTCATAATCTGCAATCACTAAGGGGTTCCCCTCCCTCTCTCTGCCAATCCACCCAGCATCACAGCTGTTGCTTCTGCTAGGCATACTGTGCCTGGACCCTCACTCTTCCATCACCCTTCAGTACATTGTTGACTCACCCTTCAGAACACAGCTCGAGGATGCTGTTCCTAACCCTCCAGAGTAGGTCAGATTCATCATTGTTCCTCTACTCTTTCTCCATGCTTATCACCAGTTTACATACAAATCCATAAACATATTTGATTAACATCATCTTCCCTCCTAGCTTTCAGTCTCCAGCTAAGAAGTAACCATATTACATTTTCTCATCTTTATAGTCCTGGCACTCAGCAGAGTTCTCTTCATAGAGTGGGCATTCAATAAATGAATGAATGGATGGGTGAAAATTGAGAAAAGATTATATTGTCTATCTGTCCCTTATCTTTCTGGTTTTTCTCCATCTAAAATAAACATTAACTAATTAAAATATTCTTATTATTTACTTAACATGAATTTTAAGGATCACCATGATCAGACCTAAAATGGTAGATATTGACCTTGTCTACTAATGTGAAACAGCTCTTCCATATCAGACAAAGAAGAACAAAGTTAAGGGGAATCACAAAAATGTTTTTATATACCCAGCCAGAAAGCCAAAAGTGGGCAGGGGTAAAATATTTCAGTTGTATGGAGGAAGCAGCCTAGAGAACCAGAAATGGCTCTTCTACTCCTTAACAAGTATTCTTTGAAATTCAAAGTTCAGCCCAGAGACTGTGTGGTTGGAATTCACTGGTAAAACAAACTCAATCCTTGCTGTGGAGGAATTCTGTTTTGTGCACAGCTCCACAGTACCCATGTGACACCAAAGAGACCCTTCTCAATTTGTTACTTAGCAGTAGAAAATTTCAGACACATGAAGCTTTTTCTCTTCCAATCCATTATATCATAAATGTATGCACATTTCACAAATAGCCTAATGACCTTTGTTTCCACGACAGGAAGCAATTTTAAAGTAACTATAAGAAATACTCATTAAATGTGTGTCGAAAGGATTGAATTGCTCATTAACTTACATTTTATGATAATTTTAAAACAAAATTTGACTATGACTTCCCTTTATCCTCTTCAGCTTAACCTGAGTTCCTTCAAGACCAATCGTGCCATGCAACGAAAGTAGAGAATAGCTGTCTTCCCCCAGTGCTCTGTTCCTTTAATGGTATGAGAAAGTTATGGCACAGATCAGAATATTTCAGTTAAAGAACCCCATTCTCATAACTATGCGGTTTTCAGCAAGCTAGGGATATGTTGAAATATTAGGAAAGAGATTGGCGACTTCACATCTGAAGGTAATAGTAGCAGGAGTCGAAGCCGATGAGTTGGGTAAGCAATAGCTCAAGAATCTTGGGGGTCCAAGCATGAGCAACTCTACTGAAAGATGTTTCTTCAGCTATAAAGTGAGGGTAATCATAATTGTGTTTTCTTCAAAGGTTTTTATTAATACTGGATAAGTGCTTTCATCTGATATTAAAAAGATGTTTTAAAAGAAAAAAATGTGTGAGGTGTGATGTGGTGGGAGTGTGGGTGTGGGTGTCTGTTATTTGTGTTCAACAAGCATTGAGCCAGAGCTTTTCAAGAAAGTGACAGTTCAAAAGGATTTTATTTTCAAAGCTTAATTAAAAAAAGTGAGAAACTTGTATGATATGCTTTTTGTATACCATTCCTTGAGCTATTTATTAGGTCACACTGTTGAAAAAACATGATAACGGCTGCTACTAGCTAGGAATCAGTGTACTTAGTTAAAAACTAGGTGTAGATACTGGCAGCTTTAGTTTCACAAGATACCTAGCCACTAAGGGGAACTTCAGTTCCACTTAGTATAATCAGTTCATCGATACACAGAAGTGAGCTGTAAGCAGAAACTGCAATGGAGGTAAGAGACCACCTACCGCTGACAAGGAAAAATAAGAAAGGTCTCTAATTACTTTTATTAAATTATTTTAAAATTGTTGTGTTCTTTTTGCCATACTATCATGTGTCCCTTTTTATACTGAAGAATTGAAAATTATGAGAAATATAGGCAATAAATGAAATTTAGTCTTAGAACTAGAACAGTGCAAGATAACACTATTAGGGGAGGAGGGGTGAAGGGAGGGCAGGGGTAAGGGGAAAAAATGAGAATCAAGACTTGTCATGTAGAGGTACAAGATCCCAACAATGAATGTAACTGTACTGTATCCCTAAAATGTACCAATAAACTCAATTAAAGCTGAAAAAAAATGCTACTTCAGTTTCCTTCAACTTTTTCTATATGTGTATATACATATATATATATATATATATGTATATACACATATATATATGCAACCTAACTCCTTTTGAAAACTTACAATTATATTATGTTTTGTTTTGTTTTTGATACTGGGTGTCAAACTCAGGTCCTTGTGCTTAGGAGGCAGGCAGCAGAACCACTGAGCTAAATATCCGGCCCTTCTTACAATTATATTATATATTCAAGATTAGGTTTATAGATAGATTCAAGGTCAAGGTTGTGTCTAAAAACTCAATTTCATTAAATATGTTTATAAAATACTTTTTAAATAGCTATATGCTATTTGCATATATACAGTTATGATATAATATTTTATACAATTCCCCAATGTAAATATTAAGATGGCTTTTACATTTGGATTTCGTTTTTTGTTTTCTCTTATACATTTCTGGGTTTCTCTGTTAACTTAAATCTATAAAATAAGATTTTTTTCTATCAAAATATAAATATCATAAAGTATGTATATATGAGATAATTATTCTCTAGGATATTGGCATTTCCATCAGTCATGTACAAAAGGCCCATTTAATCACAAAATTAAATGTAAATAGCAAAAATTTTCTTTGATAAATTCAAAAAACTATAAAATTTTGTTATTATATTGTTCATTTTTGTTATTAATGAGGTTACATAGCTTTGTAACTATGTTTTGTACCTTAATCTTATTTTTCTGAGTTACCTTTCTCTATATGAGTTTCTATAGGGATGTTATTTTTTAATGATCTCTAAATCCACACAATACCAAATAAATTAGCTAATAAGCTTTAATATGTTTTGTCATCCTTGATTTTGTATTAATTTTATTCATAGTGAGTCTCTACATTCATTTATGAATGTTCTGAACCCTGATGATATTAGAAATGGATGAAATAATTTTAAAAATCTGAGCTTTGTACACTTTGAATAAAACAATAAAAAAATCCTTAACTTCACAAAGCTAGTTGTCTAGCTGAGGAAAAAGATAGCCAATAAAAAATTAATAGCCATGTTTAAACAACAGAAAAAATATATGTGAATGTGGCTGAAATCAGTGAATGTTGGATTCTGTCAGATAGGGTGCAGATCAGGAAGGATCTAGTGCACCACTGATAGGGTGTGTGCAGCATTTGAGGAAAAAAAAAAAAAACCCGCAGGTCCACTGGAGAATTTTATATAAGTAAGTGCTAAATTTGCCTTAAAGACTCATTCTTGGTGCCAGATTGAAATTAGGTAGAAGTTGCCACCGTAATTCAAAAGATAAAACAGGGAACAGTAATATAACATGATCAGACTCTCCACATACCTTAAGAAAGAGCTGGTAATACATATTCAAGCCAGATGTTTGGAAGGTTAAAAATGGAACCAGTGATTATGCCAGGATATTTGACCACCAATCAGAGAGTGAAGTTGTCACTAATGTGTGTGGGAATGGCTTTAAGAGGAGCAATTTTTTTTTTCAGCTTTGAGTTTATTGGTACATTTTAGGTATACAGTACAGTTACATTCATTGTTGGGATCTTGTACCTCTACATGACAGGCCTTGGTTCTCATTTTTTCCCCTTGTCCCTGCCCTCCCTTCACCCCCTAGAGGAGCAATTTTTAGAGGGAGAATATAAGGAGCTCAGTTTTGTTGTTGTTGTTGTTCTGTTTTTGTTGTTTTGGTACCAGGGATCGAACTCAGGACCTTGCATTTGTCAGGCAAGCAGCAGAACCACTGAGCTAAATCCCTGGCCCCTAAGGAGCTCAGTTTTAAACATGTTGAGTCTATGTTCCATTAGATTTCCATGAAGGTGACTAGTAGTCAGCTGGGGGACAGGATTCGGAGAGAATTCAGAGGCATGGGTACTCATGTGGGAATTAACATACAGGTAATATTGAAAGCCATGAAAAGAGATGTGTGATTTTGGATATAGAAAGAAGAACAGAAGAGTCCGAGAAAGGGACATTTGGGAGGAGAAAAGCTCAAACCCTCCTAAAATAGAGGGGAAGAAATATTTCCAAGATCATGGAATGAGCAAAGGAGGAGCTTTAGATTTGCCGTGAATATAAGCTTATGGAAGCCTTCAGTGACCTTGACAAGAAATGACAATTTCTAAAATTCATGAAATCTCAAGAGTGATGAGTCTCCTTTGTATGTCGATGAGATCACTGGTGTTTAGGGGTTCCCAGATCACCTCGGGATGGATTCTGAGTGCAAAGGGAATTAACTCTGCGAAGAAAGGGTTGAAATTCTCAGTTTCCCTGCTGACTACCCAGAAAGAGCTAAGGTGTTGAAGCTTCCACTGGTCATCAATGTCCAGTCATCTAACAGTCACGCCTGTGTAGTGTAGCCCTTCCATAAATTCCCAAAAGTACAGGGTCGGGGGCTTCCAGACAGCAAAATGTATGGAGATGCTTGAAGGGCGTAATAGCCAGGGAGGACTTGAGCTCCAGACCCTTCTGACATCGCTGTGTTCTTTTTTTCTATCCAAATGTTTATCTCTACCCTTTGTAATATCCTTCATAATGAGACTATTCATATAAGCGCTTCCCAGTGTTGTGTGAGCCACTCTGGAAAAATGATCAAAGGTAAAGAGATGGTTGTGAGAACTCTAAATTTGTACCCAGTCAGAAGTGTAACCAGTCTCCTTTCAAGGAAAAAAATGTTCTCATTAAAGGACACCCCCTCCCCCGCTTCCTCCCTCCCTCCCCGCTTCCTTTCTACCATCCCCGATGGAATGGTTTAGTTGGCTGTTTGTTTTGTTTGTTTGCTTTACCTACCAGGGATGAAACCCAGGGGTGCTCTACCACTGAGCTATACCTCCAGTTTTGTTTTGTTTTGTTTGTTTTTTGGGTTTGTTTTGTTTTGTTTTGTTTTTGAGACATGATCTCACTACATTGTCCAGGCACTACTTGCAATCATCCTGCCTCAGCCTCCCCAGTGCTGGTATTACAGGTGTGGGCCAAAACATCCCAGTCTGGCATTACAATTTCTAAACAGAAGCTTTTGTAAACATCCCCTCCTCTCCTTGGCTCATGTAAATTGAGTTGCAGAAAAGTAAAGAGTCAGTCTGAAAAGAACATGCAGGTGCTGGCCTCAGAAGTTCAAGTTCCTATTTCCATCAAATGAAGAGAGAAATGAGCTAAATAAGGCCAGCAGCCTAGACAGTACACTCTGAAGAAGACCCTGCCCCTCCTCCTGGCATGTGAATTTCCAGCCCATTATTTCCCTGTGTCTCTTCTCCTATTAAAGCCCCTTGCACACCTGAGTACAAGCAGATAGAGAGTAGAGCTATAGAAAAGGCTCCATCTATCTTTGTAACAGATGGCTTTGAATAAACCATTTTCCCTTCCACTAATTTATGACCTCCCCCCTGGTCTTTTGGTTGATCTGTAAGCTGTAGAAACCTCAAAGTGTGGTAACAGAAATACAGGTAACAATCTACTACTTGCAAGTGGCATTTGAAGTAGGCAGCGGTCTGGTGGGATTGAGTGCTCAACCTGTGGGATCTGAGGGGATCACCAGGTGGAGGGTGTCAGAACAGAACTGAAATAAAGGACACCCAGATGGTGTTCATTGAAGAATCATCTCATTGGTCATGGGGAGAGGGAGATCTGCACACACCTGGGGTAACAGAAGCACAGTGTGTTAGGTAGGACAGGATAGCAGAAAACACTGTTTTGGTTTGTTTCTGTATTCTTACAAAGCCTCTTAGAACAAGTTTTATTTATTAAAAATAGATAAGGATTTATAAATAGAAAGGAAAAGGAGGACATTGGGGAAGAGCTTCACTATAAAAGGGAGCAAGAACTATGGTATCTAAAGCCATAGAGAAGGATGTATCTAACAGAGGAACAGTGCAACATTTCTATATGCTGATGAAAAAGATCTAGACAGAAAAGAGAAGACCAAAAGTAGATTTAATGCAGCATCGTATTAAGTTGAAAAGAGACTGGAATCTACTGTACCAATGCTTCTACTGCATAAGAGAGTAAAAAATTCACTCAAAGTAAAATCAGGAAAGAGAACAGATATGAATGCATGTGCTGGTAGGTAGATAAACGGTAGAAATTCTTCTGATTGTTTCAGTTTTTTAGTAAAATAGAAGGCAAGCTCATCGGCTTGCATTGAACCAGGCTTTATTTATTTGTTTGGCATGGGGGATCGAACTCGGGCCCTTGCACTTGCGAGGCAGGCGGCAGAACCACTTATCCAGGCTTTATTTCTTAAAAGTTCAAATCTGTTGGGCTTGATTTTTGTGGTATTTTCCCTTGCTTTTGACTTAAGAGTCCTCTTCCATACTGAGGCCAATTATTTAACCATAGTTTCACTATACTATCTTCCAGATTTCCAATGTATAATTTTTATATTTTAATTATTTTTATTTAATTTTAGGAGAATAATCATCAAATAAGCAAGTCTAAATTAAGACAGCAAATCCAGAATCTATAAAAGAGCAAGGGATTAATTTTACCATTTAAATACTTTAATGGAATAGATTAGAAGACGCAGAAACAACACCAGACATACTCAGCTACCTCATCTCTGACAAAAGAGCCAACCATCCTCTCTGGAAGAAACATAGCCTCTTTAATAAATGCTGTTGGAAAAACTGACTTTCAGCTTGCCAAAGATTAAAATTAGATGCCTATCTTTCACCATGCACTAAACTAAAATCCAAGTGGATTAAAGGTATAAATATCAAAACAGAAACACTAAACTTACTGGAAAGTAAATTAGGTAGAATTCTTGAATACATTGGCATAGGAGAAGACTTAATGGGCAAATCCTCAGCAACACGAGAACTGGCACAAAGAATTAGCAACTGGCATCTCATTTTCTTAAAAAGTTTTTGCAATGCAAGAGAAACCACCCTCAAAGCTAAAAGACACCTACAATGTGGGAAAAAAATTTTACCAGCTGCTCCTCAGATAAAGGACTGCTATCTAGAATACATAAAGAACTAAAAAACAAAAAATTCAGACCCCCCCACATACAGAGCTGATTCAAAAATGGGCATCTGAAATGAACAGACATTTCTCAGACAAACAAGTAAAAGTAGCAAATAAATATATGAAATAATGTTTAACGTCACTGTTCATTCGAGAGATGCAAATGAAAACAACACTGAGATTCCATCTCACCCCAGAAAGAATGGCTGCTATCAAGAAATCAACCAATAACAAATGCTGGCGGAGGTGTGGGGAGAAAGGAACCCTTCTCCATTGTGTGTGGGAGTGCAGACTGGTGCAACCACTATGGAAATCAATATGGAGATACCTTAAATAACTAGGATTAGAGGATCCATTCAACCCAGCTATCCCTTTGCTGGGTATCTTTCCAAAAAATTAAAAGAATCATGCCACAGAGATATATGTACACCCATGTTTATAGCAGAACAGTTTGTAATAGCTAAAACCTGGAAACAACCCAAATGCCCTTCAACTGGAGACAGGATAAAGATGTGGTTTTTCTATAAAATGGAGTATTACTCAGCCATAAAGAATGAGAAACTAGAGACATTTATAGCTAAATTGATGCACACTGAGGCTATACTATTACATAAAATAAATAGGACACACATGTTTAAATACCAAATAGTTTCTCTGATGTAAAAAGCTAAAAGTGTAAATAATGTTCAAATGATATCACTGATAGTGTGAAATAAGAAGGGAGGGGCTAAAGGTGTAGGAAAAGTGGGAAGGGTAAGGGAAAGGAAATAAGGGAAAAGAAAAAAATGTGACAAAAGGGGAAAATGGAGAAAAAGTCTTTGTAAATAGGGAAGGATGAAGGGAGGCTAGGGGTGTGGTGAAAAAATAAGAACCAAGACATATCATGTAAAGGTACAAGATACCAATGATAGATGTAACTGTGTTATTTACTTTAAATGTATCAATAAAGTTAATGGGAAAAATATGTATGTATGGCAAAAAACACCTGATAGACAAGTAACCGACTTAAGACTAAACCTGGGTCAGCTGGACTACAAGTGTGACTTGCTTTGACTCATAGAATATGAGGGTGGATCAGTTTGGATCTGAGATCACAAGAGTCCTTAGTGCTTCCATGTTGCTTCTTGGAACCCTGCAAGCACCATGTGAACAAGCCCAAGTTAGTCCCTGAAACATGAAGGATCACATAGAGGAGAACTCTGTGGCCTAGAAGGGGCCCTGAACATCTGAGAGAGTCAGCCCTCCTACATAGCCACATCGGACTTCATCCATATAAACCAAACCAGCAAAGACCAAAAACCTATGCCCTTGAGCCCAATCTAACTCATCAACCTACAGATTTGTGAGCAAAATGATATTTTCATTGAGTTTATTGATACTTTTTAGGTATACAGTACAGCTACATTCATCATAGGGATCTTGTACCTTCACATAATGTATCTTGGTTCTTATTTTTCCCCATACCCCCATGCTCTCTTCACCCCTCCGCCCTTCCCTATTTACACAGACTTTGTTTGCATTTTTTTCTTTTCTCATATTTTTTCTTTTCCCGTATTCCTTTCCCCTACCCTTTCCACTTCCTCTACACCTTAAGCCCTTCTCTTCCTATTTCACACTATCAATTATATCATTTCAACATTATTTACACTTTTAATTTTTTACACCAGAGAAACTATTTGGTATTTAAACATGTGTGTCCTATTTATTTCACTTAATAGTATAGCCTCAGTGTGCAGCCATTTAGCTATAAATGTCTCTAGTTTCTCATTCTTTATTACTGAGTAGTACTCCATTTTATAGAAAAACCACATCTTCTTTATCCTGTCTCCAGTTGAAGGGCATTTGGGTTGTTTCCTAGTTTTAGCTATTACAAACTGTGCCACTATAAACATGGATATGCATATATCTCTGTGGCATGATTCTTTTAATTCTTTTGGAAAGATACCCAGCAAAGGGATAGCTGGGTTGAATGGATCCTCTAATCCTAGTTCTTTGAGGTATCTCCATATTGATTTCCACAGTGGTTGCACCAGTCTGCACTCCCACCAACAACGGAGAAGGGTTCCTTTTTCCTCACAACCCTGCCAGCATTTGGTATTGGTTGATTTCTTGATAACAGCTATTCTTTCTGGGGTGAGGTGAAATCTCAGTGTTGTTTTCATCTATATCTCTTGAATAACCAATGATGTTGAACATTATTTCATATATTTATTTGCTGCTTTTACTTGTTTGTCTGATAAATGTCTGTTCATTTCAAATGCCCATTTTTGAATTGGGTCTTTGTATTTGGGGGCCTGATTTTTTTTTTAATTATTTGTGTATTCTAGATAGCAGTCCTTTGTCTGAGGAGCAGCAGTTAAAATTTTTTTCCACATTGTAGGTTTTCTCTTAGATGAGCAAAATGATTGTTGCTCTTTTATGCCAACTAAAGTTGGATGAAATTATAATACATTGATATTTCATATATACTTGTTTTGATGTTAACTACAAGGACACATGTGAACATAAAATTACATTTTTCAAGCAAGGCATGGTGGCATATACCTGTAATCCTAATATAAACCGAGAAAGGAGGATTTTGAAGGTGAATCCAAACTGGTCCACTCAGTGATTTAGTGAGACCCTGTTTCAACAAAAGAGAGAGACAGGGGGTGTTAGGGAAAGGGGACATTACTAAAACCTTTGCAGTAAGTCTTAGTCTCCTGTGAGCCACAACAGCACAAGGCCAATTGATTAATATATAGACAGAAAAAACTTAGAGAAGAAGCTGAACTTCTGTCTGATCAGTGCTACTTTGGGCAGCAAAGACCCCCAGAACTGCAGCTTGCCACCCTTTATTCAGAACATCAGCAACACAAAAGTAGCAATTGACTCAGAGGGTGTTGTGATGATCCTAGAATAATGAGGAACTATGCAGATGAAGATTTGTTCCTCCCAGGATGTCTCCATCTGGTGTAGTCCTGACATAGAGCATCACAGTCTCTCAGGACCATTGAGATCTTAGCTGTGACTGGAGGTAAAGATGGAGTTATGTCTCGACATGACCGTAGCTGGCTTGTAGACATGAATATTAGGCCCTAGTCATGTTTTAATTATGAAATGATTTTCCCAAAAATCATACAGAATTGATCCCGACAAAGAGGAAGATGAGGAAGAGGTCAAGCAGGACAATGACACAGATGAGGATAAGGTTAAGGATATAGCTCAGTTCAGAGACCCTGGGTTCAATCCCCAATAGCACATAGTGGAGACCCCTGCAGCAGGTTCCCAATCCTCTGCTCAGTGCTATACTGACATGTAGTGAGAAGAAAGAATTACAGACAAAATTAAAGAGACATGTTGGAGACTGGGAACAGGGATTACCAGTGCATGGTCAAGCAAAGGCCCTGAAAGGCCAGAGCCACCAATATTTATTGGTGACACAATCATGGTTAAATTGAAGTAAAGGGGCTGCATGAAGGGACTATGTGCAGTTCCGAGGTGCAGGCAAGGCTCATAAATGAAGAAACAAAGAATTCTTGTGGTAGGCTCAGAATAGAATTTGGGTAAAAATTTCTCTGACCTTGGCTGTGTGTTATCTCACATGCTTTGATCAGACTCACTTCTTAAACCAATTTCAGGGTTAACTTTACACTGCTTACAGCTTGCTTTGGATATAATCAGTGGGATGGCCTGCCACAACCACAGACTTATAAAACTTCCAAATTGCCTTCTGCCAACTACTGGCCCTAGTGAAAGGAAAAGAATTCATGAGGAAATGATTTTAAGAAAGTACATATATACTACTTTATGTAACTAGAACTTCACCAAGTATATTAGCACATAAAGTCTCTAAGAAGTTATTAATTTATGGCCTGAAACCAAGTAAATAAACAGCAAATATTCAAGTACTCATCGTATATATATATATTTATT
>NW_022900942.1:54384116-54424879 GCF_012274545.1 Fukomys damarensis | reverse complement strand
ATATATATATATATTTCTTAAAATTATCCTAAATCATTCTCACTATTTGATGGATATAAATTAAACGTCTCAATTATGAAACTTGAAGCTTTTGCGTAACTGATTTATTTCTTGAATTCTTCTAGTCAACTACCTTTAATTCTTAGTAGATACTAGAAACAATTTATAAATAATTTCATGAAGGTTTTTTTTGCTTTATTAAGAAAAAAATGAAACTTTGTTGGTATGACATGAGTTAATAACTATAATACAAATTCTCAAATTTTTTAAAAGTATATCCAAGTACATAGATGGAACTTCTATAAATGCCCATGAAACTAGAGTTTTGTGAAACTTTGGGATGCGCTGCTCTTAAGGTGATGATAGCTAAATGGAAAATGTCGCAGGTGAAATATCCTCTGCTCTTTTAAAGACTGCACAAGTAAAAGGCAGATAAAAGTTAATTATCTTACTTCCCACCAAAGAAATAAAAAATCGTAAAACAACGTTTTCAAGTAAGTCTGGGAAGTCCCCTTGAAATTCAGATGTGATGAATGTTAGTGGTCTTGCATTGTAATAATGATTCCTCACAGGGCAAAGGAAAAGAAAAGTACCTTCCCGAAGTTCAATTTAATCTATAAAAGCAATGATCTTTCTTGAAACAACAAAAACAGCTTTCATCTCATGTCTTCTCCTTAAGCATTTATCATTCATTAAAATCTTTGTTTCTGGCAATTGATTATCATCAATTATTCTTTTTGAGTTTTTTCTGCCTTTTTATATAATAATCAATTGTTACAAATGCATTAACTTTGACCTATAGCCATTTTAAAATATGATCTAAGCACTGAAACACTTGGTCATCTTCATGAATCAAAAGAAATAAGAAATTCCCTAGATTTTGGTATTTATACATTTCCCTACCTAAGATATAAGAACTTGGAACATAAAAGACATAAAATGACTGGATAACAATTCAGCTTCTTTAGAGATAATCTATCATCAACATCAGTCATACAGATTGAGGGATGTTTATTCCACAATTTACCCTAAACTTTATCCAGCAAGGATCTTTTCATTGATTTCTACATTTCTTTGCTAAGGCTTACACAGCAAACTATTACAGACTGAGTGACATTAAGGACTGAAATTTACTTTCTACCAATTCTAGAAGATGAATGTGTTGGTTTCCTGAAGACCTCTCTCCTTGGCTTGTAGACAGCCACTTCTCCCTTCTCACAGCCTTCCCTCTATACTTGCTTGTGTCCAAATTTGCTCCTCTCATGCCACCAGCCAGAATGGAAAAGGATCCACCCCCATGATCCCATTTTAACCTAGTTGTCTCTTTAGTATCTTTTTAAATGCAATCATATTCTAAGGTGGTGGACGTTAAGACTTCAGCATGTCAGTCTTTGGGACACATGTATGGACCATAACAGCTAAGTCTTCTTAGACTTTTACTGAGTCATGTGTATAACCTGATTGCTTCCTGCCTACAAAACATAAATAATAAAGTATTTATAACAGTGCTGCTAATACAATATCCATTAAGTAGTAGCTGGTACTATCACAGACATGTCTTATACTCAGGACCTGTGAAATGAAGAATATAATAATCAGTGATGAAAACTAAGCTGTAGGATACAAGTCAAAGACTTTGTAACACAAGATGAGTCAATAGTATAGCAATTAGGAAAACAGCTTTTAGATTCAGAAGAAAATATAGCTCTGCTATAAGTTAAAGCATATACCTTTCCAGCTCCTTTAGGTTTTCTGTTCTTTTTAAGTCCATATTTTTCGTAAGGTTGTTGTAAGAATTCAAAGAGATAAAGCAAGCACTATGGAGGTATTTGACACCCTGTTGTAAAAGCAGTCAGGAACTATCTTCACCATTCCCTTCAAGATGTCAAAGAATTTTCTAAGGATACAACTCTCACATGTTTTGTTTTGTTCTGTCTAAAGCAATTTTTAAAATTTAATCATATACTGTTTTATTTCCATTTAAAATGATAAAACAGAGAAATGTATGCTTTTGCTTAGAAAAAGTAAATGATAATGCTATACATATAGTCAGAATTATTTGACTTAACAGTCAGTCCTTAAGTCTTGGGAGTTATTTATTAAATTACACACAGAATTTCAGAAAATACAGTGTATTACTCCATTAACAAATCAGTTGGCCTAGAATCATTACCAACATAATACATTGGTTCCTGAAGTGGGCTTCTATTAATTCTAAGTATGAGATATTAGACAATTTTATTGGTATAACTGAATTGTTTTTGAAATAGTGTATTTCTTGAGGAATATATAAAATATATACTTATATATAAAATTTTACTTTAAAGAATAGCTTTGATAATATTTATGATGAAAGCAATGTATATGAACAATGCATACATTCCAAATATAAAACATTTAATTTATAATAAAATTCCCTTTGAAAGGTGTTTTGATAGATTTTTTGTTTCCAATGGGATATATAAAGAAGTTGGACTTTGCTATTTCATTCTAACAATGAGCCAAAGACTAAAACAAGATGAAAAGCCAACATTTTTTTTTCTTAGGTCCTTTGGAGAATTGAGCTCACAAGGCAAACTGCTGCCTTTCCCCCAAATTTGAGAGATTCAAAGGTGAGCACAGACAGTAACAAGGTACCATAGCTGAATTCCCCCATGAGAACCAGTGCAGGATTAGGGAATCTGAGTTATAATTGATAAAGTGTTGAACGATCACTATAAAGAGGTCTGAGAATTAAATCTTTAGGAAGACCAGTTTTCGGATGATCCTATACTTTCATGAGTTCTATATCTAGAAGCTTCACTCTGGCCTTATCAGCAAATACTGGGGAAAAAAAAATCCCGTTCTGCTTCAACATTTTGAAATGAACTGGATCATTCTGTTCTTCTTAATAAACCCTGCTCCACATTCAGACTATTTTATAAGAGTCTTAACTTATTGGAGCTTTTATTAGAGCCAAAAAGACCTGGAAGAAAAGAAAGGCCTAACTCCAGCCTTGTCTAGCCATCCTGTTCCAACCAAATAGAAAGAAAATTGATACGCAAGTGTGAAGTTCATAGCCTAGGGACAGAGTTGTACAAAGATGGAGACCTAATCACAGACTATTGAACGCCTTCTATGTTTTGCCAACACAACACTAAAGGTGACTTACTGAGTTTTTTACAGCACGTCCTGCTTTCAACAAAAATTGCAGGGTATTCTTTGAAAGGTGAAACGATAGTTTGAAAAGAAAGAGGAAATATTAGAACCAGATTAAACATGGGAAAGCTGTTGGTATTATCAGAGAAAGAATTTTTAAAACTATAATCAATAGGCTAATAGGAAAAGTAGAGAGTAAGTAGCAACACATGGCTAGTGTAAGCAGAAAAATGGAAAGTCTATGAAAAACAGAAATGCTAGAATTAAAAAACTACAACAGGATGAAGACTGCTTTGATGTATTCAATAGTAAACTGGACAGAACTGAGGAAAAATCTCAGAGCTCTTGTGGGTAAGTCAGTAGACTCATTCAACCTAAAAAGCAAGGAGAAATGAAAGAAAGAGAGAGAGAGAGAGAGAGAGAGAACAGAAAAAAAGAAAGAAGCAAAAGAAAGCATAGAATAGAATATCCAAGAACTATGCGGCAACTATAAAAGGTACAACTTATATAATGGAAATAACAGTAGTAAGAAAGAAACAGGGTAGTATATGAAGCAATAATGATGAGACTCCATGAATATTTCAGAATTCTTAAAATGAACAATAAGTGAAAAAATGATTTTTTAAAATGGGCCAAAGACCTTAACTGAAGATATGCTGATTGCAAATAAATATAGAAATAGATGTTCTACCTTACATGCTATCAGCATCCTGAGCTCCAGCTTCAATAGTTAATTTACTTTCAGAGAATTGCAAGCTAGAATAATATGGAATTAGTGCTACAGGCTTATGAAATAACCAAATTTCAAACCATTAGCAATAACAAATGAAGGTAAAGTTGTGGAGCAACAGGAGTAAGCGTTCATTGTTAGGAGGAAGGTCAACCAGTATAGCCACTTTGGAAGACAATTAGTCATTTTCTTGTAAAACTGAACATATGCTTACCATATGATCCAGCAATCACACTTCATAAAATTTACTCAAATAAGTTAAAAACTTACTTTCACACATAAACCTGAATACGTATGTTTATAGCAATTTTTTTCATAAGTCTCCAACACTAAAAAGCAAACAAAATGCCTTTGGGGGATAGTAATAAGGATTAAATACAAGGCCTTCACACTGAGCTCCAATCCCTAACCCTTTTTATTTTATGTTGTTTTGTTTTATTTTACTTTTAAAACATGGTCTCACTAAGTGAATGTTACCCAGGCTGGGCTCAAACTTGTAATCTTCCTGTCTCAGCTTCCAAGAGTGCTGAATTACAAGCATACATCATTATGCCTGCCTCAGATATACTTCAGGAGGGGAATACATACGTAAATATTGGTACTTCCAGACAATGAAATAATACTCAACCCTAGAAAATCAGCCACGAAAAGACATGGCAGAAATATAAATGGATATTACTAAGTGAAAGAAGCTAATCTGAAAAGGTTACATTCTAGGTGATTTTAACCATGCTACATTTTGGAAAATGCAATACTATGAAGCCAGAAAAGGATCAACAACTGCCAGGGGGTTGGAGGGAGAGAGGAAGGAGCAGGCAGAGCCCAGCAGACTGTTAGTGCAGTGAAACTGCTTTGTGTGCTCCTATAGTGGTGAACATGTGTCATATCTTAGAATCCATTGAAGGCGCAAGTTCATCATGGACAAGAGTGAACTCTAGGGCAAAGTATGAAGTTTAGGTGACAACGATGTGTCAAAGTTAGCTCATCGGTTATAATTAGAACACTCATTCTAATTGTAAATTAGAATTGTAAATTGGAAAGATTGTAAATACGTAAAGAGTGTGGGCAGGAGTAAAGTGAGATAACTGTAACTTTGACCAGTTTTGCTCTGACACAACAATACTCTAAAAAATGAAATCTAAAAAAGAATTTATCTTCCTATTCATTTTACAATAAAAAGGTATAAAAGGGAAATATTTTTAAACTTAAACTACTACTATCAAAAATGGGAAAAATATCTCAGTCTCTGTCTCTGTCTCTGTTTCTGTAATTTGTCTATAGATTTTTAAATGCAATAATGTCATGTGAGCTGGGGATTTACCTCAGCGACATAGCTTATACCTGGCATAGGTCCTGAGTTTGATCCCCAGTACAAAAAAAAAGACTCAGGTAAATAATGTCATTAGCTTTTACATAAGTTGCATTGAATTGAAATTATATTTATCATAAACTAAAACTTACTCTAGAGGCAGTACAATGGTTCTCAGAAAAGTAAAATTATCCTTTTTTGTGTGTGCTTTAAAAAGATTCAATCCACATTTCCCTTATCTCTTTAATGGTAGAGACTTTGGAGAAAAACATGCAAATAATTATTTTTGAGGGAAAGTTAAAATGGGCAGGAGGCATTAAAAAATCATATTTTATTTATTCATCTAAATACACAATGTATTTTACCATT
Source organism: Fukomys damarensis (assembly GCF_012274545.1). Taxonomy (NCBI): domain Eukaryota; kingdom Metazoa; phylum Chordata; class Mammalia; order Rodentia; family Bathyergidae; genus Fukomys; species Fukomys damarensis. The sequence goes on along the minus strand of NW_022900942.1, from coordinate 54,419,333 downwards.
TTACCAAAAACACTCCAAGAAAATTAGAGATATTAGGATGGTCATCCACCAAATTTTTCAAGACTCTTCTCAACTATGATTGTCATTAAGTACAAGTTTCTCAGATCATGTCTTCACTGTTCTAAGAAATGAATAAGCCATGTGAAATGAGTAACATGACTCAAAGTTGTGTGCTTAGCCTCAGATCTTTGCCAGTCTTTGCTATTTCCTATGTGCTGTTACCAGAATTATTATTTCTGATCAGAACTGTTCTACCAGAAGTGGAATTTTGCTATTATCAAAAATATTATTCTTTGTTAGTAAAAAGAAGAATCCAATGTTATCTTTTCTAAAAGTAAAGAGGAATAACACTCCCTTAAACTCACTCTCCTTAATTGTACTTGTTTTAATGAGCCTTCTTGCATATAGCAATATCAGCATGCTACTTTATAAATGACAAAGTTATGCTTCCTACTTACTGAATTATTAATGGTATTTAATTTCTCCAGCATTCACTTTAGATTTGAGAGTCATAATCAGAAATGCATTTGCTAATTGATACTAACAGAAGTGGGAGACTTAGCCAATCATATTCTTGTTTCACCACTCTCCAGGCCTGCCTTAAACCAAGTAGTTTATTCAGAAGAACTTGGAGAAATGAGAAGATTTGAATGTTAAATGCAGAGCGATAAAGAAAGGTTGTGAGACATCAATGGAGTGCAGCACTTTTTTTTTTTTTTTTTTTTTTTTTTTGTACCGGGGATTGAACTCAAGTCCTTGCGCTCACAAGGCAGGCCACCGAACCTCTGAGCTAAATCCCCGGCCCAAGCACAACTTTTAGGGTGCAAACAATCCCATTTGGGGCATATGCATGCCATCCCAGAGTCTAACGGGACAGAGAATCAGAATTTTACACTACATTTCTACTTAGACACTCAAAGTGGCTATCAGAGCCTTTTCTCAAAGTGGCTGAAAACAATGCTTCCATTTCTACACTAGTGGTGATTTTTAGTAAAAGAATAAAAGAATAGAATGAAAAAAATATATACATATACCTGACATCTGCACCAAAAATAAACTCCTTTTAACATGATTTTATGTAAAAACATAACTTTAACTTTTTTAATCCTGCAAGATTGTATTTATCACATTGTTCCTCTGTTAAAAATATAATATAAATTCAGCCATAAGTAGAGGTTTTACTCATAACTGACAGTGACTCAAAGGGTCAAAAGAAGAGGAAACAGGCCATGGAAAGCCAAGTGCCAGAGCAGCCTGGAGATCTCATCAACAGGAACATAGACCCCTCATTTATGTCTAGCATGACAACATGTAACTCTGGTCTCCTTCTGCCCTCATGTGCCCCTGTTTAAAATTCATGTGGTTGGAAAAGACACCATCAGCTCCAGCTCGGGACATGAGTCTGTCCCTGTGGTAAGCTTGAAAGTGGGTGGAGAATGGAGAGATTAGATGCAGGGCCTAGTATGAGTCCTCCCAGATCACAAGGGAGGAGGCAAGGCAGTTCTTAAGAAAAGACAATGCTTTTATTAGCAGGAGGAAGAGAGACCAGATGGACCCTGTTCCTTACCCCACAAAGAAAAAAAACAAAAACAGTTAGAATTCCAAGTAAACAACTTAGCACAGTGTCAAGAATATATTTTACAATTCCTGGTTAAAAAAAGAATATATTTTACCTTGAAGCAATAATCATACTGTCTGGATAGGCTTGGAATAAACTAAATAATCAAGACACATTTAATCTTGAAAGCATACTTTATTTGCAGCCTCACAATAGAAGTGTTTTAAGTATTTCTACCTAGTAAATATTTTTAGTCTCTCTATGCTCTTTTAAAAAAAAAATCTTTTTCCTCGACTTTAAGTGGAGATGGCTTCTTTCTTAGCCTAGAAAGAGGCTAGTAGGTGCAAAGTTAAGCAGAAGAACCCCTCTGTTCTGTTCATCTTCAGTGCACAAGCACCACATAGTTCTTCTAGAATTCCCACCTTCTGAGGGAACTCTGATAATTCCACATCCACGGCCAGTGTCCACTGTTCTCATTGTTAGGAAGCCCGGGCCTTGGAATTCCACCAGTTGCACTTATAAGGGCAGGATTTTCAGGTGATGGGTCTTGTTTGTGCTCTGTTAGATAGTCACTATGTAGAAGAAAGAATTCCTAAGGAACAAGCATAGGATGGACACAAGTAAGAACCCATTCCAGTACAAGAAATTCTTGTTGCCTGCAAAATCAGTGTGAGATTAAAATTCTCAAAAGTAATTCTGTTTTGAGTCCTCTTCTACCAGCCCCTCCCAGCTTTGTTTTGAGAGTCTAATCACTGCAAGACACAATTTAAATAACAATATGCAATTTTTGTTCTGTTCTCAGGCTACTCTGGGTCTCCAAGATTTTTCCACTGTATTGTGATGTTTTCTTCCTCCCTCCTGCTCTCCATTTTGCCTTTTTTCCTCCCTTCCTCCCTCCCTCCCTTCCTTCCTTCCTTATGCATTATGTTCTTCTTACTTTCTTTCTCCTTTTACATAAGCACAGAAATATTCTACCCAAAACATACATTTCAGTCTGTGGATGTAGCTGTAGCAAGCTCCTTATAGCAAAGTAAAGAGCATGAGCAGATCAGGCAACAGACCAATATCGTCTCTCAAATACATGGTTTATTCACACATGAAACTCTTGCTTTGTGAGGTGCATACAAATAGGTATAAGGTCCCAATCCCGGTCACTCATTTGAATATGGGATCAAACTGAGTTCAAACCACTCACTAAACAAAGGTTCAGGCCCAACTGGAAGCAGGCTGGGAGAGCCTGCCATTCCAGCAGAGGTCCTTCAGAGTCTACATCCACTGAGGCTAGAGTACGTGGCTAGTGCGGGGAGCTCAGCCATTCCTTGGGGACAGTCATGTGTAATTTGTAGCTCTGCACTGTCTGTTTTTATGTGGTTGTGGTGGTATCAGCCCATCTTATCCACTGTTCTGGGTGTGGTACTTGGGCCATCTGTTCTTGAGTTGTAGTGGTTAGATCTTGGGCGTTACCAACCAGCTTCTTCTCTTGGAAGTCCTAGAATTCCTCCCCTCAGCTGCCCCCATGCTATGATGTCTCCGTGTCCCTAGCCCAGCTGACTCCATGTTCCTCATAGTAGCCTAGTGGGAGAGTTCTTGCCTAGTTTGTTCAAGGCCCTGGACTAAATTCCCAGTACCACAAAAAAAAAAAAAAAAGAAAAAGAAAAAAAAGAAAAGAAAGGGAGAAATGAAAGAAGGGAGGGAGGGGAAAAATGGGAAAAAAATCTAGAGTTGATCAGGATGGAGTAGAGTGCAATAAAATCATTTAAGAAAGTAAGGTTTACAATTCCTAGGGCTGAGTCAATCACTAATAGTGGGACTAAAACAAATCTCTAAAAACTTTCTGAACCTCTGTTTTCTTGTGTCTAGATGGAGATAAATAGAACAATAATTTACTAACATCCTCCCACCCCAGCCAGTTCCATGTCATCTATCAGTCACAATTTCGTGTGTGGCCTTGATGGTCAGTATTCTCCTGAAGTCCTATGAATCCCTTTTTTCTCTGCCAGCCCCCTGTAAGTTCCTTCCCAGTGCTTTCCTGGGAAGAATCCCTCACTGTCTCCTGGGATATTGCTGGTAGAGGGCAGTGTTGTTTTCCAACAGTATAAGACAAAGTCAAGGTTGAGAACCAATGCCAGGATCATCTCAAAAGTTTCTTAGAATTTCACATAAATTCTAAATAGGATTGAGTTCACACTTTTATTATAGCTAGAGATAAATCAAGGACTTCTCTCAGTCCAAGAGAAGACTAAATGGCAGAGACAGAATTTGGCTAGCATTGACTTTGAGAGGAAATCTGTGATAAACGGCACAGGACTATGACAAGCCCTGCACATGGCTCTCCTCATATGGCTCTGTGCTCTTTTCTTCCATGTACCAGTGGGAGAGAGCTAAGAGGCCTTTGTTCTTTTGAAAGCAGAGTGGAACCAGTGAAAGATCAGTCAAAATGAAAACATGGTCTATGGTTCTCATGAATGTTCATTAAGAAAAAAAAAAACTTTGTTCTGTAGCCATGGGATAATACATCTCATCTAGATAGGGGATGCGGTGAGGAATCAGGGCTGACTCAGATGAGGATAAATATTTTGTACTTATATTGTGTATATTTTACTGAAGTAGCACAGCAGCAGCTAAACTAGTAGCTGGGTCAAGGTTGGAGCACCCCATATTGCAATTTAAAATGGAAGATTAACTGGTCCCAATTTTTAAACTATGTGTAAGGTGACAGCTTAAAAAATAAAACTCTCACATCATAAGAAAGAAACCTACATCATTCAGATTTTCAGAGAATATTCAAATGCTAGAATTCTCTATTTTAAAACTCCTACAATGGATAAAGGAATATAGAATGATTTTCTTCCTGGATGATGTATAAAGTTTCCACCAGATTTTCCATTGAGATGGCACTATTTAATAATAGCAAACTATTCATTGTTTATTGTTCTTTCTAATTTTTATTCACTGCTAGTTCTACAATTATAGTAAGCAATTATGTTTGCAATTAAATTTGTACCTGCAGTAAAAACTGGTTTAGACACCAAAAAGCATATTTTAATATTGGAAATATCTCCTTATTTTGAAACCACTCTCCAGGAAGTAGTTGGCCTGAATTAAAAATTTTTTATTTCAAAATAATTCATGTTCAACAGCCTTTATGTAATGGACATTTTACGATAGGGGTATCAGTAAATAATTTGAAAACAACCTTAATGCTAGAAACAATCTAACATAAAGATTAAACACAATGGTTTCACCATACAGCCTGAGTTCTTACTGTGAAATACATGGGACTCTCTCCTCTGGCCCACGTTTCTAAGCACTTTGTACTTTCAATTTACAATACAGGATGATTACCCCACAGTTAGTTTCTAATGGTGGGTCTGCTCTTCTGGGCCTCCATTCATGACTGTTGGCTTATTTGTCCATTTCCTGGTTAGACTGTAAGAGCCCTGCATAAGGCCTTCTGACCATTTCTGCCCCTGTGCAGGCACAGATCCTGACACATAGCTGTCATCCATAAGGATCTGTGAAATTGATTTATCTGAATAAATGGTGTTTTTCCCATGAGACCTTGAAAAAAAGATCATTTCTTCTCTTTAGTACTCTTACAGAATTTTATTCTTTCTGCTGTTTAATTTTTCTTCTCTTTATCGTATGACTGTGGTGGATAAGGCTGACATTCTCCTTTATTTTTTCTCCTTTTGTTATCTCCTGAAACATTTCACCACATGTAATGTCAGATATATTAATTTAATTGACTATAAATAGACTAGGGGAAGATCAAATACTTTAGTAACATTCATTACATATCCACCCCAGATAGCCATGCTCTCTCCTGTCTAGAGCTGCCATTGCTCCAGCACCAGGAAGTTAGCCGCACAGGCGCCCCTGAACCCCCACAACTCCTCTAACTCCCCCCCACCACGTGCTCACTCTTAGACCTCCTGATTGTGCCAGTCTTTGGACCTGCTCTGCAGAGGCAGAATTGGTCATTAAGGGTATTTTTCTGAGTTCCCAACTTTGAACATCTTTAAAGAAAGGGTGTGGGAAACCTGTAGTAGAACTGTGTGGAGTTCAACCCTTCAGGAGGTCAGGGAACTCAATCTGGGCCTTGCAGCCTGAGGTCCCTCTGCATCATGGGGTGCAGCTATCAGCTAACTGAGATCAGGGGTCTTGTGTCCTTGTTTTGTCTGAGGCCCCGTACTAAATGGTAAATATACTATATTGAAAAGTTTGTTCACTGCAAACATGTTTTGGGCTGCTTCTTGATTTCAATTTAATTCAAATGGTTTAAGATTGATAGACTAGTGACTACCACAGGTGGTCAGTTTCCAAGTTGTGCTTGATCTTAATGTGTTGCTGATTGTATCAGTTGGGATAAAGGATTGTGGTTGATTTGATGAGTTGTTTTCTCTGATGTAATGAAGATGAGAACGCCTGTGGGTCGTGAAGCTAGGGCACAACTATATCAGGAAGATTTAGGTGATAACCCAGAGATTAAACCAAGGACAGCCCCATAACAAAAATAAAAATGAGAAAACACTTAAGCAAGACACAAAGACAGACTTCCAGTTCACCAATGGCAAACAGTAGGGCAAATGAAGATGAAAAGTCTGATAATGAACCACCAGGACACCCTGAACTCAAAGCACAGGAAGTAACAAAACAGATCAATCAGGCTCTAGAAAAATTCAAAACAGAAATAATTTCCCAGATAGCCATAGAAATGGTGAGCAAAATGAAAGTCATGATTCGAGACTCTAGAGCAGAAACTAACAAAAAAATTGATGAGCTCAGGACCACGATAGAAGCCGTGAAGGCCCAGCATAAGAAAGAAATGGAAACAATAAACGCCCAACATAGGAAAGAAATGGAATCCATAAAACAGATTTAAATAGATATTCAGGAGATTAAACACTCCATTGAAAGTGTACACAACAGAATAAAAGAATGCAAGGCTAGAATCTCAGATATAGAAGATAAAATTGCAGTCAGGGACCATGAAAAGAGAGGTCTATAAGACTACAAGAGCAAGAAGCAATTTAAATATGTTCAGGGACCATTTTCATCTTCAGAATTAAGGATTATTTTAATCTTACATCATTGCCTTTTCTCTTTTACTTTCCTTTTTAGTTTTATTTTAGGATTCCCTATTTTTAATGCTCATACGAAGATTTATTTAATAGAAATACCGTCAGAATCATAGCAGACTTTTCAACACAAACCCTTAGGGCAAGGAGAGCCTGGAGTGAGATATTTCAAGTACTAAAAGAGAAGAACCTCCTACCTAGACTGATGTATCCTGAAAAATTCTCTTTCAAAATGGATGGGGAAATAAGATACTTCCACGACAAAGAACACCTGAGAAACTACATGAATACCAAACCAGCACTACAAGCAATTCTAAACAAGATCCTAGAAAAAGACAATGAAGGTAACAATACTGTGAGGCCCAACAGAGCAAATCAAATAGGCAAGGCAAGAAACTAAAAGGAGAAGGTGAAAAAGTCAAAAGAGTCAACAAAAGGCCAATCATATGACAATAATAAGTCAGTACATATCAGTTATAACCATCAGTGTCAATGGCCTCAACTCACCAATCAAGAGAAATAGACTGGCAAAATGGAATAAGAAGCTATTGATGCATAATATACTGCTATTATTGGTCTTTGTCTTTTTATATACTGCTATTATTGGTCTTTATATATATTGGTCTCTTATATACTGCTATTTTGGTCTTTTATATATATAATTTGAATTTTTGGAAACTTTCACTCTGCTGTCAACTTTGGAAAAAGTTATCCCAATTTACTGGGTTGAGTTGACATTGTACAGAAATTGACAGCCATATTGGTCTAGAAATGTTAATTTTTTTATTTTAATTTTTTTCCATTTGTATAGAGGTAACACACTGTATTAAATATGTAAGGTCATATCTATGTGGGTTTGATTACAGAAACTAATAAAGTATTCTCTAAATAATGAAAAAAAAGAATAAGACTACAAGAGCAAGAAGCAATTTAAATATGTTCAGGGACCATTTTCATCTTCAGAATTAAGGATTATTTTAATCTTACATCATTGCCTTTTCTCTTTTACTTTCCTTTTTAGTTTTATTTTAGGATTCCCTATTTTTAATGCTCATACGAAGATTTATTTAATAGAAATACCGAATAGTTTCTCTGGTGTGAAAAACTATGATAGTACACAGGATCCTAATGAGATAATTAATAATGTGAAATAGGAAGTAAAGGGCTAAAAGTGTAGGGAAAGTGGGAAGGGTGGGGGAAAGGTAATAAGAGAGAGGAAAAAAATATGAGAAACTGAAAAAATGGAAATAAACTGTTTGTAAATGGGGAGGGGAGGAGGGGGTGAAGGGAGGGCAGGGACAAGGGAAAAAATGAGAATCAAGAGAACCAAGACCTGTCATGTAAAGGTACAGGATCCCAATAATGAATGTAACTGTATTGTATACCTAGATTGCACCAATAAACTCAGTTAAAAAAAAAAAAACAACATTCATTGGTGGCATTTTATTCAGTTTTCTCAGTTAGCATTTTTTAGCATTTTCCAAGATATCAGACACTATATTTGATGTCATAATAAAGTCAATTTTTTTTAGTATTAACAATAGCTAATGTGGCAACAGTTAAAATATTCAACTACTTAAAGTGTCCAATAATAAAACAATGGTATATAATAAGCCTTCAAAAATACTTCTTGAGGTCCAGGGATTTGGCTCAGAGGTTCTGCCTCCTGCCTCACAAGCACAAGGGCCCAAGTTTGATCCCCAGTACTAGAAGAAGACAAAACAAAAAAAATAAAAAACACTTCTTGACCAAATGATTTTTCTTAAAAATACAGCCCTTGGGATTTTTATGTTCTGTAACTTGTTTTATGAAGCTCATCCGGGGCATGAGGACTGGCACAGAGCCACCAGGATCAGCTGCCCCTGTGAGTCCAGAACCTGGTCGTTGTGTGCTGTAGCCCTTCCTCTTCCCTTCCAGCCTTTCCCATGGAGCCAGCTGTGGTTGGAGTCTATCCACTGGCTGTAGCAGTATGCATTAGAGTGTCTTCACCAATCCCAAAGTTATCCAACGGCAAAATGACTCAGTTCTAGATTCATTCTTTGCCACTGACAAATTAACATATAATTTACACTAGAAATGATTGCATCTAACTTCCTAGAGTTTCACAAAGTACTTAGAAGGAAAAGCACTCCAACATGAAGAAGTTACTTGTAATGCAATTTAGAATACATATATGTAGCACTTTCTCCTAATTGTGAAAGTAAGTTTCAAGACTCCTGGTCAATGCCTGAAATCTCTGATAATACTAAACCCTATGTACACTATGTTTTTTCTTAAATTTACATATCTATGAGAAAGTTCAGTTTATTAGTAGGGACAATAAGAGATGACTGACAATACTAAAGTGCAATGATTACAAGATTAGATTTATTAAGAATAAGAGTTGTATGAATGGTATCTCTAAAATTCATATCATTTTTATCTTTCATCTCACTAAAGGGATGTACCATGTGATTGATTTGTGTAATTTAATCAATTTTGCATCCTTGGGATAAATTCCAATTAGTCATGATGTAGATTTTTTGACATTTTTTTCCTTCAGTTTGCAAGTCATTTTTTGAAGATTTTTACCTCTATATTCACCAGTCATTGGGCGATAGGCTTCTCTCTTAACACCTTTGGCTTTGATGTCAGGGTGAGGCTAAACTCATAAAATGAATTTGAAAGTGTTTACTTCTACTCTTTGAAAATGTTTAAGAGGATGCAGTAATGATTCTTTGAATGTTTGCTAAAATTTAACCATGAAGCCATCATGTCCAGGGCTTTTCTTTGTCTTGTTTTGGTACCAGGAATCAAACTCAGGCCCCTGCATTTGCACAGGGCAGAACCATTGAGCCAAATCCCCAGCCCTCAGGGCTTTTCTTTGTTGGAGATTCACACTTACTGTCCTACTGAAAATTATAAAACACTAATGAAGGAAATTTAAAAAGATACAAATAATTGGAAATATATCCATGCTCATAAACAAAACAATTAATACTGCATAAATGCCCATACAAATCAAAGCAACATAACTGTTTAGCAGGATTCTCATTAAAATTCTAATGACATTTATCATACAAATGGAAAAAATATTCTAAACTTTGGGTGGAACCACAAAAGATACTAAACAATCTTTAGAAAGAAAAAAAAGCTAAAGGCATCACACTTCTTGATTTCAAAATATGTTTCAAAGCAACAGTAACCAAAATAGAATGTACTGCCATAAAAAATACATAGATCAATGGAACATGAAAAAAATTCAGAAATAAACTGAAGCATAAAATCAATTAATTTACAACAAGCCTTCTAGGAGAACATAATAGCGAAGGGATAATCTCCTCAAAATTAGGCATTTGGGAAATTGGGAGAGAGGGGAGGAAGGAATGAAGGAACGAAGGAATGAAGGAACGAAGGAAGGAAGGAAGGAAAAAGAATTTCAAACATCTTACAGCACATACAATAATCAACTTAAAATAGATGAAAGACCTAAACTCATAAGGCTAGAAACAATGAGATATCTAGAAGAAAAATAAAACAGAAAATATCACAGAACACTTGTTTGAGTGACAAATTTTTAGGGGGGAGAGATATCATACCAAAAGCTCTGGCAATAAAAGTAATAAAGAAGCAGTACTAAGACTAAAAAGTTTTGATTTTTACATTTACAGAATGAAAACACAGACTTTAGATTGCGAGAAAAAATTCACAACCCCCCGATAAAGGGTCAGTATCCAAAATACATCACCTACACAGCTCAATAGCAAAGAAGCACATACAGTTTAAAAGTGAGCAAACGAGCTGAATAGGCATTTTTAAAAGAACACGTGAACATGGCCAAAGGATATACAAAAGGGAGTTCAGCATCCCTTAGCATCAGGGAAACGCAGATCAGACTCACAATAAGCTGTCACTCCATACATCCCATGCCTCCTAGAATGGCTATGACAAAAGACAAGAGAGGCATGTGCTGTTGAGAATGTGGACAGAAGGGGACTCTTGTTCTGCTGGTTAGAAAGCAAATCTTTGTAGCAATTATATAAATCAGCATGCATATTACTCAAAACTGTAAAAAGTCTACAAGCATGACCTAGAAGTCCTTTGGTTGGATATACAACTGAAGGAAAGGAAATCGGCATCTTGTTGATTTGTCTTCTCAAGTTCATTGTGGCTTTATTTACAGTAGCCAAGATAAATAACCAAAGTGTTTGTCCATGAATAAATTATAAATTGTTGCATGCATATATTCATAGATATATGTATGCATGTATGTACAGGAAGCTTTCAAAAAAGCCAGACGTTTCGACATTTATGACAATTATGGGTGAAACTGGTAAGAGTGCTGCATGAAACACAGCTGGCACAGAGATTTTGTGTGATTTCACCTATGTGCAGAGGTAAAAAAAAAAACAACAAAAAAGGGAAATATGTAGATGTGGAAAATAAGTGCTGATTAGCAGGGGTGGGGTGTGGAGAGGAACTAGAGAGGAATACGTTGAATTAGGGCATAAAGTTACAGCTATGTAGGATGAGTACATGTGGAACTCTAATTCACAACGTGAGTATAATTAAAATGTTATACTGTACACTGGAAATTCGCTAAAAAGAGGATGTTAGGTGTTCTCACTATGCACACATGAGTGATATTTTAAATAATGGACATGTTAACTTGCTTAGCAATGTAACCATTTTGCAATATGTAAGTATATAAAAATATCATGTTTTACTTAAAAATATAAAATTTAAAAATCAACACTGATGAATATAAAATACATTATTATTATATTTTTGTCATAACTTTTTTCTTATATGGTTTAAAAGACAAATGCTTTAAAACAATAATTAAGATCTGAATTGGCTGAAAAATAAACATAGGAAATGTAATTTTCCAGCTCTTTTTTATAGGCTTTTTGAAAAGTGATTTTTGTCTGCCACTTAAATCACATAAAATGTTTGAAACTTTATTCATTGGTGAGCATTCCAGAATATATTCTTCCAAATTCTAACCTTCTATTCTAACCTTCGTTCTTTATTCCAATGATTTGCAAATTTTTTTAGTGGAAACTAAGAATTGTTAAGAATCTCTATGCCTTCATTTTTGAAACAGTTGATAATGGCAAGCCAAGGTGTATCTCATTCTATTTGTTTTATTGTTTGCTCCTTTGTTTGCTTGTTTGTTTGTGCAGTTTTATCTAGCATCTGACAGCATAAGGGGTACTTGGGCACAAAGAATTGCATCTTGCCTGTGATTAACTCACAAGCTATCCAACCCTAAAGCCCAAGCTGTGATTCCATGACAAAAATGTATTTTAAAAGTCTTCCTTCTTTCCTACTTGGGAGAGTCCCGGGCTGAACTCACTGGGTTTTACACTGATTATTCTGTATTCTTCAATAAATTACTTGTGGTCTCTATAGCGGAGACATCATGATTAAATTAAGGAGGAAACATTCATTATTCATCTGTGTTTCAGTATGGAGGGGAAGATTCATTAGGTCATAGTTTATGGTATTTTTGTTTTTAGCAATTCAGTAGCCCAAAACATAGATTGTTCCAATTTCTTTAATATTATCTACCTTAGAATGTTCACATAAACTTGACATTCAAAATGTGGCTTGATAGCCACACCATTCCAGCAGCATTCTAGGTTCTGGAGTTGACATCAAGTCATCCTACATTGCTCGGTATAGTTGGAAATAAATTCTGCATTCTATTCAGAAGCAAAGGACACATGACTGATCACAGTAGCACAACTTAAAACATACAGAATCTCACTAAAGTCTTCCTCTCTAGAATTCACTTTTGAGCCCAAACTAAGCAAGGTAAATTATATTGCCAGAGGTATTTTTTAAAGAGAAATTTATTAGAAAATGAAAAATAGAGGTTAATTTCCCATGGTCTCAACAACCTTACCTGGGGCATCACTGCTGCTGTTCCCTTGAATTTGATTCCCTGTACAATTTGCTTCTCTTCGGGTTAGCCTGGCCCACAGCCGGACAAGCCCATCTGAGCAGCTCAGATGAACTGAGGATTTGTTTTTAAATTTGTAAAGTAAAAGCTTGGGCCACAAATAATATTAAATAGCAGATCACAGGTTGATCCTGAACATGACTCCTTTAAGGTACTCTTTTTAAATTTGAGGCAATATCATACATGAAAATGATTCCCAGGGATGGAGAATTGAGTCAAATAGGAACCAACTACCTCAGAAGATTTTTCTTTTTTAACCATATAAATATTCGTACTTTTGATTCCAACCCTGATCCCAATTTTCTAACTCTCTCTATATTTAAGTGTTTTCAATTGGCAGGGAAAAAAAATTTTGATTTTTCTCTATGCCCAGCATCTTCTAATATCACAGTTTTCAGGGATTATTGAACTGGGTTTTATGTTGCAATATTTAGAGCTGAAATAATCAGTGGTTTCTTATTTGACAAAAATAAGGAAGTAAGCTAAAAATCAAATAACAAATCTTTTAGCTCTCAACTATGAAGGGAAAAATTAGAAGGGTGTGGGACTTCCAGAGTTCAAGATCGTTGATGCCCCACAAACTAGGGATTGCTCCCTTTTCCAGAATCCATTCCACTAAGGTGAGCTTGGAAACGGATGTTCTTTGAAGGACAAAGATGTCATTTGCTTGCCATATATTTCAGTTATTGCTGTTTTTTGAAACTACATTTAAGAAAAACTAGCACCAAAAATATTGTTATCCATGAGCTTTTTCTCTAAAGAATTACAGTTACTTGTAGCTTGATAAAGAACAAATGTTTTGAGGATGCACAAGCATGGATGGTACAAATCAATCATTTCACGTGGCTTCTCTTTAAAAATTTTTAAAGAATTTATTAGTGCATGTTTGTACTGCATAATGATTGCATTCATCATGGGGAGGCCTCTCGATGCATTTCCAATATACAGTCAACAGAAGATGTTGGGAGGCTGCTGGTCTATACTGTTTTTCCTAGAAACACTTTTTAGAAGTAAAGTGAGTACAACCTAAAATAATGACAAAACTATGGTATAGTAAAAACATATGCCAGAAACACCATTTTGTTACTATTATAAAGTATCACAGACTGTACATAATTATGTGTGCTGTTGTTTTTACATAACTGACAGTGTAGCTCTTCTATTTACAACAGGATCGCCACAAACACAGGAGTAAAATATTGCAGGTTATCTCAGCTGAGACATGAGAAAACAACCACATCCTGAAATGTCTTTTTGAAACCCCAATTCCATCATCTAGATAACAGAATGTGGCATTTTATTTCATTCAAGTTTATGAATTCAGGATTCAAGTTTATGAATTCATGAATTCTCTGCCTCAACACTAATAGAGTATAAGAACAATACAGACAGCACCTTTAATATAGCAAGCACTGCTCATTACACGTATTATTATCTGCAATCTACTAAACAATGCTGTAAGGTAACAGCCTGCTTGTCTTCATTTGTCACATGAATAAACTGAGTCACAGAGAGCTTATCTAGAGTCATAGCACTCCTGGAATATTGAGCTGGCTGCCAGAATTCAAAGCCTAGGTTCTGAAATGCAGGGTTGTGTTCCTACCAACAAACAAATGAATAAATATTTCTATTCTCACACTTTGAACAAATAATTTCTGGAGTTGAGCATAATCATAATGCTCCTAGGGCCTTGCTTTCCTCCCTGAAGTTGTTTGAGCTCCTCCATAATGCCTTTTTTTTTGTCTTGTTTTGTTTTGTTTTGGTACCAGGGATCAAACTCAGGACCTTAAGCTTGTAAGACAGGCACAGTGCCAGTGATCTACATCTCGGGCTCCTTAATGTCTGTTTTAAAGCATTTTTCAACTTGTGTCATCTTCACAGTGTACAAGATACAAAAGGAGAAACCAATTTAGACAATTCTTCTCTGTAAAGCTGGCCCAAAAAGTTGAGTTTCTAGATTTAATGAACATAAACACACACACACAAATACAGAATGCCTATTTAATTTAAATTTTATAAAAACCGTGAACACTCTATTTAGGATAAATATATCCTGTACTAAATTGGGGTATATTTATTCTAAATATTTATCTGAAATTCAAACTTATCTATGTGTCTTATGTTTTATCTGCCAATACTCCTCTAACAGTTTAGTGAAATTTAAAATTTTTAGACAATGAGATAACTTTATTTTTGTTATCTTTCTGGCTATAAGGAAAAAAGATCAGTCACTGAGTTTTGAAGGCTTACTAGTGTATCATATTTATTTCTGTAGCTAAAAATATTCAAATGAGAAGGCGAACAAGGGGAGAGGAGGAAAGAAGAGATAAGCAAAAAAAGAATGGAAAAATAAATGGAAACAAGGCTTTCATAGATAAAGAAGGGTGGGAGTTGAAGGAAGGGGAAGAGAATTGGAAAAAAAGAAGTATCAAGATATGTCATGCACAGGCACAAATTTCCTGTGAGCAACGTTATCATTATGTGCATCTAAAATGTGCCAGTAAGATAAAAAGTGAAAAAACATTGTTAGTATACAGTGTACACAAACACCTACTTTAAAAAGTTAAAAAAAAAAAATTTAGCATAGGTATTGCTTAAATTAAAGGAGCTGATAAATTTAGAGTCTTCATAAACATATACAGCAACACACCTATGTAGTGGGTACATGAGTGTAACACCCAGAGAAGAAAACTCAGAATTGTAATTTTGTTTTTTTTTAAGATTAATATGTGGGGTCTCTCATTCACTCACCAAGCTTATGAAGTCTATGTCCCAGGCTATCACAGGCACTGAAGATATGAAAACAAACTCAGAGTTTGATGAAAGCTACAGAAAGAAAAGATTAGCTAATCTAGTGGACATTTTCTGATGCTTTCATCTTTATCTATATTTTAAATGATTTTTTTTCTTTTGTGAAATAAATATGCTTTAGCAGGTCATTCAGGAATACATGTAATTAATTTCCTGTTGGCCTCTGCTAAACTCATCAACTCTCTGTAGTCCTGGCTGGTGCCTGTTATGGGAGCTCGGTACTAATTCAGCAAACAAGCTTTTTTTAATTATTATTGCGTCTCACATAGACCCGAGTCGCAGCGGGGTTTACAAGAATCTCGGCTTTTCTCTATCACCAGACATCATGGATTTTAAGACTGTAAGAAGTAATACTTCTGATGACCTTAACAATGAGCAAGCATGTAATTTGAAACTGTCAGGAAAAAATCTAGCCATGCTTTGTAAAGAATAATCTCATTAGCAACTTTGTGCTAAAAACAAAAGCCAGCTTCATTGTTGCAAAAGAACAAAATAGAAAAATTGTACATAGAACCCACTAATTATATCCTACAAAGCATAAAGTTGATGTAGGAAGGTCTGTAACCAAAATTTATTTGCCTAGCATATGGCACGTTTGTACATCATTCTATGAATACTAAATACTACATGATTTTCTGGAACATCTTTGATTAATTGTGTAACGGTGTCTACCAATTGCTCCTCTTGATGTTTAAGAATACCTAAAAGATTCCCCAGAGCAGCAAAGCACATGAGATAATGATCTGAAATAAAGGAGAGAAGCAACAGTCCGTGGGGAACACTCAGAACTATTTAGCACCATGCTCTGTGCCTGGCATGCAAAAAAAGGACAATAAATATGAAGGAACAATATGATTGTTCAGTGTTGGATACATAGGAATGCGACATGATGGAAAAATTGGGGTAGATCAGCTCAAAATATCTACAGCTGATTTTTAAATCTGCTCTGCCTTAACTTTTGGGGATGTGGCAATCTGTACCCATATTGGTGTTGTAAGGAAAGGAAATGGACACTTACACAAGGACCCAGAACTATTCTCTGATGCTGTCCTCAAAACTTGCACAATAAACCACCTGTCACGTAAAAGTACAAGATCCCAATAATGAATGTAACTGTACTGTATACCTAAAATGGACCAATAAACTCAATAAAAGAAAAGAAAACTTGCACAATCAATCCTATATCCTCGTTTGCCAACATTATTTACCCATGTGATTAGCCTGGGAACAATGTATGGACTCTCTCAAATACAGTCATCTCCTAGACACTACGATCTGTTTTGAAAGACTCACATATTCTTAAATTTAATGGACTTTTGTATTTGCCTTTGAACCATTTGTTGCATAACGAAAACAAGGATGGTCAATTAAAGTCAATTTGAAAAGCCAGAGCTTCTCAATACAGTCAAATCACACAAGGAAAATAGTATTAGTGTCACCATTTGCTGTGACTTTTGATCAACAGGTCAGTCAAATGACCTGACCAAATGTTCCCTTGCCTAACTATCCATCTTCACGTGACAGAATTCTCAAGCTTTCTCCAGACTCATACACCACTAAACTCAAAGCATGTGAGCAACCCTATTTGTAGTCAGTGAATCCTCTAATAATTCTGTCAGTATTTTCCTATTTTATGTCATGTTTTTTTCCTATTTTGTGTCACTATTTTTACTCACAGTCATTTTAAAGCAGGTTATAAAAACAAGTCCAGCTTTCCAATAACTTGAGGTTATAAAACACAGACTTGAAGACTCTAATTTAGATGTTTTGCATCTAATATTGCTATCAGCAAAGACATTTAGAAATTATTACATCCACTTTAAAGGCAAAACTCAGTCTCAAGAAAGTCTGTGTAATTTGCCCCAAGTAACACAATTAGAAAGTATATTTTGAAATGATTAATAATTATGGCCTAAATAAAATTTCTCTGTGAAATCATCTGAAATTGGGCCTAGGGCAGATGCTATTCTCTTTTGTGTTCTGTCGTTCATTTTGTTTGGCATGTACTTGAGCGAAGCTATTTGTCCACATTGTATTTTCTAAGTATGCTCCACCAAAACTGTCAGCCTGCAAAACACTTTGAAAGCAAATGGAAGGATTATATCACGAATCAGCTTGCCCTACAAACATGCAATAGAACTGTATTTTCTGGAGAAAATCCAGTATTCTGGCCTCACATTTGTAGGTCCAGAGCATGCCTGTGATCCGCAGTCTTAGATGAAGGCCTGCACCTTTAGACAGAGACAGAGCAGCTCTACACAAGGAGGGAAAACTGAGTGAATCACAGAGCTCACAGCCTGTCACATAGTTCATTTTTGCACACAATCCATGCTACTGAATCCCTTGAAGAAGTTTACATTTCTTTGGTCCATGTAGGAACTTTTCTCTTCATGAGTAGAACAGTTCCTTTGAATTCAGTACTCTGTCCATTCCATTTCTCTTTCTTGCTCTATTAAAGAAGAAAATCTTGTATTCCTATTCATCTGTGATCCTAGGTTTATTCTGAGCAGATAGCTAGAACCAGGGCAGTTGGAGAACAACTCACTGCCCTCCTAGGGAGATTTTGCCAAGTCAGTTTCCTAGGAATCACTTTGCCCTTTGCTTGTTTCCTCTGGATGGGATAAATCAATTTCACTGAAATCATTTTAATCTTTCCTGCGTAACTTGCTGGGTTGCATGGATGCGAATCTGAGTGGTGAGCCCCAAGTGTTTCAGCGTTCTTCTCCTGGCTCCCTAAACTGCCTGGAATGCTTCGCTCTTCCAAGGTTTACATTCCGTCGGGGTCTCAACCTGGAGCAAATCTGCTCTCTCCGAAAGCAGTGTTCTGTCGTCTCTCGCTGCCTTTTTTCACCTCTAATAAAACCATCCTGGATAATTACTGGATGAGGGAACATCAGGCTATATGAAACTTCCCCGATGGCAAAGAGGTTAAAATGGGGAAGGAGCAGGATGCATCTGAGTGCTGACTACCAGTGGAGGACAAAAGTCATTTGGAAAATTGTGTTCTTTTCTAGCAGTAAGCTTCATAGCAGTCCCCACCCTTGGAGATGAAAAAGCTTCAGGGCTGTACAAATAACAATGATCAGATCAGAAACTGTTAAAAGCATAAGACAGATAAATCCAATGAGAAACCTTTAGAGGGAAGAAGATAAGCAGTGCTTTAAGTTAAAATGTCAGTGAAGCTATATCTCTCTAGAGGTGATGTGTTTTCTTTCTCACTGATTAGAAAGAGAAAAAAAAATGCACGCGCATTTAAAAGAGAAACGTGTCTCCCACCAAAGGCTGCCATCTGCCTGGTAGCCACTTGCTTCCTTTGGATCAAACAGTGTCATCACGAGGCAACTCGCCTTCATCGTTTTTAAAAAGTTGGGACCTACAGTATGTGTCAGTCAGGTAGAAAAGTAAATGTTAAACACATGAGCAAATTTAGAATGAGGGAAAATGCACAGTGGGAGCCCACTCACATTCAAAATTGGGCTGTCGAGCACCAACAGATAGAACAGTGATGTATTACACATTGCCTCGTCCAGGTCGAAGAGGTTACCAAATATTACAAGAACAATAATGTGAAGGAGTCCACTCAGTAAGCCACCGATCACACAGCCCCATCTGGACTAGGCTTCTGTTTTTGTTTTGTTTTGTTTTCTTTGTTTTTTGGTACCGGGGATCAAACTTGGGACCTTATGCTTGTGAGACAGGTGGCAGACCACTGAGCTAAATCCTCGGCCCCTAGGCTTCTCTTTTTTTTTTTTTTTTTTTCCCTTTAAATTGTTGAAGAAATTAGAATCTTTAGTTATTGCTATTATGTTTTCTGGCAGTTGTGTCCTTATATACCACATTTCTCTTTGGTATTTCAATAACCGGGAATGTTTTCCAGTTTGGTATGAAATCTACAGCTTTCCACATGCTTCTCAGAAGAATCATTTTGAATCTTTCATTTTATATCTTTATTGCAATTTTTTTTTTTTTAATACCAGGGATTGAACTTGGGTCGTTGTGCCTGCAAGGCACTGACTCATTTTTAAACAGCTTTACGAAGGTACAATTCACAAATCATAAAACTCACCAATTTAAATTGAACAACTCAAAGATGATAGAGTTGCACAACCATGGCTATGATATTTTCCTTTGTCTTTGTCTTTCTGCAATTGGTGTACAAACATGCCCAGTGTGTTTTATTGGGTATTTATCCAGTCTGGTATTCACGGAGCTTCCTGGATTTGTGGTTTCCTGTCTGCCATTAATTTGGGAAATCTCTTGACCATTATTACTATTCAAATATTTCTTCCACCCCATTTTCTCTTTCTTCTTTTGACATTTTAGTTATGCATGTAGTATTCCTTTTGCAACTGTTCCAAGGCTCTTAGGTGTTCTGTTCTAGCTACTTATCCTTTATTTTTTCTTTACCCTCTTAACATTTAAGTTTGGGAAATGTCTATCATTTGCCACTAAATTTTTTAATTCTAAAATTTCCTTTGGTTCTTTCTGGGAATTTCTGTCTCTTACATTATCCATTTTTTTTCCTCAATACCTTCATTCACTAAAGATTTTAACATGCTACAACTTATTTTGAACTCTGTGATAATTCCAGTATCTGTGTTCTGTCTCTGCCTAAATTAGACACTGATCTATTCATATTTTTATTTTTCTTTATGGCGCACTTTGTAATTTTCTTGTTGTTAAAAGGAGAACAAGTTGTATTAGATTATAGGAACTTAGGTAGGCAAATAGGCTCATACGGTGAGGGTAATATGGTTTATAGCTTTATGTCTCCCAAAGTCTCATGCACACAGAGGCGGGGCTTATGAGAGGTGATTGGCTTATGGGAGTACTATAGCTAAGTGTGACGCTAGGTGGTGGCATCTCCTGGGAAGATTTGGGTCCCTGGTGGTGTGACCTTAGAGTGTATCTCCCTTCCCATTTCCTCCTTCACTCTCTGTTTCCTGGCTGGAGGACATGAGAAGTCTTTCTCTGTCAAGCCCCTTTTCCAGGCTGTTTCTTCCTGGAATCCAGCTGACCATTGGTTGAAACATGAGCCAAAGTAAACCGATCCTTCTTTAAGTTACAGGTGTCAGGTATTTTGTCCTAGCAATGCAGAGAGTCATTAAGACATGGGGTTTATGGTAACCAAGGGTATGGTGCAGCCTATTCCTAATACTTGCTCTAGCTATCAGTGCTAGTCTTTACATTATTATGGTATCCTTGTTTTTGTCTCACCTCTTCACTTTGAGTATCCCTAAGTGCTCCTTCGCAGGAGGAATATGTGTTTTGCAGTTTTTTGAACTATCACGCCCTGTTACTGTACTACAGATTTCTGTGGTGATAAGGAGTAGGGGAAACAGAAGCATCCTACAATCTCATGATTAGATATTTGTCTTTTAACGGGCCCATGTCTTTCTTGGAGCTATGATCCTCATGAGAGTTTCTCCAGTGTTACAATTGTTCTTTATACTCAACTCCCTTTGTTGGCTGCAGTAGTCCCAGTCTATCTCCTCCAAGACCTAATGCCTGATGGGGCTGTATTTGTTGTCCTTGAGTGGCACAGGAGAGATAGAGGGAGCTACAGTAAGAGGAATAACCTTTGTTCAACTGAGATAAGGCCCTTCTTCTTCGGACAGTTTTGATCCTGTTGTGTGTATGCACATGTTCATTTCTCTGGTGAATCCTGAGTGATATCAAAATTATAATTTAAGTTTCTTTAAATTGGGAGTTTTTTAGACCATTTACATGTAATTGCAAATATGTTTGGATTTAGGTATGTTATTTTCTTCCAAGAGTTCTTTTTGTTTCCACTTTCCCAATTTATTTTGGGTCATTTGAATTTTTTAACATTCTATTTCTATGTATCTATGTGATTTTGGATACTTCTTTGTACAATTGTTAGCAGTTGTTCTATGAATTATAAGACATGCTTCCAAACCCTATTTAGAATTAATATTTTATCAAATTAGTATGAATGTAAAGTTGTTATCCTGATATAGGTCCCCCTACTTTCTCCCTTTTGTGTTATAAATATGTTAAACATAAAATACTTTATAAACTTTAAATAAACAAAAATAAACTTTTACTCCAAAAAATGTAAAAGTATAAAAAATAAACATTAGACTTAATGTTTAACATATTTATAGCATAAAAGGGAGAGAGTAGAGGGACCTATATCATGATAAGAACTTTATAGCATTCATCAACCATTTCCTGTTTTGGTTGTAATTTAAATCATATGGAGAATATTGATATTGTGTCTTAATAGTCACTAGATATGACTGGGTCCAGGATGCAAGTTTTAAATTGCCTTCAAAAGATGGTGATTTTGTGGTAGCATGGTTTTCAAAACAGTTGCAGTGGTACTCAGCTCCATCCCACTAAAGAGTTAAATTGCATCGATTTTGGAGCTTCATCTTTGGTTGTAATTTAAATCATATGGAGAATATTGATATTGTGTCTTAATAGTCACTAGATATGACTGGGTCCAGGATGCAAGTTTTAAATTGCCTTCAAAAGATGGTGATTTTGTGGTAGCATGGTTTTCAAAACAGTTGCAGTGGTACTCAGCTCCATCCCACTAAAGAGTTAAATTGCATCGATTTTGGAGCTTCATCTCTAGGTCAAGTCTTAGTCATTGAATTCCAGTTAGAATCAAATGCACACATTTTCATGTATAAATGGGTCCAGAACTTCATAAATGGGCTTCGTTTCTCTTATTTCTCTATTTCTACCATCTCTCTGGTACTTTTTATATGTAATTCCCCATGGCTTATCTTTTTGGTCCTATGACCATAAATCTGAATTGTTCACTACTTTACCCTCCAGTAGGAAGCCAGAGAGAGCAGGAAGAGTTTGGACTTTCCATTGTGGAACTGCAGGAGGGGAAGGAGTTATTTCTTCAGAGTTTGCATTTTTCTAGTCTCCTCTTACTGTTTTTATTTCAAGGCTTCTGTCTTTGGAATATTGATTGGAGTCTGGGGTATGAAATTTTTTAACTTCTATGTATTTATTTTGTTGATACCACGGATTGAACTCAGGACCTTGAGTTTTCAAGGCATGGGGAAGCACCACTGAGCTAAATCCCCGATCCTGAAAGATTTTAATTTTAAAGGAGGAAAAACTTAATAGAACTTTTGCTGCTTTCTCTGATTAAGAAGATCCACTTTCAGTCCTTTAATAATAATTAATAGGTTTTGCATGAATATTTCTGCAACACAGGGTCTACTTTTAGGTTTGGACTCTAAAAGCAAAAAAATCTTTAATAGCAATAAAGAATGTTACGTAGTGGTTTGATTCAATGGGAAGCTTTATGTGTCAAGTAACATAAAATGTGTGTGTGTGTGTGTAAATATATTTCATCAACAATCACAATTCAGAATATTTTGCCATAGCAATTGACTGATTGAATAGGCTGAATACAGACGATTTGAAAAAGCAGCAATTAAAATTTTTCTCTGATTATATTTTCGTATACAACACTGCTATCAACAAAGCAGAATATGTCCCTTGAAAGCATATATGGAATGTTTAGAAACTTGAATCATTATCTGAATGGGTCATAAGTCAAATCTTAATTACTTTGAAAGAATTAGTAATCTGGCCACAACTTGGTTAGTAATAATAGACTACCCACTACATACTTATGGGCCTCGGATTCATGAATGAAATAGTATGCAATAAAATTATTTTCAAATTGATAAAAAATAGTTGAAAAATCCCATGTGGTTAAACACTTTTAACACTGATAAATATTAACTGAAAAAAAAATCCTTTGGAAAAGAAGTTGGCACATTCTAGTATGGTTGAAGGCCTTGGTATCAAATGATCCTACTATTCCACTTGTAGGTGTATTACTTGTAGGTGTAGGTGTATACCTTTCAAGAAATGTTGAAATATCAAATACAATACATATAATACTCAAGTGTTCCAAGCAGTGGAAGAAACTATAATAAACTAAAAAGTCTAAATGTACATACAGTAGGATGGATATCTCACTATATATTTTAGAATACTTCACAAAAGTGACAGATAATTCAGTTTTCTCTGTACAAAAGCAAAACAATAAATGGTAAAAGTTAATGTGATATTAAAGTTTATATGGATGAACAAATATACAAGAGTAGAAATAAAAACACTAAGAAATAAAATCTCAGAGGAAGATTTCAGACTTTGAAACATATTATAAAGATGTTGAGGGGCCGGGAATTTAGCTCAGCGGTTCCACCTCCTGCCTCACCAGCGGAAGGTTCTGAGTTCGATCCCCAGTACAAAAATAAAGTTACCAGTGTGGTCCTAGTGCATGCCTAGAAAAACACAACAGTGAAATAAAATAGAAAGCCCTGAAGTAGACTTGAATATATACTGAAATTTACATGCATTCAATATTTGATAACGGTGGCACCTTAAATGACTAGACAAAGGATGGAGGGAGTGAAGGGAGGGCAGGGATATGGGGAAAAAATAAGAACGAAGACACAACATGTAGAGGTACAATGATAAATGTAACTGTATCGTATACCTAAAAAGTACCAATAAACAATGAAAAAAAAATGATCAGGACAAAGTCTGATTTCATAATACATAGCACTAAGGTACTGTTCAGGTACACAAAAGTAAATTCAAATTGTTTAGGGAACTATATGAAAAGAAAACATTTAGGCACTAGAAGCAAGCATTAATAAAGTGGTATTTAATTTCAGTGTAGAAAAAAAATTTAAATGTTACTGAAAATGCAGAGGAAGTAAAAGAAAACATTTTAAGTTTCAACATATAGAAACTGAAATTTTGTACGGCACAAAGTGTCAGAAATAGAGTAGCAATAACAGTTTAAAAAAACAGCCAACAATCTAGAATGAAATATTTTTACCTTACCCTGTAGATAAAATTTAAGAACTCTTAGAGAGGGACAAATGAACAAAATTCTGACAGGAACCTCTGAAAAAGTCATGAATAACTAACCCAGAGAATGATATTAGTAAGCCCTGAAATGTGGGGAAATGTTCAGATTCACTGATAACAAGGTAACATGAACTGAAACAGCCCTGAGATATTGTAGTTCACTGATAAATGGACAAAAATAACGAGTATCCCAGCACATTCTGTTCTGTGGCTGTGGGTAAACAAGCAGTCTGGGCCAGTGCTGATGGAGGTGCACACAGCCTCAGACCTTCTAAAGGAGAATAATTTTTGACTCAGGCATCAGTTGTTAGGAAGCCACCCTTAAGAACATCTCCAACATCAAAAAAATCACATCGATGGCAGCCTTGTTTTTAACTACAAAATATAGGAAACAATACAAAAACACACCCTTGGGGGTGTCTATCTACTTACTGGTATAACACACAATTGTAAACAGGGATAAAAATGAATGGGAAACTTACCTGGAGGGATTTTCAGGATATACTGTATTGGTAAAACAGCAAAGTACAGACGCTATCTATAGCATGCTATCCTTCATGTATGAAAGAAGAATATGTAAGTGTTTCTTTCAAGTAAGGAAACACGTGGAAAGGAAAGTGAATCCAACTGGGCTAGAATGAGAAAGATAAGACACTTCTCTAAATCTTCATTGTGCAGTTTTGACTCTAAAAACTATATCCATGTTTTTCATGCCACAATAATAGACAAACAATTGAAATCAAACATGATTTAAGAAACTCAAATGGCATACAAATTGTGACAAGTGCACCAAACTCAACTGCAGATATAAAGCACTGAAAAGGGACAGAAAGAAGACAGTAAAACTATACACAATTGGACTACATCAGGTCAGGGTAAAGACAAATAGAACTGTACACAGATATTTCACTCTTGTTAATAGATTTGTTTGTCACAGAGGGAAAGATTAGCAATGTATCAATTGCTTTAGGCATAAACAAGGATTAAACAAATAGTTAAACATATACTGTAGGAAATAACAAGAGGCAAGTATCATAGTTACTTTTCTTGTTGTATTAAATACTCAAGAGCTAAAGTTAAAGGGGAAAATGTTTATTTAGCTCACAGTATGATTAGGTTTTAGTACATAGTTGGCTGGCTCCAAGGCTGAGTGGCACATGGCAGAGAGGCATCACAGAGGAGAAACAGTTCATGGCAGGCAAAGACAGCAATAGCAACAAGGGACCGTGACAGTATCTGTCTGCCCCTTGTACCTTCTCCAGGCTACTTAAGGTGGGCAGCACTCACACCCTTAATCCTAGTGCCTTTGAACCTCCCATTGTATCACAAATCAGTTTTAGCTTCACACACTCTCGATCCAGTCACCTCTAAAAGAGTCCCACCAATGACTACACGAGGCTCAGGGGGACATCTAAACACAGGTCATAGGACCAGGTTTTAATTTACTAGAGAATTATGCTACAAATAAGGAGATGACCAGAATGAAATCTGTATTGTTGGATTAGAGCAGAGGTGTTGGTATGAATTTACACATGTGAGCAAGTGTGCTCAGGCCTGTGTGCGTGCAAGTGTGTGTGTGTGTGTGTGTGTGTGTGTGTGTGTGTTTCCTAGCTCTTTGCTAAGAGGCTTGGTAAGATAGCACTCCAACACAATGAGCATACCTAATATCTGGATTTTAATTTCTAGATATTATTTCTCATTAAAAGGAATTAGAGCTTCTGGGAGAAATAGTTTATTGTAAGAAACGCAAAAGATAAAAGCCTGGACTATTTCAGTTTCACAAAATAAGGAATTGCTCAAAAAGGACTGAGAGCATGTTAAAGTAACACAGCAGCCACCCTGAAAAAAATTGTAATGACCCAAAAGGGAATAATAATTTGAGAGGGCAAAATGCAAATGGCATTGTAATATATAAAATAAAATAAATATTCATAATCTATATTAGTATAATTGAATAAATGTATCAAAAGTAAAGAAAGGACTGGGCTGTACTCCTCAAGACTGCCGAACAAGGGCCAGGGATTTAACTCGGTTCTGCCACCTGCTTCATAAGCGCAAGTGCAAGGTCCTGAGTTCGATCCCCAGTACCAAAAAAAAAAAGACTTCCGTACAAGTCAACAAGCACAAAGAAAGCCCAAGAACTGTCACCAATAGCAGGGAGCTATGGAGAGATGATGTTAAGCGTGCCCAATACAAGCGTTTATATGAAACACATGTTCCTGGATTTAAACCTGGGACAGAAAGAAAGGGGCACTTATGGAAAAAAAAAAAGATGAGATATTAAACGCTCTATAATTCAATTAATAGAATCCTCCCAATGTCAATTTCTTGGTTTTGATAAGTGAATTATGGTAAGACAGTAATTTTCCAGGAAGCTGGATTAGACTATACTATACAGGAACTCTATATCAGTTCTGTGACATTTCAGTAAGTTTAAAATCACTTCTTAATAAAATCTTGAAAAACAATATATTTAGGTTCACAACATTTACGGTAACACTTAAAAACTGTGAGGGAAGGAGAAGCATAAAATACAGGCATGGGGTGACATTTGAGAGTCACAGTATGGGAAATAGATGAGGAAAGGGCACTAGGGAACCAAAGGTAATTTTAATACTGTTTTCAAAGTAAATGTGAATACATGAATGTTCATCGTGACAAAATTGTTTTTATCTCCTTTTTCTTTTTTTAATCAGTGCAAACTAATATGTGACATTGTAGCAGAAACATAAAGGGTGCCCTTTGGAACAGGTTCCTTTGTAGTATTTTGAAGCCCTATTGCATGATAACAGAAAACTCCAAGAAGAGCCTTTCAGTGTTACAATTTAAGGTGTTAGATTTGCTTACTGCTCCATCAGGAGGGCCTTCGATGAGTGGGCTTGCTTGTGAGGATAGCAAAATCCTGGCAATAGTACAGTTTAATTCTGAGTGTGGTATCAACGGAGAAAGAGGAGCTGTTGGAATTTTTGCCTGCAGATATAATTTTAAGAAGTGCAAACGGAAGAGAGTGCTTATTGGCACACAATGAGAGGGGAAAAAAAACCTGCAGTGAGTCTCAAGGTACCCAATTAAGATAGTTATATCATGCAAATATTGATCCAGTTAAATTTTCCAGGGGTCTTACTATCAATTTTTTTAAAATATTACATAGCAAGGAACCGTAGAAAAGACATTTTATACTCGCACACACACACTCATCTCAAGGTACCCAATTAAGATAGTTATATCATGCAAATATTGATCCAGTTAAATTTTCCAGGAGTCTTACTATCAATTTTTTAAAAATATTACATAGCAAGGAACTGTAGAAAAGACATTTTATACTCGCACACACACACTCACACAATCAGGATGGTAATAATAGAGAAAAGTGCATCTCATTTCATCTTTATGCTTGTATTGATTAACTTGTAGTTTTGCTTATGATTAATTACATTCAAAATATTAGTTACTGTCAAAAGCCACATGCTTAACACTATCAGAGATAATGCGCTACCTTCAAGGAGCTAACATTTTGTTAAAAGGGGATTCACACAATTGTAGGTAATTCTGTACAGAACTAAATGGATAAAATAGAAGACAGATTCCAGGTGTGGGAATGCATGCCTGTATTCCCGGCACTAGGGAGACTGAAACAGGAAGATTGCCGCAAGTTCAAGGCCAGCCTAGGCTATGTAGTGAGTTCAAGGTCAGCCTGAATGACACAGAAAGACTCTGTTTCCAAAGAAAAGAAAGAAAGAAAATAAAACCCATGAGCACAATGACTGGAAGACCAAAAGGCTCTGGATGTCCTGCCAGAATGATTAGTCATGATTTTATAGACCAGAGTAATACTGTGCTTGCTTTATTGATTGACATTATTCTTTGGGGGACTTTATCCCATTTGATGTATTTAAAAAGTGTTTAATTCCACAAGTGTATTTGAGTGGACCCATGTTTGAATTATTTCAGTCGGGTTTTTTTTTTTGTTGTTGTTGTTTTCTATCAGGACAAAGTTTGCAAAAGCAAAATTCTCCATTAAACAAAATTCATCCAGAAGAAAGATGCCAGCAATTAGTCATGAATTTGCATAATAGTGTTTAGATCATTAATTCAACTTGTTAGTCATAAAAAATCGATATTACTGATAAAGAAAATAGTTGATTTCTTTTAAGTCTGCCAACTGATGCACATCTGTGTGAGTGTGGACCACGTGAAAGCAGTCCCCTCTGGAGGCCACACTTACCACGGATGCTAACCAGGGATCAAAACTTTTGCAGTTTTTCTTTTGGAACAGCACTCACAGCTCACAACACATTCAGGCTTTAATCCTCTGGGGAGGAGAATCTTAATCCTTTGACAGTGGATTTGCTTTTTGAAAAGAAAGCTATGCAGGGTTCAGAACAATGACTAAGAAGGATGATGAAATTATATTGGTCAATAGAATTCTGGGCTAGAAATGAGTCACGCTGTCAGATGATTGCCACTGCAGCTCAGGACATTTCCAATGGACTTTGCACAAATGACACCTTTATAAAAATGAACATTTAAACTTCCAAAGGACTTATTTTGTTTTTTTTATTTTTTTTTATTAATTCCACAAGTGTATTTGAGTGGACCCATGTTTGAATTATTTCAGTCGGGTTTTTTTTTTTGTTGTTGTTGTTTTCTATCAGGACAAAGTTTGCAAAAGCAAAATTCTCCATTAAACAAAATTCATCCAGAAGAAAGATGCCAGCAATTAGGCATGAATTTGCATAATAGTGTTTAGATCATTAATTCAACTTGTTAGTCATAAAAAATCGATATTACTGATAAAGAAAATAGTTGATTTCTTTTAAGTCTGCCAACTCATGCACATCTGTGTGAGTGTGGACCACGTGAAAGCAATCCCCTCTGGAGGCCACACTTACCACGGATGCTAACCAGGGATCAAAAACTTTTGCAGTTTTTCTTTTGGAACAGCACTCACAGCTCACAACACATTCAGGCTTTAATCCTCTGGGGAGGAGAATCTTAATCCTTTGACAGTGGATTTGCTTTTTGAAAAGAAAGCTATGCAGGGTTCAGAACAATGACTAAGAAGGATGATGAAATTATATTGGTCAATAGAATTCTGGGCTAGAAATGAGTCACGCTGTCAGATGATTGCCACTGCAGCTCAGGACATTTCCAATGGACTTTGCACAAATGACACCTTTATAAAAATGAACATTTAAACTTCCAAAGGACTTATTTTGAAGGACAGTCTTCATCTGTTTGCCTTGATTTTGGTATTGCTATTTAGAGGATACCGCTTCGTACACTGCAGTGACTTAGGAATAGGCGGAGTGTGCCGGTGGTGTTGGTGGAGGGCCTCACATGTCTCTGACGAGTCATTCCATTTCTGCTGGGCAAAAACTCTTCCTTAGGATCCTCCCAGCCACAGAGACCGGCTGAGCCTTTGCGAAGGCTTGTCCACTCCGCTCCGTTGTCTGCCTGGGGAAACAGCCCTACTCAGTGCTAAAATCTCCCCCTTTTGGGCTCCATTCTGCCAGCAGCCTGGAGGCAGCCATGAATCCAAATGCTTTCCAATGAGCAAAAGAGATGACAGTGTAACCTACAAGGTAGCCCGTCCTTCCAAACCTACCGATTTGTTGAAGTGTGAAAAGATGCAGTAGAAACCAGGTGCATTAATGGAAGACATAAACTGAGCGATGCTGGGGAACCAAGCAACTGCTACTTTCCCTGCAAGATGCGCTGATTACGTGAATTGACACTCCGGTCTACGGGGAATCGGTTGGCAGAAGGTTTTCCTCTCCTGCCCTGACTGCATCTTTTTCCCGACCTTGCTGCTTACATCCCCACCCCGAGTCCCGCCTGGTGGGTCTTCAGGTACCAGCGAGCTCCAGGCTGTCACAGTCTTGCCTATGCTCTGCTTCCCTTCCTGTCCATTCTTCTATCCCAGAGGTAGACAGGGCCCGTTCATCTTTTATCCCTTCTGTTCGAATCCCTTCTTCTTGGCTCTTCAGGCAGCAGACAGAGGAGGATCAGTGCACACGTTGGAATTCCAGCCTGACTTCTTTAATAGCCTCATAATCTGCCTCCTGGAAGGGCTGTGAGGATGAAGGAGAGAGCATAGAATGCATGGAATAGCCCCATCGATGGATGCTAATAATAATAATATTATTATTATTAATACTTTACTTTCACCATGCTCAGAAAACACAACCTCCCCATGCCACCTGCGCAGTCCCCTCGCTGCTCACAATTCAATATCCTGCCCTTTTCTGCCTGCACTTGGTCCTACGAAGAGGAATGCTCGTCACCTTCCAAGACTTTTATCTGAAACAGGCTTTATCTCTTTCACTGTGGGGATTTTCCCCAGGCTCTTTTGTTCCCTATTTCAGAGCTTATTTTGCCTCACTTTTGTGCTGCCTTTGCTTCTATAGGGGAGTAGAATTGCCCTATTTACAAAAGTAGCTATCACCATGGTAACTTGGTATTTTGATACAGGCACCTAAACAATTCTGAGGGAAAAATAAGTCCCTTATTTTCCAACTTTGGCGTGTAGAAGTATGGGAATAAAAAAAACTTGCCCAACATTATATAGCAGGTTCAAATGTCAAAGCAAAGAAACAAGTTTTGTTGATATTTTAAATACGTATTGAAGAACCACAGCATGGCATCATTTGAGTCGAACATTCTCACAATTAATTTCTGCCTCCTAGATGCCCATGCCTGAAGGCAACATTTCATATACTTTGGTGAATTTGTTCTGTGAATGAAAAAGATTGGTATCCATGGTTGGAGAAAAAATTGTTGAGTTCATTCACATTGCAAACAGCACTGTGAAGCATATTGTTCAGGGTTCCTGGGAATTTTTGATTGTTTCTTGAGAAAGAACAAGATGGAAAATTGGAAAAGTCGCTCTGCTAATGACAAGAGGAATGTGTCTGTGCCATATGTCACTTACGCACTATATAAGGGACTTGGAACAGGCTGGCTTTGCTTGTTGAAAGCCTACAGCACACCCAGTTCTCTACTAGGAGCTGCTAACACAGATTAACAAACAGTCACCCCCACCTTTGGCGCTTTTCATTTGGGGAGGAAACAAATAATTATAATACAAAGTGATGCATCTCTATAATGACAGCTAAAAAAATGACTGAGAGAAGAGAAGGAAAGAG
Source organism: Fukomys damarensis (assembly GCF_012274545.1). Classification (NCBI taxonomy): domain Eukaryota; kingdom Metazoa; phylum Chordata; class Mammalia; order Rodentia; family Bathyergidae; genus Fukomys; species Fukomys damarensis. Next base: position 54,387,905 of record NW_022900942.1, on the reverse strand, counting down.
AGCTTCTTAGGATGAACTGTAAACTGTACTGTTAAAAATCTCAGCCCTTTGCACTGAGTTGCATCCTCAGCCGTTTTTAATTTTTTTGTTTTGAGACAGTTATTAAATTACCCAGGTTTGGCCTTCCTGAGTGCCGGGATTAAACATGTGCACCATCAACCCAGGTCTGTATTTTTATTTTTTTTATTTTTTTATTTTTTTCAGCTTTAATTGAGTTTATTGGTACATTTTAGGGATACAGTACAGTTACATTCATTGTTGGGATCTTATACCTCTACATGACAAGTCTTGATTCTCATTTTTTCCCCTTACCTATGACCTCCCTCCACCCCCTCCAGCCTTTAGAACTTTTATTTATCACCACATAAACCACCTTTGTGCTAACTTACTGACTAAAATTGGGAGGAGATTAACAAATACGAAAAACAAGGGAGATGCTCACAACTGAGCAAGAGGAAAGCTAGTACAGGTTTGTCCTTGGTCTTCACCCTCTCACTCTTTTTTTTTCCTCTTCCCCTCCCCATCTACAAACACTTTATTTTCATCCTTTCATTATCTCACATTTTTTCTTTTCCCTTACTACCCTTCCCCTACCCATCCCACCTTCCCTACACCTTTAGCTCCTTTCTTCCCATTTCTAAATGTCTGTAATATTATTAGAATCTTATGCATTGTTGCAGATTATTTACACCAGGGAAACTATTCGGTATTTACACATGTGTGACTTATTTATTTCACTTAGGAGTATATCTTCAATATGTATCCATTTTCCTATGAATGAATCTATTTTCTCTTTCTTTATGGCTGAGTAATATTCCATTTTATAGAAAAACCACAACTTCTTTATCCAGTTTCCAACGGATGGGCAAATAGGCTGTTTCTAAGATTTAGCTATTACAAACTGTGCCACTATAAACATGGGTGCACATACTTCTCTGTGATATGATTCTTTTAGTTCTCTTGGAAAGATACCCAACAGAGGGATGGCTGGGTCAAATGGAACCTCCAGTCCAAGCTCTTTGAGGTATCTCCATATTGATTTCCATAGTGGTTGCACTAGTCTGCACTCCCACCAACAATGGAGAAGGGTTCCTTTCTCCCCACAACCCTACCAACATTTGTTATTGTGTGATTTCTTGATAGCAGCCATTCTTTGTGGGGTGAGGTGGAATCTCAGTGTTGTTTTCATCTGCATCTCTCGAATGACCAGTGATGTGGAACACTTTTTCAAATATTTTTTTGCATTTCCGATGCCCATTTTTGAATTGAGTCTTCATATTTGCGGGGACTGATTGTTTTGAGTTCTTTATATATCCTTGATAATAGTCCTTTGTCTGAGGAACAGCTGGTAAAAATTTTTTCCCACATTGTAGATTGTCTCTTAGTTCTGCTGATGGTTTCTTTTGAAGTACAGAAGCATTTTAGTAAGATGAGATCCCAGTTGTTGATTCTATCTGCTAGTTCCCGTGATACTGAGGATTTGTTCATAAAGTCTTTTCCTATACCATTGTTTTCCAGAGTTCTGCCTAACTTACCAGGTCTGTATTTTTAAAGGTGACCAGCTGGAGAACTGGAGGTAGGAGACTGCCTCATGTATAACCTGTTGGGACGGTATCTCCCTAGAACATGAACTTCTTTTATGCCCCCTGCCAAACAAGGGCAAGCCCACTCTCTACTTTGGCAAAGTCCAACAATGGAGCATTTTCTAGGACTGGGAATTCCCATGCTGAGCTACTTTCAATCTCAGACAGGACATCTTGCTTCTTATCTTTGTTTATGCCATTACTGCAATCTCTACTTTGTGGCACTTCTTCCCCATGCATCCCACGTACTGTATGTGTCTGCTCTTTCTAACTTTCAGGTTCCTCAGGCCTTGGCTTCAATGTTTCTTTCTCATGGTGACCTTTGGGGGCCCCAGAGCGCTCTAGCCCATCTCCTATTTGGTCCTGCAGTAACCTCTTTACTGCTCATCTTTGCCTCTTGTCTGGTCTGACTCATTCTGTTCACTCACTCCCTTTAGTAAAAAGCAAAGGATGTCACTCCCATTTTATTCCCCGAGCCTAATTTAATGCCTAATATAAAAAGGAATCAAAGGAGACACTATTATAATTGCCCAATAAAGGAAAGAACTACCTTGGCTCATAATATTATATTCTTGGATTTGTAATAGAATCTTCCTGCGAGGTACAGCTTGCTAAACTAGATAAGACCTAAAAACCTACTGTATTTCATTTTGAGGGTCACTTTTTAATCTTGAAACAGCAAAGTTTTACTATAAGTAATGCCATACAATGGTAACCCAGACTTTTAAAATGGCTTAAATTTTGCCACATGGATTATCACGCTCTGTGATGCTCTGTGTACAGGGAGGACTGGTTCCAGGAACCCTGTGGATACCAAAATCCAAGGAAGCTTAAGACTTTCCATACCCTGGCATGATACTTACATATAACCTACACACATCCCACCATATACTTTATGTATTTATTTGTTTGTTTGTTTATTTGGTGCCGGGGATCAAACTCAGGACCTTGCACTTGCGAGGCAGCCAGGGGAACCACTGAGCTAAATCCCAGCCCCCCCAACATACTTTAAATTATCATTAGATTATTTATAATATTGAAAATACATGCTTCACAACTAATTGTTATGCTGTATCATTCAGGAAGTAATGAAAATAGAAAAAAAAAATCTCTGCATGTTCCATACATAGTCCCCCTGCCCAAATACTTGCATTCTGCATTTTATTATCCACGTGTGCAGAACCAGCAGGTACAGAGGCCCTGGCAATTCTTTTACAGAACCATTTCTGAGTAAGGTGGAGGCATCATACCCTTTCACTTCTAAATACCTCAGTGTGAGTTTCTCCTTAAATAGGAAACTCTGTAATCATGATAAAATCGTCAAAAATCTGGAAATTTATTATCGATGCAATATTGACATCGAATCAACAGCTCACATTTGAATTTCATTAGTTGTACCAATATTCTTTATGCCCGTTTTTACCCAGTCCAGGATCCAAATCTAGTTATCACACATTGCATATCTCTGTCGTACTCTTTAGTATAAAACTGCCTCTCAGTCTTTCTTTTTTCTTCTTCGTCTTGATACTGCGAAGAGTACAGACGCATCATTTTTGCCTAGTGTCATGCATGGGTGTGCAATCTTTCCGTTTGCCTGTGTTGCACGGAGGGAAGAGGAATGGTCCTGGGCTGCATGAGGATTGTATGATACACTTCACGTATACAGGTAGCAAAGCTTCCTTTGTTTTAAATATTTTTCTTTAGAACATTAAAGGAAAAGACCACAAACACAAGTTTAATAATTAAATAACACTTGTGCGTCTGTTTAATAACAAAAAACCTCTGTCTCCCTGGGTACACACAGATGTTGAAATACGGTCACCATATGGTACTGGCCGAGTTCCACAAGCTCGTGTTTCCCTGCCTGGTGTGGCAGATCCAGGAAGTGAGTGGAGTTAGCAGCACACTCTGCCCTTCCCTGCGCAACTTTCCTTTTTGCCCATGCTGTCCAGAGGGGAGCACCACACAGCTGAGCAATGAAAAATATTGTTAAAAATCCCATATGACCTTAAAATTTTGTGATCTCATGGGACCACATTATTAGCTGCTCAGGGTCACGAGTGTTCTCTAGGCTGCGGGTGGGGCACACCTGGGCTAACGCTTCTTCATAATTAGATCCAAGCTAGTGTATTCTTTTCTCCTGGCCCTCCCTCGTCCCCCCTCCTTCTCCACTTCCACTTCCTGTCCTCCCTTCTTCCCTCCCTCC
>NW_022900942.1:54377833-54383848 GCF_012274545.1 Fukomys damarensis | reverse complement strand
TTTTTTTTTTTTTTTTTTTTTTGGTACCCGGGATCAGGGATGGAACTTGGGAACTTGCCCTTGTGAGGCAGGCTGCAGCACCAACTGAGCTAAATCCCCTGCCCCTCCTTCCCTCCTTCCCTCCCTCTCTTCCTTTTTCTTTCCTTCCTTCCTGTGTTTTCTTGTTAGTTTTGGGGGAGGGCAGTAATACTGCAAAACTGAGGTTGTGTCTCTCTCGGCATACCCATCCAGAGGTGTGTGGTTTCAGCGTTCTCTGCATCGGGGATGTCAACATTGACCATTTGGTTAAGGTGGTATCTGCCTTCTCCACAGCAAAAATTCTGTTTTTCCCTTTGATGTTAACAAATAATTGTACACAGAATTGTATATATACAATATTCACATGGAGAGACAGATATAGTAGACAGAGTTTACATATATATATTTGCTTAGAAGGTAAGTTGCCTGACATTACTAAACTAACACAGATGAGAAAAGTCTTAATATCCCTGTATCTGTTAAGAAAATTAATCTCATAACCCAAAACACTTCCTTCACAAAAAACATTATGCATATGCATATGTGAATGCACACAGACTAATGATTTTGTCTTCCCAGAGAACCTTAATACAATATCTTTTATTCATGATATTAGTAGTTATTTTCTTATTGATCAGTCTTGCTCGATGTTTGTCAGTTTTTGATCCTTTTAGAAAGCAAACTATTGTCTTTATTGACTGTACACTCTATTCCTATTTAATTAATTTCTGAATTTACCTTAATTTGTTCCTTCTTCTACTTTAGATTTAATATGCTCATTTTTTTAGATCAAACTTAGATAATTGATTTTAATCTTGGTTCTTTTGTAATAGAAAAACATAGATCCACACATTTATTTATAAATACAGTTTTAACTGCAACCCACACATTTTGATATACTTTATTATCATTCAATTTGATGTTATTTCTAATTTCTAACGTGTGGCATCTAATTTATTTTGTGAACTTTGACCTATAAGTCATTTGCAAATTTGATGTTTATTTCAAATATTTAGAACTTTAAATTGTTATTTATTCCTATTTTATTTTTGTGATGAGAGGTCTTAGTTATGTAGCATTTTAATCTTTGAAATTTCTATAGACTCATTTTATGAGTCGTCATACGGTTTACCTTACTGGGTATTCCCTGCACATATATAAGGCACGCATATTGGGCAGTTGTTGAGCATTCTGTAAATGTCAATTAGGCCAATTTGTTTAATAATGTTATGCAATTGTTCCACATAACTATTAAGGGGCTGGGGATTTAGCTTAGTTGATGCTGCGGCCTTCCTCACAAGCGTAACTATTAAGCTTTTTAGTTTTCTTGCTCCACTGACTTCTGAGAGCAGAATGTTAACATCCCCAGTTTTCATTGTAGGTTTGTCTATTATTTTAATTTTAATCAGTTTTTGCTTTTGTATGTTGATGTTCTCTAGGTACAGAAAGCATTAGAGAGTTTGTTTCCTTGACAAATTAATCATTTTATCATAATCATTTTATCATGATGAAATATCCCTCCTTTTGTTTGACAATGCTTTTTGTCTGGAAGTCTACTTTTGTAATACAAATATAGTCACACTGGTTTTCTCCAATCCATTGTTTCCTCGCATTCTTACCTCAGGCTTAAATTTCCCTGAACATTTAAAGTGTATCATATCACTAGCATCTTGTTTTATTTTTCTGGCAATCTTTTCCTTATAAAAAAAGTACTTTGTTGGCACCTCGCCTGCCTCACAAGGGCAAGGTCCTAAGTTTGATCCCTGGTACAAAAACAAAAAACAACAAAGTACTTTATTCAGTGATAGTATTAATATTGACATGGTTTTGTCTACCACTATCATGTTTATTTTTTTTTTTTTGTCTCCTCTGTTTTTCATTCATCTTTTTCCTCTTTTTCTTTCTTTTGGCTCAATCAAATTTTTTCTGTATGTAAATTTCTTTCCTCTGTTGGTGTTTTTAGTTGTCACTGTGGAAATTATAATATGAATCTTGAAATTATGAAAATCTACTTGGAGTCAATAGTACCTGATTTCACCTAAAATGTAAATACATTGCAACTGTGTAGTTTTGTTTACTAACCCTACGTTTTATCCTCATGCTTTCATATATGTTAAGTCTACATATATTATATACACACACTGAACATTGTTATATTTTCAATTATAGTTAAAGACATAAATGAAAAAATATTATTTTATGTTTGTGCAAATATATCATTTCCAGTGCTCTTCATACCCAGTAGTCTGAATTACCATAAAATGTCATTTTCTTCAGTTTGAAGAACACCTTTTAGTGTATTTTATAATATAGTCTGATGGTGAAAACCAGTCTCACTTTTTATCTTAAAACAGAAGCCTCCATTTCTGAAAAATATTTTAACTGGATAGAGGATTCTATGTTGCCATATTCTACTCTCCAGCAGGCTTTGAGGATGATGTTCCACTGTCATTGACTTTCACTGTTGCGTAAGAAAAGCTGGCCACAATTTATATCTTTGTATATAACGTGTCGTTTTTATCTAGCTGTTTTCAATTTTTTTTCTGTTCATTGTTGGTTTTCGTCATTTTAATGTGTCTAGATGCAGTTTTCTGTGTTTTAATTTAAGATTCCCTGGGCCTCTTTGATCTGGTAGTTACATTTTTTTTACCAAATTGGGGTAATATTTTTCCATTTTCTTCTCTCTTATCCTCCGGGACTTCATTGACACTTGTCTTAGGCCAATTATTGTTTTCCCATCATTTACTAGTTTTAAAAGTAGATTTTTTTTCTCTCTGTTCTACAGGTCATGTATATTTTATTGATTGATTTAAGTTCAATAATTTTACCATTAATAATCTGCTAGTAAGCCAATCAGGACATTTTGCACTTCAGATCTTGTATCTTTAATTCAAACTAAGCTGTTCATCTAGTTTCTTTCTCATAGTTTCTATGCGTTGATGTATCATTGCCATATTTTCCGGTAAAATCACTCAGATCTTTTTAATAGTTATGTAAAAACATTTCTAGATTATTCCAGTGTCTCATTTATCTAGGTATTTAATATTGTCAACTGATTTTGTCTTGATTGTGTGACACTTTTTCCTGTCTGGGGTAAGTACATATCTACTAATTTTTTATTATATACTGAATGTTATGGATGATATGTTATAGAGACTTTGAATTTTGTTACAACCACTGAAGATATTTTTGTTCCACAGGTTAATTTGTACTCTTACTTTCTTGTGATGAGTAACAGCTGAAATGAAATTTCTCCCATTCTATTTCCTTTGGACACTTTGTTTGCATGTGTGGTTCAGGCTAATCTAAAGTTAGACAGATTTATTCACTGATTTCTGGGGTTGTCCTCTCAACATGGCCCTTCAGTCTGGTACTCTTCAGTTTCCTCCTACTTTTCAGTCCTGAACCCAGACCCTGACTTCTGGAGTAAGAGCAGGCTCCAGTTTCACTCTTTGCTGCTCCATACCGTGGAGACTAGATGTCCCCTCAAGCAAAATGCTGCAGAAGCCCAACCTCACCTCACGCAGTGAGTTTCTTCCACTGCAAGAAGACTCCTCTCTGAATTTTGCCTGCTTTGGATTTCTTTCCAGTGCTTCTTGCCTGAAGTTTAGAGTTAGTGCTCTATGAGCTACTTTGTAATGAATCAAACAGAAATATGCCAAAATGAACTGTGTGCTTTGGTCCTACATTAAAAAGACAAAAAAATCAGTGACCCATTTAATATCAGTTGTTAGAGATAACATGTGGACTTATTCTTCATTTCACGATACTGCTCTGGGTAATTTTGTCTATAATCACCATCTCTGTTGCTCCTTTCTTGATGTTATTTTAGGTACCTCTGGACCTTGCCGTTCACAGGAGCTCCAGGTGTAGGGTTCCAGTTATACTCCTATCATACTCATAAAGTGGCATTTTGTTTGTAAAACCTTTCCCAGCCATGACGACTGTAAATGGTCACCAGTGATTCTAGGTTCCTGAAGGATTATATATTTCTGGTTCTCTTCCATCACTTGTCAGTGTCTACTTTCTCCTTTGGGTTCTTCCATGTACTTATTTCCCCAAATATGCTGTAAATTCCTTGCTGCCTGATGCCACATTAGCTTCATATCTTTAGTACCTAGCTCATCTATTCTGTTAAAAATTTTGTTGAAAGCAGATAAAAAAATGTGTAAAATTTCTTCTATAATAAAAGAATGGTATTATTCCAAGAGAATCCTTTGTTTCTTGCAAAATAAAAATTTTTGGATTTTAGCACACCTTATGAGTGAAGTGCTACGTTATGATCCACTGCCTGAGACACACTTGTAAAGACAGATATTTAATTTTTTACAATTTTTTATTTGTTTGGAACAGGGGATTGAACTCAGGACCTTGTGCTTGAGAGTCAGTCGGCAGAAGCGCTGAGCTAAATCCCCGGCCAGATAAATATTTAATTTTTAATTTGATGAGGCAATTTTGACATCTACCTAACTGTTGATAAAGGACAAGTAAGCCTTTGTAAGAACATGACAAGTTCAAATACTGAGTCAAACATACTTTGGGACACATTATATAGCATTTCGTTTCTTCTGATGTATGCATAAGGGAATTATCGTTTGGAACATGATCATTTTCTTAAGCTCTCAATTTTTCATGGAAAAACAGTAAAATAATAACAATTAGAGGCAGAGCTAACACTTATTGAATACTTACTGCATATTTAAGTTACTGTTCAAAGTACTTTACACATCCTAACTTATCTAATATTCAGAACAGTACTACAAAATATGCACAATTATTAATATCTCCTTTGTCTCAGTTTGCAACAACAAACCCACTTCTCTGTGAATACAGTATAATTCCTCTCCCCATATTGAAGAAATAATTTTTTTCAATCATAAGAATCAGTCAGTAGTTTATGTCCACACCACCAGCCCTCAACCTGTTTTTAGCTAGTTGTCATCCATGTTGAATTATATTTAATGGCGTATTGATGCTACTGGACATCCAATAGCATAGACTGAACACTATCCATCTCATTTCTTCTAGGTCCTTAGGTTCTAAAACCTTTAAAGTAGAAAGAATAGGTCATTTATTTTTTGTTTCACTTAAAATTTGGAGCTTTTTTTGTTTTGTTTTGGTTTTGTTTTTTGAGACAGGGTCTCACTATGTATTTGAGACTGACCTGGAACTCACTTTGTAGCCCAGGCTTGTCTCAAACTCATAGAGATCCTCCTGCCTCAGCCTCCCGACTGCTGAGATTACAAGCTTGCTTATTTTTTAAATGAAAGACACAGAGAAAAAGTGTTTCGGCCTTACAAGATACTCTTTACCAGAAGAAAGGAAAATAGTACTATTTATGAGATTAGAAAAAACAATGAAATAACAATAATTCACCAGCATTTTACAGTTGGGCATCATCTTATTCTATCATTAAAACAACAAGTAATAGTTAATCTTAAGTAACTCATCATTTTGTTATGGGGAGATTTTGTATACATTTAAATTTGCAGTATATTAGTTAAATTTAAATCAGCATTTTTATTTTCATGTAATAAGAGCTGGCACTCACTCAGAAACATAGAAATAACAATCAATAAAAGGAAAATAGTTTCCCCCTCTGAGACACCTATATGAGAAAATATTATTGACAATTTCAGAAGCGAGTCATTCAGATTGAGAGGGCATTGTGCCCACAACTACTCCTCAGAAAAACATCAAATTTGCCTGTTTCAGAGTTCTGATTTATGTAGTGTCTTATTCACAGTGTAATAATATCAGTCTCTGAAGTATATCCTATAATTACACCAGCAACCATTTTTTATTTATAAAAATATCAAGGAGTGAGAAGCTGAAATGTAATTTCCTGAAACAGAGTTCATAAGAATTGATAATATCTTTGTAACTCTCCATCTATCATTTTCAAATCCCAGTTAAGAAGGTCAAGATTTGTTTGTTAATTATTTCTAAACAATATTGCCCTCAGAAGTAATGGAATCAGTAAAGATTTATATATAT
>NW_022900942.1:54352878-54377821 GCF_012274545.1 Fukomys damarensis | reverse complement strand
CACACACACACACACACACACACACATACACATTAAAGAGGCTATCTTTCCTCCAGTGAGGAGGGTTGGCTCCTTTGTCAAAGATGAGGTAGCTGAATATGTCTGGAGTTGTTTCTGCATGTTCTAATCTATTCCACTGATCCTCAGGTCTATTTATTTGCCAATATCATGCTGTTTTTAACACAGTGGCTTTGTAGTATAGTTTCAAGTTGGAGATTGTGATACCCCTGCCATGTCTCTATTGCCTAGAATTACATTTGCTATACTAGGTCTCTTTTGGTTTCAGATGAATTTTTGGATTGTTTTCTCTAGTTCAGTGAAATATACTGTTGGGATTTCAATTGGGATTGCATTGAATTTGCATAGCAGTTTTGGTGGTATGGCCATTATCACTATATGGATTCTTCCTACCCAGGAACAAAGGATTTCTGTTTTCCGATATCCTCTTTGGTCTCTTTTTTCAGAGTGTTGGAGATCTCAATGTAGAGGTGTTTCATTTTTTGCTGCCTTTGTTAGATTGATTCCTAGATGTTTCATTTTTTGGGGGGGATGCTATTGTGAAAGGGATTGCTTCTCTAATTTCTCTTTCAGTTATTCTGTGTGAAAGAAAGCTATTGATTTTTGAGTGATGACCTTGTATCCAGCTACTCTACTGAATTTCTCAATCAAGTCTAGAAGTCTTTTGCTGGAGTTCTTTGGGTCTTCTATGTAAAGTATCATATCAGCAAGTGATGACTATTCAACTCCTTCCTTTCCTATCTTATTGCTTTTATTTCTTTCTCTTCTCTAATTGCTGTGGCTAAAATTGCCAAAACTATATTGAATGGGAGTGATTGCAGTTGACATCCTTGTCTTGTGTGTGAAGGTTTTCAGTTTTTTACCATATAGTATGATATTGGCTATTGGTTTTTCATAGATAGCCTTTATCAAGTTGAGAAAAAGAGGATCTATTCCAATTTTCTGCAGGGTTTTTATCATAAATGGTTGTTGAGTTTTTTGGAATTGTTCTGCATCTATTGAGATGATCACATGGTTTTTGTCTTTGAATCTGTTAATGTGGTGTATTACATTTATTGATTTACATGTGGTGAACCATCTTTACATCCCTGGGATAAATCCAACTTGGTCAGGGTATATGATCTTCTTGATCACCCTCTGTATTCTGTTTGCCAGTATTTTATTGAGGTTTTTGCATCGATGTTCATTAGTGAGATTTGCCTGTAGTTCTTTTTTTTTTTGGTCGGGTCTTTCCCTGGTTTTGGAATCAAAGTAACACCTGCTTCTAGGAATGAATTTGGAAGTATCACTTCCCTTTTTATTTCACTGAAAATTTTCAAAAGTTTTGGCAGTAGTCCTCTAAATGTTTTGAATTCAGCTATAAAGCCATCAGGACCTGGGCTTTTCTTTGTTGGTAAATTTTTAATTATGTTTTCAATTTCACTGATTATTATTGGGCTGTTTAGTTCTTTGTTCAACTTTGGTAATTCATATGTATCTAGAAATCTGTCCATTTCTTCTGTATTTTCTATTTTATTAGAGTACAGTTTCTCAAAGTAGGTATTGATGATCCTCTGGATTTCTCCTGGATCTGTTGTGACTTCACATTTTTCATCCCTAACTGCATGGATATGTGCCTTTTCTTTCCTTTTTTTAAATAAGGTTGGCTAAGGGTTTATCAATTTTATTTATTATTTCAAAAAACCAACTCTTCAATTTGTTGATTTTTTTGTATCATTGTCTTCATCTCCATTGCAATGATTTTTCTGCTCTGATCTTTATAATTTCCTCCCTTATACAAGGTTTGGTTTTGTCTTGCTTGTCTTTTTCTAGAAGCTTAAGATTCAGCATTAGGTTGTTTATTTGAGCTCGCTCTGTTTTTCTAGTGTGGGAATTCATTACTATAAGTTTCCCTCGTAGAACTGCCTTCATTATGTCCCACAGATTTCTGTACGTTGCATTGGCATCATCATTAAATTGTAAAAACTGCCTAATTTCTTGTTTAATTTCCTCTGTGACCCATTGGCTGTTCAGGAGAGTGTTATTCAATTTCCATGTGTTTGTTAAATTCTTGTGGTTTCTTAAGTGATTGATCTCCTGCTTAATTGCACTATGGTCTGATAATATACTTGGGATAACTTCAACTCCTTTGCATTTACTTAAACATGTTCTATGAGCTAGTATGTGGTCTATTTTGGAGAATGACCTGTGTTCAGCTGAAAAAATGTATATTCTGATTTTGTTGGGTGGAACACTCTGTAAATGTCTATTAAGTTCATTTGTTCAAAAGCTTGGCTGAGTTCTAGCATTTTGTTGTTGATGTTTTGTCTAGATGATCTATATATTTGTGATAGTGAGGCATTGAGATCCCCCACTACAATTGTTTTAGTACTTACTTGGTTTTTCCCTTAATATTTGTCCCTTAATATTTGCTTTGTATAGTTGGGGCATTAGTATTTGGTGCATATATATTTATGATTGTTATCTCTTCCTCTTGGATTGCTCCCTTTATAAGGACGTTGTGGCCTTCTTCCTGTCTCTTAATTAGTTTGGGCTTAAAATTTACTTTATCTGCAAGTAAGATAGCTACCTCTACTTTTTTCCAGTTTTCTGTCATATGGAGAAGTGTTTTCCACCCTTGTACTTTCAGTCTGAGTTTCTTTTTGAACTAGTGTGTTTCTTCTTTACAGCATATTATTGGATTTTTCTTCTTAATCTGTTCTGCCAGTCTATTTCTTTTGATTGATGAATTGAGGACATTAGCATTGATGGTTATAACTGATATGTATTGACATCATCACCATGTTATTTTCCTATTGTTGGCTCTTTTTAATCCCCCCCTTCTCTCTTTAATTTCTTGCCTTACCTGCTCTCTTGGGCTTCATGGAGTCCCAAGATCTTCATTGTCTTTTTCTAGGCTATTATTTAGAATTGTTTGGAGTGTTGGTTTGGTATTTATGAAGTTTCTCAGGTGTTCTTTGTCATGGAAGTATCTTATTTCCCCAACAATTTTGAAAGAGAGTTTTATGGGATACATCAGTCTAGGTTGGAAGTTGTTTTCTTTTAGGGCTTGAAATACTTCACTCCAGGCTCTCCTTGACTTAAGAGTTTGGGTTGAAAAGTCTTCTGTGATTCTGATGGGCTTTCCTTTGCATGTGATTTGTTTCTTTAGTCCAATTGCTTGTAGTATTTCATTATTCTCTTTGACTGTCTGGGATCTTGATTATTACATATCCAGGTATCGATTTTTTGTGATGGCCATTTGGAGTCCTATAAGCCTCACTTATATGTATATCAAATCCTTTTGCTCTGTTTGGGAAGTTTTCAGTCACCATACCTCTTTTTAATAACTATGTTAAAATACCAAGATGTAAGAGTATCTCAAATATCAAAATAATGTAAAGAACACATTAATCACTTAATTCTCTAGTAGCATGTTTGATTCATTTGTTCCAGACATATGAAACTGTTCACTTACCATGTCTCTTTGAGTTACTTTGTATCTTTAAAAATATGAACATTACTAACAAACCTTCAATTTAGAAATCAAAACATTCATTGTGTGGTCAATATTCTTTGAAAAATATTAAGAGAAACAGGAATTTAAATGTTCTATTAAATCCCTTAAATCTAAAAGAGTAATATTGTCCCAGAAAAATGATTTTCATCATTCTAATAAAAATTTAGATTTGAAATCTGACACAAAAAAAGTTTTCAAAAACTAGATAACTTAGAATTTATGTAATATTATTTAAAGAGGTGATAAAATGCAAATATGAAATTGCCTCTAACTCTCTTAGCTAAAAGAATAAATCTTAGCTGAATCATTTATCCACCTTTATACATATTCATATTCTTGCTGTAGCCTGAAAACTCAGAAGTAAAAAGTAAAGGTCATCAGAGGTATCAAGGATATTGTTGGTAAACAGATTAAGTCATAATACTGTATTTGGCGATGTGCCCTCATCTTGTCTCTTTTTCTTACTGCCTGTACTTATTTCCATATGGTGCCTCAGTCTCTAGCTAGGTACTGTCTTGTCTTTCTCAAATGAACCAGAATCAAATTCATATTTCACTTTAATCTGTTTATCCTAAGAAATTAATGCTACCTGCCCATATGCAGAATGGTGTGCCTTTGTTTGGGTGCACTGTTAACATAATGTCTGGCTTTCACCTCTTCAGATGACATATTTTTTTTTGCTTCCTTGTAGAAAAGAAATTAAGTTTACCTCCAAATTTTCTACCATCTCTTTGTGATGGTTGATTGATACTATGCCCATAAATAAAACATTTTAGAAAATATGCTTTTCCTTTTGCAAAATATTTTGGCATCTTTGGGGTTTATGAAGCAATTGACCTTCCATGATTTCTCCTTGAGACATTTTGACTCCCAGTTATATTTCTTGGAATGCTTTTGGTCTCAGGTACAAATAAATCATCTGAAATTTTTTAAGCAACAAGTCAAATTTAATATAAGGGTTCAGAAGTCTCTTTTGGAACCCAAACACAGCAATGTGGCTTGCACTAAAGGATGTCAGAAGGAGGCCCTGAACTGCCTGCTTCAAGGGACTCTCCTGACCCTCTCATTTCTGTGTCTCTGTGCTGTTGCTGACTGAGTTCCTATTTGCAGAACAGTTATCTGGGTTCAAGCCATGTGGCTGAGAGGGCGGCTTAATAATTTCAGGTTTGCATTGCCCTCATTGAGAATCAAATAAAATGGAACTCAAGTCTAGCTTTCAATTCCATGGTTTCAGAGGCAAATTAGAATTATCCCCATTTGGGCCTGAGATCTGAGTCCTGTCACATAAGCACAGCTATTTTTGTCCTAAAATCTGTGCATACTGGTAGGAAGTTTAAAAGGCCCTTCACAAGATAGCTTGATTTTAACTATCAAATTACTATTTTATTTGGATGAGGTTTTGATTTACTAAAGACAGAGATAAGTGGAATAATCAGTTGACCTATTTCCTGAATTGATTTTTTAGCATTTGTCAATGATCAATCAGATATCATTCAAATACATTTGCAGCTTTAGCTAAGGAAAGGTTAAAATTAACTTTGGTTTGTAATTATGCCTATTGAATACTATTTATTGTTCAGTGACATTAACAGCATTTGCCCATTTAGAATCATACTTTGCAGCAAACATTAAAATACATGTGTTCTTTTTCTTTTATAAATAAATAATATTACCCTATTGCATTACAGAAAATGCAAACTCACATTATTGTAAATATATTAAATTCTAAAATATTAATTGAGGACCCTGACACTTTCCTCTGATGTAATATGGTTATACTTACTGAGTCAAAGGGCAAGGATGCTAGATATATTACTGAGATCATGATGCTGATACAACCAAAGTCATGGGTGTAAATTTTGTGCGGCCCAGAACTTCTGTAGAGAAATTGAAAAGCCAGCATTTCAAACCTCAACTATTCTTATTAAGACACAGCATTAAACATGAGGAGAATTGTGGATGATGATGTTATGGAAACTAAACCGATATGTGTGTTCTGTTTATGAAATATCACCTTGGTATATAAAGAAGACTTCTGTATTTATTACAAAGAATATCATAATTCAAGAGCTAATTTAGTGAATCCACATACTCTGGCCGTTATAGAACTAGATCCTCTTCACTTTCAACTGTTCTTCTATAAAATGTACAAGTGTATTGTGAACTAATTTGTTTAGCCATCCACATGGCTAATGTAATTCACAATGGGTATAATTCTCAAACACTTCTATAACACTGCGAATATGACGATTCTGCTATCGCAATTAGTGATTTCTGAATTTGCTTAATTCATCTTTAGTTTGAAAAAAAGGAAAGAGAATGGGGGGGAGGGAGAGAGAGAGAGAGAGAGAAGAAAGGTGACTGATTACCTTTGAAGAAAAGATATATTATGTCTTGAGATCCGACACACTGTCTTTTACGTGGGGGAGGTTAAATATCTTTTCCCTAGCAGGTACAGTGGTGCATTCCTACAGTTCCAGCTACTTGAGAGGCTGAGAGTCATTCGAGCCCATGAGTTCAAGACCACACTGTGCAACAGTGAGATTTTGTGTATAATCAAAAACAAAAGAAACAAAAAAGTCTTGTAACTCTAAAATTTTACATATGCTCAGAGACACTATCCTTTGATTCTAATAAATAGTCAATGAATGTTTCAATAAAAGCAAATTAAAAGGGGGCTTAAGATTTAAATAAAATGATATAATACTTCAACCTATATTTTCTTGGAAATTTGAAATTATTCCTCACTAAGTTTGGTTAGTTAGGTTTCTGTAACTATACTAAATAGCTGAGATAATTAAAGCTTTTATTCTGGCTCACAGTTTTAGAGGTTTAAGTGGATTCACAGTTAGCCCCGTTGCTTTGGGCCTGTGGTGATGAATCATGACTACAGTACACGGAGAAGCAAAACTTTTAGCTTTGAAGTGAGAACAGCAAAGAGGAAGAAGAAGGCAGTGGGTCCCATTCTCCCCTTCAAGATCATAACCCCTATTAAATCCCAACTCTTAAAGTTCCAATCTAGGGACTAAGTTTTTAACAGGCGGGACCTGGGGCCACTTGAGATCCAAACTATGGAATAAGGCTTGCTCAACCCCTTAAGAATTTACTAGAACTCACTGACTTTGATGTTATGTGTATCAGCAAGAGCTTTAATTGGCACTCTTTAGGTGGTTCAGATTCACTGACCAGTCTCACAGAAATAACATCAATTATAAAAAACAAAGTGTTTTCACGTGAAATAGCATAAACAACAACTGGGATCTCATCTTATTAAAAATCTTCTGTACAGCAACAGAAATCAATAACCGAGTGAAGAGACAACATGGAATGTGGGAAAAAAATTTACTAGCTATTCCTCAGACAAAGGTCTACTATTTAGAATATATAAAGAACTTAAAAAAATTAGATCCCCCAAATTTAAAGACCTGATCCAAAATAAGCATCTGAAATGTACAGACATTACTCAGATGAAGAAGTAGAAACTGCAAATAAACATATGAAAAAATGTTCAACATCAATGGTCAGTCGAGAGATGCAAATGGAAACAACACAGGTTCCATTTCACCCCAGAAAGAATGGCTGCTATCAAGAAATCAACCAATAACAAATGCTGGCAAAGCTGTGGGGAGAAAGGAACCCTTCTTCATTGTTGGTGGGAGTGCAGACTGGTGCAACCACTGTGGAAATCAGTGTGGAGATTGCGCAAACAACTAGGATTAGAAGTCCTATTTGACTCAGCTATTCCCCTGATGTGTATCTTCACAAAAGGATTAAAAGAATCATATCACAGTGATATATGCATGCCCATATTTATAGCAGCACTTTGTAATAGCTAAAAGTTGGAAACAGCCCAATTGCCCATCAACTGGTGACTGAATAAAAAAGATGTTTGTTTTTTAAAAGTAAAATGAAGTACTACTCAGCCATAAAGAACAACAGATATTTTTAGCTAAATGTAAACATATTGAGGCCATACTCTTAAGTGAAATAAATAGGACACATGTGTAAATACTGAATAATTTCTCTGATGTAAGAAATTGCAAGTGTACATAAGGATAAAAATGTATAATTGATATTGCATAGTAGAAAAAAATAGGTCTAAAGGAGCACAAGAAGTGGAAGGGGGAGGGGAAAGGTAAGAAGGGAAAAAAGTGAGAAAAGGAAAAACATGGAAACCAAGTCTTTGTGAATAGGAAAGGGTGGAGGTCATGAAGGGAGGCAGGGGAATGGGGTAAGACTAAAACCAAGATAAATCATGTAAAGGTACAAGATCCCACAGATGAATGTAACTATATTGTGTACCTAAATTATACCAATAAACTTAATGAAAAAATACAGGGATGGGTGAAAGGGAAAGAAAATAGGGAAAAAACAAGAACCAAGGTATATCATCTACACGTGCAAATTTCCAATGATGAACGTGATCGCAGTGATCATAATGTATACCTAAAATGTACCAATAAACTTCAATGGAAAAAAATAGAAAGGGTATTAGCAGAGAAGAAATAGCTCCCATGCAATTGTGAAAAAGTGAAATGACTGACTTGCCTATGCCATTCTATCTTCTTTTTTTTCTTGGTACCGGGGATGGAACCCGGGCCCTTGAGCTTTGCCATTCTATCTTCATAAATAAACACATGGTAGGCTGCAGTGTACCAAATATATTGCAATTCTTCCATTAATACCGTTCTCTTCTCCTATCAGTCTGCACATGCACACACGTGTAAAGAGTCTCAGGTCAGTTTCCTGTCCTGATTTGTTCTACTTCCATTTTAGGTCCGGTGTACTCTGATGCCTGTGTCTGTGTCCACCAAACAAACCGTAGGTTTTGGATTTCTCTGCCTACTGGAATCAGAGTGGTCTATCGTCTCTTTGATACTGTTGTATTTTCTTTTTGGGGACCCTTTCCAATTTTAGCCCAACATCCCTTTCCTGTCCTGAAGATAAGTTATTTCCCAAATCAACACATCTGTTTAAAAGCCACGTACCAATTTTCACATTTATTAAATGAATTATTGCCACAATAAATACAGAAACAACTTCCTAATGTTAAAGGAAAATGAAAAGATCGTATAAATGTGTTTTCTTTGGTCGGTGATATCCTGTACTTTATGGAACAACGCTGTAAATGCACCGGAAGCAGGTTCTTATCCGAGACCCTTGTAGTTCTATGCAATTTCTAGGATTATTTTGACTTGTGCCTACAAATCCTCATTCATAGGTTGATTCCAGTGCTGGTCCAGGCTTTAGGATGTTATTGTTCATGAATTGGTTGTAAGAATTCTAGCTCTCTCTCTTTCTCTAGCCTGCTACTGGAAATCATTATTTGATTAATTCACAACAGTTGCATTTGACATTATGCCATTTGAAATACTTCTTTGTTCTACGATCTAACCTAATAGTAACCACGGTTCTTTCAACTGCCAATCTGCAAATCTGATGCATTTGATAAAATCAGTGCTGAAATTGTCCCCCACCCTTCCCCTTTTCCTCCCTCCCCCCACTAACTCTCATTCTTGAACTCCCTAGTTCTCTTTATTCTACAATGCTCAGGGATTTGTTTATGCAAATTGTATCAGAGCATCTCTGAAACACACTTAATTGCTCCATTTTCCAAGCCCACAACCTAAGAAAAGCATCCATGACTTTATCATCTCTTTCTTGGGCCCCTGTTTCACCACTGTTGTGGTCTCAATGCATGGCTATACATTCTGCCTGTGCTGGACTACATTTTAGCATATAGAAAGGTAAGGAACTGATTGAAATGATTTCAGAGTTCACATTTTATGATGGTATTGAAGTAACTAATGTGGAAAAAAATGAGAACGTGGTCGGCTTTCTTTACATTTATTTTTAAAATGTATTCATTTATTAAACATATCATAGACTCATTATAATTTCCTCAGTGCCTAGGGCCTCTAAAAACTTGAGTTGGGCCCTGTAGACTCCCAAGCGCGACCAAAGTGACCACTCCCAAAAATAAATCTGATATTTTTCTTTCATTCCAAGTTCTTCCACAGCTCTCCGCAACATAAGACCTAAAAATGTAAATTCTTTACCCTGTAACATGGGGATGAACATGACCTGAACTTGCTCCCACCCTGGGTAAGCCCCATACCCTGCCACTTTACCCTCTAGTTCTCTCTATGGGCTGAAGCTTTCCCAAAGTATGCATCGAGTTTACATTATTATTATTATTATTATTATTATTATTATTATTATTATGTCATCATTATCATGATGATGATGATTATTATTATTTTAAATGTTGCTCCCTTCTAGAACTGTCTTTTTCTGCCTATTGGTTTAGGGATGTTTCCACATCCGCAATTATATTCAATATTGCCATAAAGAGGAAGTAAGCCAAAATAAAGTCAGATATTTCTTTTTTTTTCCAACTAATTTATTGGTGTACTTTTGACATGCACGATAATCACATGCGTCTGAGGGAATTTGTACCTGTACCTGATATACCTTAGTTCTTTCTTTCCCGTTCCCCTCCCTCCCCTTCAATCCTTCTTCCCCTCTCCCTTTACAAACCTTGTTTCTATTGTTTTCTTTTCATCCTTTTAACTTTTTTTATCCCTATCCCTTGCTTTCCCTCCCCCCTCCTCCTTGTTCTCTTTCCCATTTAAACATTTTCTTCCTACTTTTTAATATCTATCATCCATTTCGGCCCTTATTTACCCTTTGGATTTCCCTCACAAGAGAAATAATACACTATTTAAACATGTGTGTCACATTTATTTGACTTAAAATTATGTTCTCAAGGTGCATCCATTTAATGTATCTCATGTTTATCCTACCCTATGGCAGTGTAGTACTCTATTGTATATAAAAATCACATTTTCTTTATCCATTCATTCGTTGATGTACATGTGTGCTGTTTCTAAGGTTTAGCTTTTACAAGTTGCACTACTGCACTAAAGTCAAAATGGATCAAAGATGTGAACAGTAAAACAGAAATGCTTAATCTGCTGGAAGAGAGAATAGGTAAAACTCTTGGAGACATAGGTGCAGGCAAAGACTTTATAAACAAAGCCCCAATCACACAGGAAATATTACAACGAATCAATAAATGGGATCATATATTTTAAAAGGTTTTGCACAGCAAAAGAAAGCACCATCAGAGTGAAGAGACAACCCACAGAATGGGGAAAAATTTATTATCTTTCTTCAGACAAGGGATTAAGATCTAGAATATCTAAAGAACTCAAAAATACCAAAACCTCCAAAATTTAAAGACCCAACCCCAAAATGTGTATCTGAAATGAGTAGACACTTCTCAAATGAAGAAGTGCAGACATCAAGTAAATATACAAAAAAATATTCAACATCACTGGCTATTTGAGAAATGAAAATTAAAATAAAACTGAGATTCCATTTCATGCCAGAAGAAAAATGGCTATCATCAAGAAATCAGCCAACAACAAATGGTAGAAGGGTAGATATGGAAATAATATGGAGATTCCTGAAAAAACTAAAACTAGAGGTTCTGTTTGACCCAGATATTTCCCTTATAGGTATCTTTGGGAAACAGTTAAAAGCACCATACCACAGTGATATATGCATGCCCATGTTTCTAGATATGTCTTTTAAAATAAAAGCTTTAGTGAAATTAGGCCTGCTTCTGCTATGGCACCTGCCTCCACTCACAGTGGCTTGTCACTTGCCTTAACTCTGTGTTGGTCCAGAGGTCTTGGAAGGGAGACCATACGACTTAATTGATTTAGAAACGTAGGCCTGGCCTGGTGAATAGCACAGCACAGTTTCAATCAATGTCTGTTGTTCAGTGACTGTTTACCTTTCTGGGCTAATGAACAAAATAAAATGCGCTTCTTTCATCCCTTGTCATTTCTTGCATCACTGAATTTGTCTCTTAAGGAGTAAAAAGTTACCATTTTCACTTTACATTTAAAGTATTAAACTTAACTCACCTCTTTTGAAAAAGCTTCACTAAAACCTGAACTCTGATTTATGGGAATGGTTATATTATTCTGTTGCACTATAAAAACAACTGCAATGCTGGCAGAAAATAGATTATCTAGGGCAGGTCAGATATTTTTAGTTTTACATTTTTTACTTTATTTCTTCTTGACCGTGGAAACTGAGCTGAAATTTACAGACTGTCTCAGCTTATACATAATGAACAACAGCTGTGACAATCACTATCCAAAGTTGGAATGTAAAACTGTATATACTTTAATCACACACACACACACACACACACACACACACACACATCAAAGATCTTTCATTTACTTTTTTGTCTCTCATAATAACATTTTAATTTAAACACACACAACAAGCATTGTTACATGCCCATGGTAGAGATAAGGGTATGAATACCAAAGAATGTGCGCAGTCTGTATATGTGGTCACTTTCTTACCATCTGAACTAAGAATTCAGGACTCCTGACTCCAACAACATTCTTTTTCCACTCAACTATAAAAGATTCATGACCCTGAGAATCTGACTACTTAAAAAAATCCTTTAAGTAGGAGAACAATATATTTCTTATTATTTTATGAATTTCATAATTTTCTTTCTTTTTAAAAGCAAAAGTGAATTCATTAGAGTAGTAAGCACATTGCCATTAATCTCTCTCAACATACTCCCCCTTGTTTTAAAAATATCCCTTGGGGCCAGGGATATAACTCAGTGGTTCTGCCGCCTGCTTCACAAGTGCAAGGACCTGAGTGTGATCCCTGGTACCACTCCCCCTCCCCAAAGAAACCTTATCCCAGGGCTGCAGATTTAGCTCAGTGGCCCTGCCGCCTGCCTCACAAGTACAAGGTCCTGAGTTTGACCCCGGCACAAAAACAAGAAACTTATGCTATCGTTCTTGCCACTTTCTGAAGCAGTTCTGGAAGTCCTCTTTCAAGAGTGTTTTAGGTTGGGCTGTCATGGTTGCCTTAATGTCCTGAAGGGATGCAAAATGTTTCATTTTATTTTATAGTTTTTTTATTAATACATTTATGATACATTGTTTTGGGCAAATATATATATGAAATCTTGATTATTGATCATTTCAGCCTCTTTCACCCTCTAACCTCTGCTCTCTCCCATTTTTCAGATCTCTTCCCCATTTCCAAAAAGTCTACATTTGGGTTTCTTATCCTCTCCCTTATACTTTGATCTTTAAAGTATTTATTATATTTTGAGTCTCTCATATAAAAAAATCTAAGTGTCAGGTTTATTTCACTGACAAGAAAAAAGTGTCAGGTTTATTTCTCTTAACATTATAGTCTCAAGGTCCATTTTCCTACAAATGATTCAAATTTATTTATTTCTGAACAATCTTCCAATGTGTGCATATACACCACATTTCTTTATCCATGCATCTCTTGACATTTAGGCTGTTTCTATAACTTAATTTCTGTGAATTGCACTGCTAGATATATGGTTATGTATGTGCTACTGTCATATGACAATTTTAACTCTTTTGGGAAGATATCCCAGAATGGTGTACCTTTGTAAAATGGAATTTTTACTTTTGTTTTAGGGATCTCCATATTGATTTCACAATGGTAGCACTAGTTTGCACTCCCAACAATAAGGTTTTCTCTCCACATTCTCACCAGCATTTATTATTTTTTCAGTTCTTGTTTACAGAATCAATCTAACCAATGAAGTAAATACCTATGTAATAAAAACTGTATTAATCTAAAGAGAAAGACTCAAGAGGATATTGGAAAATGGAAAGACATCTCCTATTCCTGGACAGCCAGCGTCAATACTGTCAAAATGATAAATACTTTTCAGGCAATTCAAATCAAAATATCAACAGCATTTTTGACAGAACCAGAAAAGAAATCCTAAAATTTAAATGGAGCCAAAAGAAATCCAGACTACCGAAAGCAATCCTGAGAAAAATGAACAAACTATGAGGCATTATAATCCTATATTTCAAGATATAGTATAAAGCTACAGTAATAAAAACAGAATGGTACTGGTATGAAAATAGACATATAAACCAATGGAATAGAAGTCCCAGGAACAGACCCACCCCATGAACTTTTTGCCATTTAATCTTTGATAAAGGGGCTAAAAACAAATGCTGGAGGAAAGATAACCTCTTTAACAAATTGTGATGATAAAATTAGTTATTATCCCTATGCAAAAGAATGAATATAGACACATATATTTCTCCCTGTACTAAAATCAAACTAAAATTCTTCGAAGACCTAGATATAACAGAAACACTGAATCCACTGGAAGAGAAAATAGTAAAGCATTTGAAGACATAGGCATCAGTGAGGACTTCCTGAACAAAACCTAATTGCACAAGAATACTTCTAAGAATCCTCAAACAGGATTAAAAACTTCTACATACTAAAGGAAACAATCAAGAGTGAACAAATAACTTACAGAATGGGGAAAAGTTTTTCCAGCTACTCTTCTGATAGAGTATTGTATCTGGAATATACGAAGAACTCAGAGAAACCTGATCCCAAAATACAAAAGACCCAAGGGGGAAAAAAAAACGGACAACTGAAATGAATAGGTACTTCTCAAAAGAAGTACCAGAGGCCCATAAGCACATGAAAACAATCTGCAGCCTCTTTGGCCATTAGAGAAATGCAAACCAAAACATGATATTCCATCTTAATCCAAATGCAGCTATCTTACTCTTTCTCATGCTTTCTTCTCCCTTCTAAAAAACTGCAGTTGTTTCTACCTGAAACATGAGGTAGAAGCATGAGGTAGAAGAACAAGACATCAACTCCATTCAGGGTCATAAAACACTCCCAACCTCTAAATACATTCTAATTCAAAATGAAACTTCTCTTAGCACTAACTTAATGAACTGGTACAACAAAAATATGCAAATATGCAAACATAATAATTTATCTAATTTAAATTCAAACTAGAGTGAACTTTTTATTAGGATAGATAACATTTGAAATGCCACATTTGATTTCTGTCTGCTGGGGACAGTAATCACATCAAAAACAGAAAGCCAATTTTCACACGTAATATATGTACACGTTAAAGCAGTGACATTAAATTGATGCCTGCCAAAGACTGCAGAATGAACAAGTGAGATCCATAATCACTTTACATCGGAGGCTAAAAGAATTTAGTGACTGTTCTATTATAATTAAGGGAAAAATTATTTAAAGGAATATGTAAAATAAACTAAAATATGAGACAGAATTAGACTGAATTTTCCATTAGCCCTGTGACCATTACGTGAATGTAGATAATCTACTTATTCATTTTGAATCTGGGCCTACTCGATTGTAAAATGGGCTGATATTTGGATCAAGCAATATGATTTATTTTAAGGATATCAGTGAATAAAACATAGGCAAAATCAATTATTTTTATCACTAACTGATACTATATTAATGTATCTCTTTGTTATTTTTGAACACATCTTTTCATGTGTCCAAGTAATCAGTGAGATGAACCTCCGGATAACACAGATACAGTCTACACACCGAGTTTCTGATTTAAATCTCTCAGATTCTGTTCCCTGTTAGTTTAAATAACATATGAACTTCACAGCACAGTCATGCAATCAGAAGGGAGCCAAAGAGGTAGGAACCACATTTTAAACTTTTTTGACTTGGATTGAGTGATCGCTTAACACTTCAAGAAAATATGTAATTTCTGTTTTTGCTCCTGGAAGATGTTATGTCAGAAACAGTCAGAAAAGAGTCTGTTATTAATGGTGAGCTTGCATTTGTTTTGAAAAATCAATAAATATCTTATATTCTTTAAAAATATAGGTATACATTTTACATGCTTTTGATAATTTCTGTATGTACCTTCACTACATAGTCAATGGTTGTAGACCATGTTCACCCTCATATTTATTTCCTACTGAATTTTATAATGGATAATTTTTATCTCCAACATCAGCATTCTTAGATATCAAAAGGTTACATGGACAGAATATGGTAAATCAACCATTAGATTATCTTTTTGCAATCAAAATATTATTGTTCAAGATGCTAGGATTAAACTAAGATCTTAATTTGGTTTAAAAGATACTACATATATCAAATAAGAATTAAGTACTGTATATGTTATACCATTTTACCTTAAAATATGCTTTATTTTCTCTTAGGTATTTCTTTCATCATGAGAAATCAAAACCTTTAGCCCCTCCCCTTATAGAGTGTTTTCTCACTGTAACTCACTGAAAAACACAGTACTATACCATACCTAAGTTCTGTATGTATAATAGGGTAGAACAGAGAGCAAGGAGCATCAGTTCATTGGTATAGTAACATGCAGGCCTATGTGAATTTTATCTGCTATATCAGGACACTTGAGGAAAAGCAAAAATATTTTTAACAAGGAATTTGAATGTTCAAGTGGCATAGTATTTACAATCTAGACAGAAGCCACTCCATTAACTTTAGAAATCTATCCCTAGGTGTTTATGCCAAGAACTTATCTTCATTTGTCAGGAGAATATGGGCCTTCTGAATCAGATAATTTTTCTTTCTTTCTGTGCTCTTTTGAAAATGCGCTGTCTATGGCCATACCACCCTGAACGCGCCCAATCTCGTCT
This sequence comes from Fukomys damarensis, assembly GCF_012274545.1. Taxonomy (NCBI): domain Eukaryota; kingdom Metazoa; phylum Chordata; class Mammalia; order Rodentia; family Bathyergidae; genus Fukomys; species Fukomys damarensis. The sequence continues at coordinate 54,361,774 of NW_022900942.1, read as the reverse complement.
GAAAATGCACCTTGCTTTCCCCACCTCTTATATCTATGAGCTTCCTCTCCTCTCAGTTTGGCTGAACATGAGGGCCTAGTGAGGTTTCCTTACACGTTCTCCCTTGCAGCCACTGAAGCAAGCACAGAGCCCCAACATGTGTAGACTAATCACTGTGAGTAGATGCTGGAGTCATAAAAATAACTTCAACTGTAGATATCTCCTGGGGTCTCGCTGTCCTTAAGAGCTGCATTATTTCTGCTTCAATCTGCTACCCTCCACTGCACTGATATTTCTGCTGATTCTTTACCTGATTTTAACAAAATACCAGAAGTACATGAAGTGACAGAAAAGCTAAACAAAATCCTCCAATGCTCCTTCATGATTTTTGTGGTGGAAATGAAAGGGGTGCTTTATATAAAACACAGCAAACAACTTGAAATTGTCTGTCCAATGACCCTAACTTTTCCCTGTGCTATTTAGACATGTACCTTTTTCTCCTAAGAATCCCCAGGATCTTCTTGGAGATTTCAAATGTGGCACCCTGTGGGCCATTTTTTCCACCTTGTTTTAATCCCAAGGAGGAGTTATCTTCCTAAATTATTCCCTTCCAGAAAAATGGAATTGTTATCCTGGGTGATTTAATTTTGTTTCTACTGCTCCACAATAAAAAACTGACTAAGTGACCAGTGTTACAAAGAAATCAATTGGTGTTCGCTATGGTGTGCCTCTGAGAACCTTCTGGAGAAAAAAGAATACACTTTCCTAGTTCTGTGAGTCTGTTGCAGACAGCTCCCTCTTCTAGGGGTGCCTGTCAAGGCCAAACCATGCTAATACTGCATACATCTAGTGGCTGGTCTACATAGAGTTGTGTGAGTTCTGAGTATGACCCCCTGGCTCAACTGGGGACAACCCTGAATGACCATTGCAGATTCATAGCTATTCATGGCATCAACTGAGAGCCTTTTTGGAGACTTCACATCAATCGAACTTCTCCCTAATCTGGATCCTTTCCCAGATGAGTACTAGAGGAGCTCCCCGATAAGCTTTCTGTACATGAATCTCCATCTTGGACTCTTCCTCTGGAATCCACCATAGCTGTGTTCTTACTTACTGTCCTCTGTGTGGTTACTAGTGTCAAAGTCAGATATCATCAGAGCCATTTTGAGAAATTCAGGTTGGTTCTTCTCCTGTGTGATTCTGCATAGCAGGTTCAGTTTTTCAGATAGTTATTGGGTCTATTTATGTGGAAGCCAGGTATCAGTATTTTAAAAATATCCCTATAAGTTCTAATATAGAATAAAGTTTTGGAACCATTAGTTGATAAATTCTACCACTCTTCTTCAAGTCCATCTACTTTCCTGAATGTCTTTCCTGGTTAAAAATACCTTTGCCACTTCTTTGGAGTTCTTATTTGTACTTGTTTTGGGCAGTGGTTTTACTTAATGCTCTAGAGCTAGGCTTTTTTCCACCTTAACCACTAGTAAGTGAATTCAATTTCTTTGGCTTGTGTTATCATTCATGTGTTCGGTTTTGTTGTTGTTTTTGTTTGTTTGTTTGTTTTACCAGAGATTAAACTCAGGACCTTGCACCTGCAAGGCAGGCAGTTGCACCACTGAGCTAAATTCCCAGCCTTCATTCATCTGTCGTTTAAGATTATTATGATTTGGTTTACTCACATACTATGTTTAGAGTATTGGTACTCTTAGAATTATAGTATATCTATGGAAGAATCCATTTGAATGCAGAAACAGTAAAATAGAAGTCTTTAAAAGAAAGGAATTTTGTCATACTGTTTAATCATTTCATCCCACTAACAAGTCATAGTTACAATACATTTTTGGAGAAAAAAGTAACAAAGCAAATAAACCCTGGAACAAATGGACATACTGAGAGCTCTATCCCTGTCCTTTCTCTGGGTTGTAGCATTGTTGCATTATGAGACAGCCAAGGATTATTAGCTTTCTGTACACAAGAGCGATATGTATTTGAGGGTTCAATCTAGGTGCCATCTTTCTTTATAAAACCTAACATTTATATAGCACTTTTGAGCTGATATAACATCTTCACATCAATGATTTCATTTCACATTCTTCAGCTGTGGAAAAACTGAAACTTGATGATACTGGTATTGTATTAACTTCTTACAAAGAATAGGATCACGATTAATAAGAACAATTTGATATATTTGTTTCTATGTCCTGCATATCCAGGTATTAAAGTTTAATGTTGCACGATGACCAAATTTTCTAAGAGCTCCTATACATGCAGTCAAAGAATTTAAGAGCAGTGGTACTATTAAGAAGGAAAATATTAGAAAGTAGATATAGAATTAGGTGAGTCTGGCTGAAATTGATAATACTGCTAACATAGCTGTTATTAAATCTGCATTTTTTATGCATAAGTCTACAAGGAAAATCTCCAAAGTAATAAAGTTTGATCTCCTTAGGATCTATCACTTCCAGAATTTAATCACTTTTTAGAGTTTCTGTGGTTCCAACTTTCCTGGATATACTTGGGTATTCTTCCAGAGACAGCAATTAAAGTGACAAAGGTGACAGCGTTGAAGCCTTCTGGTCATTGGGCCTGAGAATCATTTGTGGTTTTACTTTAAAAAACTTGACATTGAGGTGAGAGTCCGGTAAATCACATAGAATATATTAATACCACTTTTAATACCGGCAAGAGTTTGAAATGGAATGAAGAAAACACCAATTTTTTTTTATATATTAAGAGAGAGAATAAATGGTTTTAACAAAGGTCAATGCACAAGGAAACAGCAAAAGATTAAGTATTATAAAACTTAAAGTTTTTATGAAAGTTCTGTCTGAACCCTTGTCAATCATATTTGAAAAAAGTGAGATCAAACTAAAACTTAAAGTAAAAATTTTGGAGAGAGCAGCAATATTTTCTTCTTTTGTAAATTATAAGGAGAATCAAAGTTACAACTATGGATATGTTGAAAAATATGATCATGCCTTCCGAACAATAGCTACCTTTTATTGTGTGCTATGTTCCATTTATTCCAGGCTTCATCCTCACAGGTGCCCTGTGGTGGGCTGATATTCTACAGACAGGGACATGGAGAGACTAAAAAAGCTATCTGATTATATTATTTTAAACTATTAAAGTGTGTAGCACAATGTGACTTGTTTGCAGTCTTAGCTACTCAGAATGGAGGCAGGATAATCCTTTAGGCCCAGGAATTTGTGGCCAGCCTGGGCAACATGGTGAGATCCTAACTTATAAAAACATTTTTAAATGCGCAGAGGTGGGACTCAAAGCTAGCGAGAATCATGCTAGTCTGTGCATTTGGTAATATTGAGATTCTCCTGAAGGCACCTGACATTGTTGTTGTGTTCTAAAGGCCAAATGTTGGTACACTTTAAAAACAAACCAGGTATGTTGTATGAGAATGAAAGATGCACCTTTCCTAGTAGAGAAGAAAAAGAGTGTCTGCTACCAGACAAAATGTCCTCTCAGAACCTGAAAATATTCTTTTGATTTCCAAAACTGCTCAACTGACTGCCTGAAAATGCAATGTTTGGGCCAGTGGGGGCGGTAGGTTTTGCAGCCTATATGACTGTGGAGGGCAAGGAGATGTGCAGCAGCTTTCTAGGCCTTGAGGAGGCTGTTGGATAAGAATGCTGGGAATCGGCCAGTCTCCCTGTTACTATTGAGAAAGAACAATTTGGTGGTTCCAAGAACCTATGAAAAATGTCTCCTTTCACCCTGAGTTCTCCCATTCTTCTCTTCCTTTCTGCACGCATCCACATTAATACGCCTAGTGTTTTGGAGGACACTTACAGTTCACCCTAAAATGCATGTTTCATTTTTAAAATGCAGATCGAACTGGACTGAATTTAGGACTACATCTCAATGTAAAATATTTGCCTGTAGCAACATCTGAAAATGGTGATCCTAACCTAAAGTTCTACATAAATAGCTCTGTCACAGAAATTTTGCCTTTGCTCATTCATCTTTGTGTTTTTTCCCCTCAGTGCCTGCTGTGGGCTCATGGTAAAGATTAATGAGCTCCAGAGCCAGAAAGTTCCAAGCCTGGCTCTGCTACTTACAAGTTCAGTATCAGAGGACAAGCAATGGGACCTCTCCTGCAGGGCTTCTCTATCTAGCAAAACTTGGGGAAATAAAACCGGCCATACATCTCTTAATGTCCACTTTTAGATGGAAAGGCACACTGATGTCCGTGCTTTATTGATGTCAGCACAGTAAACAATTTAAAGTTTCAATGTGACTATAGTTCTGTGCCATCCCGTGGAGATGCATTCAATTCATGGTATGAAGCGCTTTGATTTTAGAAATGTTAGTGCAGGAAAAAATGACTCTATTAGAAGTGATGGAATTATTACTGTAAAACCAACATGAGTCAATACACCAAGTTTGTAGAACAGTGTCTCTTCACATGGAATAAACTCAGTATTATTAAGCCCATTCATGTTGTCGAATATGCATCTATGTTTGGGTTTATACAAGACTAGCTGGAATTTTACTTCTGTGTGGGTTATGAGGCCTTGTGTTCTCTAATCACCAAAGGAGGTGGCTTCAATAAATGATGTTTCTATGGGATCTGGTAAGATAAAACATTGATTCAGTTTGATCTCCTTCACAGATTGACAGGTCTTAATGTGGTAGAAACCATCTAAGCATTCCATGTGGAAAACAAACAAACAACGGGCAGAGGGAAGAAGTTTCTTTCATTTTGAGGTTGTTGATATCTTTACTTTATTGATACTCAAACACTAAGATGGAAGAAAAGCAAGAGGACATGAAAAGAACCCCTAATGAAATAAAAAACATTAGAAGAGTCTCAAGTAGTGCTCAAATACAGAAACAATTCAAAATTAAAATAAAATAAACTTAAAATATTCGTATCAGTTGCAGTCCTGTTTCACTGATCCTTGGTGTAAATACAATAAATACTTAGAATACATATAATAAAAACTCACGCAAAAAGGAGTAAGCCCCAAAACTGTACTATACAAACCATCATTCCTATAATGTCAAAACTGAAAAAAAAATTCCCTGATTAAATATATATTATTCTACAAGATAAAGGTCAACATCTTTTTAAACTTCTAAGTTTCTTATTGAAAGTTTACCAGTTGCGAGAAAGATCAGAAGCAAATTACCTTAGAAGCTTACATGTATTGCATTTGTCACTTTTCTGTTGCTGAGACAAAACACCCGACAGCTACAACTTACAGGAGAGGTTGGCTCACAGGTTCAGTCGTGGTGGAAAGACCTGGGTGAAGGAAAGCTGCCATCCCTTGGAAGCCAGAAAGCTAACAAACAGGGGAGGAGCCAAGGACAGGAATACGCCCTCTAGCCAAGACCCCAGGGACCCACATCCAGCTAGGACCACTGTCGGCTGCTGAACTGATCAATGGGTGAATCCACTGATACAATCCATTCACCTTCCAAATATGAGACTTGTGGGAGACATTTCAACCATGACATTAAGTTCACCATTCATTCCCGAACTTTGAAGGACCATCCTTGTGATCAACATTTTCAAACTTTAAAATGCAGGATGAATCCAATATAATAAACATATTTTGCTTTAGAGTAATGGGATACCACATACCTATGGCCATTTCTGATTCACACAAAGGTTTCTAGATAAGAGAAGCATGGGGACCTATCTCATCCAGCCCCAGTATCTAAGTTTAGGCATTTAAAATATGATAGAATAGGTCTCATATGGCTTTAAATCTTATTAAAACAATTAATGAAAAGTAAATATATTCTCAAGCTTTAAGTTGTACCTATAGTCATCACAACTATTTGTGGTAATAGAAATCAGGGGAACCAGAATTATATTTAATATACAAGTAATCTTCCTTAAACATAATTAGATTCTGTTACATCTCTTTTTTTCAGCCTTGAACTCTTAGGCTAACAAGCAGACAAAAATGGCAATATCTAAACTCTACTACAAACCATTAAGGAATGTGTATGTGGTTAGACAACTTGTTACATCAAAGAGAGAGAAATGGTCTTATATCCATCTCCCTATCATTGATTTGTTAAAGGGGGTAGGTCAGCTGATATTTTTATCAGAAGAATTTGGTCTTTCTCTTGCTAGCTGACTGTTTGCTGTTGAGGACACAATAGTAATACAACTGCCAGGTATTTCATATTTACATTATCAAAAATCTCCTGCCTGAGTTAAAAAAAGGTACATCTAGGAGAGTATAAATCCCTTGTTCCTCTAGATTTATGAATTGGTCTTCAAACTTTTCTTTTGAATATGAAAATGAAACTTTTTTGGGGGGTGCGGTACCAGGGATCGAACTTTGGATCTTGCGCTTCCAAAGGAGGCAGCAGAACCACTGAGCTAAATCACCAGCCCTAAAAATGAAACTTTTGCCCCCAACAAAGAAACTCTAGTGAAATCTTCATGAACAACTGTGACGGTTCAATAACGTAAAAATGAGAGCAATGAGGCATGGTGTTTGTTGCAAGGCTTCCTCTGCTTTGTATGCAGTCAAGGTCAGTTCACTTGCAGGTGATCTGGAGATACCCTGGGTCTCCAGACAGGGCTCTCAGAGGTCACAGTAGAGGACTAGTTGTATTGGTAAAATGCAAAAACCAAATCACTGGTGTGGTGGCCAAGACTGTCCTAAGTATTCCACAGCCTGTTTAAAACAATACTGACATAACTTTGAAATTTATACATTGTTTACAATGATGTAAAAAGTGAAATTATACTCAGAAGCTATTAATAATACAGAGATGAGAAAGCTCTATCCCACTGAAGTTATACATTTGGCTAAAATAAAAACAAAAAGAAAAATAATTAGGAAAGAAGGAAAGGAAGAAAAGAAGTATGGTTATATTAATATCAGATAAAATGAAATTCAGATGTAAAAACACCAATACTTTGCAGTGGCAAAAGTTACAAGATGTTAGGCATGCATCCTCATATCCCAGGAGTACACAAATTCAAACTGCAAGTGTGAAATGTGAAGACACCTCTCTCAGGAACTGATGTATCAAAAGTAAGTAAAATATTAGGCATCTGAAAAACAAGCCTTGGAGGAATGTGTACCTAGCAATAGAGTGAACAAATATTCTACATCAAGTAATCAAAACCTTTTAATTATGTAGTAAACAGACACTTTCCACTTCTGGTGAAAGGAAGTAAAAAAAGGAATTTGAGAGAAAATACTGGTCTCTATCAGATTTTAAAAAATAACACCATACCCAATTTTCTATCAATGAAGTTTTTAAAAATTAGATGAAACAGATTTTTCAGAAAAAAATGTAAATTGTGAATATTGGTCAAAAGGAAGCATAATACCTGAATTCATTAATCCTTATTCAGGAAAACTTGGCTATACAATGCTAAAATTATAGGACTTTTATCACGTTTTTATGAACAGATGATCATGATTTTTATAACTATTCTGGAGCACAGAAAAAGACAATCTTCCCAAATATTTATTTTAAGTCAGCATAAATCTGAGACTAAAATTTGGCAAGAAGAGAAAAAAAGAGAAGTTTAAGAAAATCACATATAATTAAAGGTTTAAGAAAAATAGCAAGGGAACATATCAATCCATTAAAAGAAAACATTATAACATGTAAAGCTTACCCCAGGAGTTTTATTCAATGTTAGATAAATCTAATGATATCAATGGCATAATTGACTATATTAACGGATTAATATACAATATGTGTAAATGAGAGAAATGCATTTTATAAAATTTAATTTGCACACCTGAAATTTCAAAGCTAGGTATAAATTTTATCGATAAGAAATATCATGTGTAATGGTGAGATATATAAAGCTTTCTGGCTAATTAGGAATAATGAAATAAGGCTTCTAATCACTGCTACTAGTATACATGGGGAAAACAAGTATTAATCTTGAAAACAAGAAAAAACTGTCATTAATTGCAGGCATAATTATCTGTCTGGAATAACCAAGAGAATCATCAAAAAACTATTAGAACTAATGTAAGGGTAAAGTAAGACAGAAACAAGATGGATAAAAGTTGATAAATCTCCAAGAGAGCAATAAAAGAATCATTAGAAAAACTGCTGTGAAAAGTAGAGTCAGCTCATAATAGAAACAAAAATTATCAAACAACCGTGCAATAAAAGAAGACACTGAGTGAAAGTCTGTAAACTAAAAAGTGAAAAAATATATAGTAATAAAGGGGTAAAAGGTGAAACTGGTAACTTTTCATGACTAAATAAAATTTGCAAATACTATTTGTCACAGTACTTCACAAAATGTTTTACAAACTTATGCACAAGCAAAAACATGGACAGAGAATACAGAAGAATCTGACTGAAAGAGCCGAGTGGGGAGTGGTTCGTCAGAACCCTATTCTAGTGTAATGCATCAGGTATTATGCAGGAATTAAATGGACGACCAGGAGAATACAGCAAAATCTCCAGAACCAACACATTCAAAAGGGAATTGTGTACACGATATAAGGTTGATTCATCACATGACTGGAGTGAGATTGAAGAGTTCAACAAGCGATGTTTGGAAAATAGAGCTTTTTATCTAAAAATTTTTAAAGTTAGATTTTGACATCATACAAAATCATTTGTAGAGGAATTAAAGTCCTCCATGTAATTTGGAGGTGGAAAGGCCATCTCAAAAATCTATTGTTGAAAAATAAGAATAAACCACACACACACACAAACTTTCCCTAAGACAAAACACCATAGGATCAATTTATGAGATTAACAAGAATAACAGAAAAAAAAAATATATATAAAGAGCTCTTGCTAATTGAGAAAAGGCAAATAACTCAATAGGGAAATACAGGCAGATTTAAAGAGACACAAATGGATGATAAACATAAGAAAAAGAAACACTTTATCTCTTAGTAGTCAGCAAAGCTTAATTACTATTACTTTTTTTTTTTTTTTTTTT
>NW_022900942.1:54320533-54352719 GCF_012274545.1 Fukomys damarensis | reverse complement strand
AAAAATTTAATTTTTTTTTTTTTTTTTTTTTTTTTTTTACTATCAGGGATCAAACTCGGGACCTTGTGCTTGTGAGGCAAGCAGAACCAGTAAACCCCCGGCCCAGGAAAGCCTAATTATTAACAAGCATTTTTAATTGTGCAAAATAGCAAAAATTTTAAGTATGTGTGATGTTCAGAACTGTTGAGGATGAAGTAGTAGATTTTTAAAGATAGTGATGGTTGTTTTAACTGATATGGTCTTTAATGAGCAAAGTTTGGCAAAGTCTTATTAAAATTTAAAATGCTTATAGTTTTGTCACAGAAAATGACCTATTTCATATCTATTTTACGTAGGTCTCTACGTACATGTTTTGTATTGGTCATGCTGCAGAAAATTTTCAAGTCACTAAGAAAAGCTTAGGAAAACATGTTCTGGATGAGGTCCCTAAACCATATTTATAAATATAATTTTCATTGTTATAGTCATTTTACAGAGTATTTAAAACCAGTACTGTGGTCTGATTTTTTTCTCTAACTTCCCAAGAAAAAGGAATGAAGCTTTGGCTAGATTGCCTTACATTTTGTGGTTACTATTTTGAGCTGCATTAAAACCTTTTGCCAGAGGAGGAAGTTGCTGGTTTTCAGAAAGCTTCATATTTTAGCTGAAAGGCACTTTGAAGTAATGCTGAAACATTTATAGTTTTAGACATATTTAATTAACTGTTCTATACTTTCTTTAATCTTGAAATTCCACCTCCAAGCATCTAATAATTTAGAGAAATACTTCTATGTAGGGAATTGCAAAAAAGATGTCGAGTATGGCATTGTTTTTAAAAGTGCAAAATTTGGAAGCAGCAATTTATTATGTTCATGTTATAGAATGCTATGTAGCAGTTAAAAAGCATGGGGTAGATGTACATATAAACCAATATGGAAACATTTCCAAGATATATTGTCAATGAAATGGGAAAGTTATATAAAAAAGATACTGTGCAAATTCCATTTTAATGAAAAAAAGCAAAATTTTAAAAAAAGCACCCTAGAAATACATACATAAAATTACTTTGTGGAATGAGAACCAGAAATAGTAACCAGTTTAAAAAAAAGTTTCATTTATAGCAAGGTTGGGTTTCCCCTTTTCATTGGTTTCTTTCTTGTTAATTAAAAAAACAAATGCTTTTATAAGGGAGTTAGTTTATATTACACCTGAAAAAAAGGGGAATTTTTGAAAAATATTAATATTTAATTTTCTCAATGTGCATACATATTGATTTATATCATCATGCTTTATAAGTACACATGAATAGTCTTCTAACAGTATTTATGTAATTGATATAAATGTTTATGAATTTGAAAGGTAGTTTATTTTTCATTTAAATGTACTTCAAGAAAGGGCATAGTCTAAGAATCAATTTTAGAGAAGACGTTCCCAATTAACAAATTTAGTAAGTTTTCATTATGAAAATTCCCAGAGGCAAGCTCTAGCATATAATGTTGTAAAAAAGTAATGAGAAAGTAGTATCGCCCACAGACTGAATCAATGGAAAAGTAAACTTCACTGTCTAACATATATAATGTTTCTGTCCTAAGTAAAAGAGAGGAAAAAAAGGTAACTAGAGGTATCTTTTGTGCTTTTCAAATTGTACAGTGTAAATATATGTGATAATGACTATGAAATGTATACAAATAGTAAGAATTATTTCTTGTCTCTTAACATTTACCTATCAATCATACTATGATACATAAACAATTTGACAAAAGTTAGCAAGATAGTTTCCTCTCCTTTTTGTTCTTTGTTAGGAAAACTCATATATATTGGGAAAGTCTGACCTCAGTGTGGGTCACGGAGTACATAAAACCATGACCTCTGTGCCTCTGTGAGTTATGTGTACACTGTGGTCGCCAGGCCTGGTCCTGTACCATTTTGCTGAAGTTTCCCCTTCGGTGGAACTCTAACAGGGCAGGCCTGTTACAGTCAGCAGAAACAATTTATTCCGGCTTAAGCAGAATGACAATGTAAGGTAAGTTAGGAATTTTACCCAAGTTCACGGAGTTAAAGGATGTGATTTTTCTATCATCACCAGTAGGTACAATTCCTGAATCACTTGATCTTTTTTTTTTTTTCTATAAGGAGAAAACCTGAAATGATTCTGGTCCTCACTGTACGTGATTACCATACTACTTGTTTCAGCAGTGAACGATGCAAGAAGAAATAACATACTTTTGTACTGTTGTTCTCATTGAAACTCCAGTACTCCGGTTTTCTGTAACATTCAAATAAGCTCCAGCAGAGAAGAAAAAGCTCAAACCAGTCACCAGATCCAAAATTAGCATTTTATTCAGAACGCCGGGGTCAGAGGTGTATCGTTTATATTCTGGTACACAATACAGAGGCAAAGCTGTTGTCAGAATTCTCTCCACTTTAAAAGCTTTTTTTTTTTTTTTTTTTTTTTTTTTTTTTTTTTTTTTTAAAAACACAGTAGTGTCACCAGTGTCAGGCCACCCCTTTCTTTTCCTTTCCTTTTTTTGTTTTTTGGTACAAATTATGTAAAACATTTGTGCTAAGAACTTTTCTCCCTCCCCCAAACAAAAAGAAAATTAAAATTAAAAAAAATTTAAAAATTAAAAATTGAGTATTCTAACTACAGCTCAACCATTGAATCAAATGTCACTTTGTTTTGTAAATACTTTTATCCATAACGAAAGATATAAACATGCAAAAAACCTGAATCCATAGTCCAAATAATACATACACATGTTCTGAAGTTTCTGCACTTCTCCATAGACTATGCCAATAAAACATTATGTACACATACCATTTTTACAGTGAAGTGAAAAAAATACAGTAAATAAAAAAGTGTTCATGGATTAAGACCAAATGTGTCTAACATTCTAGTTTATGAAAAAATTCAATTTTGCTACAAATTGGTGATATGAAAACTCCCTTTATTTGCAACCAGCTGCGTAAGTTTTAAGATTTTAGTGAAAAAAAAAAAAAAGCTAAAGTCTAAAACTAGAAGTAATGTACATTTTCCAATCTCATGGTCTCATCCCCCAAGATAATAAAATCGCTCCATGAGTTCTTTTTCGTTTCTTTGTTTAATTCTGTATTTTAACAAAAGCAAATGCAATGTAACAAAAGCGTGTTGAAGCATATCATGGTTTAACTTACTGCTCCCACCACAAAATATTTTGTCTTTTACTTATCGTTTCAGAAATCAGTACCATTAAAGCCTTAAACATAAAACTAATTCCAATCTGAAAAAGGTACAAAAAGGCACATAAAATCCCAGTGCTTCTGTACTGTAAAATTCAAGTGTAACTGAGCTCAGTGTTTTTCCAAACAGCATTGGATCACTGATATTCCCTCTGAGCCCGAATTGGTTTGCAGCCTATGCCAAAGCCTCCAGCAAGCACTGTGCTAGTAGACTACAAAGTTAAAGCCTAGCTTCTGTATGCTTTTTGGGAATATCAGTCGAAATTGTTTGTACTTGTCCCAAAACCAAGTTCACCCTGAAGTTCAGTCATCACCTCCACCATACATGTCAGCGAGTTTCTTGAACCTTGGCCCCCAGTCGTTCAGGTAATCATAGTCCTGCTCGCCACCACTACTTGAGGAATTAAGGGAGCTCAAGGACCCGGCCGTGGAGCCACTTCCTTCATAGTCGAAGACTAAGAGGGAGTCATATGGCGGAGCTGTGGGGTCATTGTCAGCAGCTTTAAGGCCCTGCAATTTGGTCAAAGACAAAGAAAGAAAGGATTAAGAGAGGGTTACAATTTGCACAACCACAAGTAGATCCTAGGGATATCATGGAATCAAGCGTCTGTTAGTAAACTTCCATTTGCAAGACCGCAACAGTTTCAACACATAGAAATTGGGGTTACCGCTGTTTGAAAGTTACGAGAAAAACCAACATGCCTTTCCTCTGCAAAAAAATAATCCCAAGGAATCTAGCTCAGGGTGGCCAGGTCATAAAACGGGAGTGGGTTACTTAGAGAACATGTGCCTGACAGACAGACGAAATGAGGAGCCAACTGACTGAAGTCAATTAGAGAGGATCTTAACATAATATATATAGCAGGACTGCCAGACTTAAAAATACATATCTCAATGAAATACAAACTACACATCTCAATGAAATGAAATTATACCACGGTAATTACTAAAAAAAGCAATTCATTCACTCAAGCAATAAACCTGGAACAACTACTACTCTTGCCAGGGTGTGTGATGAAGGCACTGTGTAGCGGTCCACTGGGCAAGACTAGTGTTGAATGTGTAATGTAGTGGTGGTTACATGAACTAATACAGAGGCTGATGAAATCATGTGATACATGGGTTCTAAGCAGAGCTAAGATCAGGAGATTCTGAAGAAGAACCTGTGGACGGCAAAGAGACGGGGCCTGCCGAGTGGATTCACTTCCGTACCAGCTCACAACCGAGTCCAACAGGCATCCCTTTAGCATGCAGCAAAGGATGAATTCAAACTACCGTGAAGAGCTAGAAATGCTTGGAGGAAGTAGCATTGTATTTGACCTTATTTTGAAGGCTATAAAAGGAAAACAAAGACAGGCCAGATGTAATTACTACATAAGGAAAGCTACTTACTAAATCATTTATGTATTAATGAAACAATATATGGAATTAATCGATGAACTGTGAACTGGTATTTATATACATATGTAGTCTAGTAACCTTGCAGTTCATATACATGCTAAAATAATCATGAATCAATTTCTGTACAGAATATAAATGTTGAGGAGGAGAGGGCTCGTGGTAATTTAAAAGAGCATGTACAGTTATTGTCTTAAAAATTTTAAAAATAGTAAATACTTACTATCTATATTTTTTACCTCTTACAAACAGATGCTTTAAAATATATAAGTAATCTGCAGTAATAGGTAATTATGTACTATACATTTTGGGGGCTTTCTGAGACAGGGTCTCACTATGTAGTTGAGACTGACTTGGAACTCACTGTGTAGCCCAGGAGGCTGGTGTCAAACTCACAGCGATCCTCCTGCCTCAGCCTCCTGATACAAAACTTTTAAGGAGTTAATATCAGGTCTTTTTTGGACTTTTCTCTACTATTTTCTCAATTCCATTCCAGTAGTCCAAGATGTACCAACATTGTTCTGCAAGCAACCATTCTCTTTGTGCAACTTTGCCTTTCAAATGTTGCTGGGCTTATTTGTGGTGGTCTCACTTATCCAAGAGGTACAGACAGTCTTCCTTGAGAAATCAGCCCTTCCAATCTACATGCATTTTATGAGACTATATTACTGCATGTGCATTTTGGAAATGAGCACATGTTCATCTGTTCTATCACGTTTACAGAGGAGAAGTAAAGAAACAGGGCATGCAAATTAAGGTCAGAGTAAGAATGTTATATGCAGCGCTTAAGAGACCAGATCTTAGTCAACACCTAAGCTATGCACAGTATTAGGTATGGGACTTCAGCATTCTCTCATCTGCCACTGTGATAAAAAATGGGATTATTATAAGACCAAATAGGGGAAAGGATTCAACATCTCACCACAATGTTTGATACACGGACAGCTCAGAGTATCAGTTATTAACAAATGATTTCAGTATAAAGAAAATCTTCCTGCTTTGAAATTTGAAAAAATAAAAAAGTGAATACATATTAAGAAATAAAATGTCAACTGTTAAGACTTTAAAAAAAGGAAAAAAGCACAGTCCTACCAGTTTTCCCTTCTCCAGTGTCTCTACACACAGTTCTAACCACCTAATTAAGCACCCCCTTTCCACGTCAGGTGACGCTATTTACATTTCAGACAAGGCTGTGTTCAGTAAAATCAAGCAAGTCTTCAGCAAAACTACTTCAATATATACAACAAATCATTTCAGATAAGATTTTTCCTTAATCGTAATTTTAGAATAAGTTATAAGGCAGTTCTGAGGCTGTGTCGCGCCACAACCTACAATTTCTCAGTATTCATAACTCCCTTTTGTGGTTAAGTGTGTTGCTATGCTTAGCGACCCGCTATCCTTTTTCCGTAGGGGTTTCAGACGCCCTCGCCACCACAAATGCCTCTCTGGAGTCAGTTTGCTCCCTCCGCCCCAGCGTCAGGCCTGGCTATGGGAACAGTGAAATGTGAGCCCAGCAGGGAACAGTCACTTTAAGACTCTCACGTCTTTCCCCGGCTCAGCCCCTTCTCTGCCAGGAGAGTGGCTGCCCCAGATGGGGATTTTACTTCCATCTGGACCTGGCCATGTAGGAGACATGCAGATCAGAAATTGAGCCGCTAACTGACTGCAGCTGACATGTAACTTGAATAAGAAGTAAACTTCTGCTTCTGTAAGCAAGCACTACTTGGGGGTTACTAGTTAGTGTAGCCTTAGCTAGCAAAAGCCAAAGAATACACTTTCGTTCATTCTGTTTGCATTTATTTATGGCACACTGACTGAGCAGCTATGATTGTCCCTTACTGCACTTAGGGGCAAAGTCGTGGCTTTAATAATGTAGACCTGGCAGGGGAGTTTATATTTGCACATTAGCATGCACCCCTTTCCATTTTCCTGCAGACTCTAGCAATTGCAAATGTAAGTAGTTAAGTGATTCCTTTTGTTCAGCACTGTCCTACTTGGGTCCACACAAGAACTGGACTCAAGTCGAATCTGAAGGAAAATGAAGAAGAATCAGGGGAAATTCCTGAGAAGGCAAATCGATCCCTAACGCTCTGTGTTCAAGTTACAAACTTCATCGCAATTCAATTTTTAGCTGAAAATTATACACAGAACATTGCCCAATCCTTACAGGGTGAGCAACAAATTGGAAATATTGGAAAGGTGAAGACTAACATTAGCTCTAAACAATCAGTGGGAGCTGGCTGTGGCGGCACTGGGCTAGAATCTCAGAACTCTGAGAGGCTGAGGCAGAGGATGGCAAGTCTGAAACCAGCCTGGGCAACTCAGCAACTTAGTGAGATTCCGTCACAAACAAAGAAACAGAAAATGTCAACAGCAGGGAGTCAAGTGTGATTGGATTTAGTGGAGGGGAAGTAACAACCTACAGTTTGGTTAACTGTGTCCGGAGAGTAAACTCTAGAAGTCATCTGGTTGTCACTGGTGAGTTAAAGGACCCAGGACCCTTTGACAGCCACCTAATTCGTCTTCTTAAAATAAATACAACACTGGAGATACTCTACTCCCATTTCCACTGTTTACCCTTAAACATATTCTTTGTCCTGGTAATTTTTTTTTAACTAAAAATGAAAACCTTCTGCATTGTTTTTTTGATAATGTTGTTAGTTCTTGAATCTCTATTTTCGTTCTTTATCTTCTAAAATAAAAAGAGGTTAAGGCCATAGAATGCATTGACTAGAGACCACTGTGCTATGCTAGAACACGGCATATTTTCTTGGTGCTTAATGTTTATGAAAAGGGCAAAACCACTGAACTTTTCAAGAATTCTTAGGCAAGCATCTTTCTAGGCAGGAGGTTAAATACTTCCACTTGGATAGCACTGATTCTGACCTGAGAATAAAACAGGATTCTTCAGAATTCTTGGTGATATTTTTGTGATTCTAAAATGATCCCGGTCAAGTCCCTAGAAACTGACAATGTCAAATGCAGTCAAGGGGGATGGCAGAGTAAATATGGGGGCCACGGGACCTTCTGCTACTCCCCAGTGAGGTCCATCACTCTTGGGTGTGGACACTTTTCACAAACTGACTGCATGCTCTGCTCTTGGTGTGACTCAACTTCGCCAAGTATACTCATCTCACCTTTCCTGGAGAGGTAGATCTTGAACTCCAGATAAATTTATCCAGACACTGTCTCTGTAGTTCGAGGCTCCTCCGCAGAGTGAAAGAGCTGTGGTGGAATTCTTGCAGAGCTGGTATTTATAGACCTCTGATCTTATGCTTTACAGATAGAGACATGCTTTTATGAGGATTATAAAAACCCACAGTCTTCACCGAGGAACACATGAAGGATACAAAAAGATCTACTGACCCTCCTGCATTCCGTCTTCCGTAGTTTTAGTGCCACTGCAGGTCCTCATTATAACCTGCCTGAGCCAGGGCAAAACCGCGCCATTTGTCTCCAGTACTATTCTGCTTCTTTCCTGCAAACTCTTATGGGTTCCTCATTCAGATGTTGACGCCATACCCTCTGGTCAAAAACGGAATGCTTTCCAAGACAAAAACCAATGTTTCCCAAAAAGGGGAGCACAGGTTCCCAGGGGCTTGTGAAGTGGTTTTAACTGGGGCATAGTTTAAAAATAATTCCCTTTACTTAAGAGACTTGTTTAAAATTGCTTAAAATTTTAAGTAAATAGAAGATACACGCAGAGATAGGTAAAACTATTAGGCTTTTCTCAAATGATGCGTAGGCAGCCTACAGGGTAAGATCAAACCTCTTCACATGGCTGTTCAGTGATCCTCATCAGTTCATCTACTTCTGTATTGACTACTGGAAAACCCTCCAACCAAAAGAGAATTTTACAACTTTCTCCTAAATCCGAAAATGTCACATTCTTGTGTACCACCTTGCTATTTGCAAATTTCTTTCTAATTGAAAGATGATTCATTCTGTTTGAAATGTTCCTTTTCATCGTTCTTATCTGATTAATATCCATCATCCATCCATCCCTCCATCCACTCATTAAAAATGTTACTTCTGCTGCATGGATTCTTTTTCCCCCAACCACGACTGGGAGTCATTCCTATGATAACTCTGATCTCTCAGTTTACGGTCGCACTTGGATTAGACTGTGACATATTTTCGGGCACAGGCGGTTTTGTTCCCAGATCTTTCTTCTCAACACTGCCCGATGTCTGGCAGCCATTCTTCAAGGGAACTTTCCAGTGCTGACTTGGGGTTAAGTTTTTGCTTCTCGGCATCTAGTCTATGTTCACACCTACTCTCTTCAGAAGAAGCCAGGACTAGGCTTAATATATATGTGATATAAAAGTATATCATGTTTACATTACAATGGCATTCAATTCTATGACTTGTTAAGGCCATTATCCTGCTTTGGGAGAATTTCATTTTTTGGAAGATTATAAATGTTTTATTTAAAAATTAGAGGATAGTAGGAAGTCTTTAATTCCTAGATGATAATTTACTTTAATAATCAGTAATATGACACTACTAATAATTAAGAGACCTTATCAGGTAATAGGTACTATACCAAATATTTGACATAAAAGACCTCATTAAGTTATTGCTGCAATCTTAAAAAAAGGCTCGATTACTACTGTCATTTTACAAATAAGAAAGTAGGAAATCCAAGAAATGAAACCCAAGGATCTTGACCTTGAACAAGGTAACAGATATTAGGTGAGGTTGATTTGAATTCAAATAAACACCCAACTCCTTTAAGAATGGAATAATTTAAAGACAAATTGCGTATAATTAATAGGAGAAAGGCAAACATTTTGAACTTTACTAGTTTGAGGCAAATTATTCTAGAAGAACCTTACATACACCTTTTAAATGGTGTAGATCAAAAGTCAGCCCTTTAAATGAAGAATGTACTTGGTTTTTATTCTTCAGAGATAAGCAAATACACAGGATTAGTAAAGTTGTTGGAGGTATCCTGATATTTACTCTCAGCTGAGATTAAAGCAATTTGCTTCAACTTCTCCCCCTCTGAAGGTCATGTTTGAAAACTCCAAATAGAATGAAATTTTGCAACTGAAATTCAAAAGCATGTGACTTGTTTTACTCTACCTACCTGACTGGAAATAAGTTATCATTTTGTGATTCAAAGCAACATCCACTCACTATTTAAATAAACAAACCAGAAAGTGTTCTCATGTGCTTTCCTACTCTGTACATCCATAAAAGCACTCCAATTATAATCACCACTATATTATCTTTCCTTTGGAACATTCAGTACTCTGCTAAATCAAATAAGACCTGGGGATAAATAAATCTGGGTGCATTTTCAATGCTTTTACAAAATATGCTTGGGTTCTTTGTAGGTGCCTTTAATTGTGTAAAAACTTTACCTGCATTTATCTTTTTCTGTCAAGTTAATGACAGAAACTGAACAAGTCGTAATGGGCTCCCCCATGGAAGAGTGACAGAGTGCTTTGGAGAGTTATGACAGTTTTCATCTCTCTGAATTCACAGAGACATCGCAGGTGGGAGAGGAATGCTACTGATGGCACCTAACCCATACTCTGGTGGCCAATCCTTCCTGGCTCAGGACAAGCTTCACAAGGAAACTAACTTTTATTTAGCAAAGGGAGACAGTCAGTTTGAGACAGCTCTCTGCCTCAAACAGCTCAGAGTCAGAAGCTGAGAATGTGAACAGCAAGCAGATTGTCTATTGCAGCCCTACAAGATGAAGGCTGGGGAAGAAGCTGAAAGGAAGCCGCAAAGCCAAGTGAGAATTGGACACCGCAGGCCTCCTGTGCTTAGCTAATACTGTACGGCCGCTCCTTAACTTAGGATGGGGCAACCTCCTGATAAACCCATTGTAAGCTGAAAGTATCCCAAGTCACAAATTCATTGAATACACTAAGTGGCTGAATATTGTAGCCTAGTGACACAGTGCAACCTACATAATTGGCTGTTTTCTCTGTAACTGCATGCTACGGCTCTTGCTACCAGCATGCAAGAGTATGGTACTGCATGCGGCTATCTTGGGAAAGGAACCAAGCTCAAACTTTAAAGGATACCTTCTACTGCATACTGTCAATTTTTGCATCATTGTAAGTTTAAAAGCTGTAAGTAAGACCATGACAAGTCTAGGATCTTCTGCACAAAACTTGTGCTGGTAGCAAAGTATGGAACACACAAAAAGAGAAGCTAAGTCTAATTTACTTTTTAGCCACACATTACTGGTTCGATTATGTTGTATACAGAGGACACTCAATAGTGATTTGCTGAATCGATGATCCTAAGCCAAGCTCAAAATGAGTCATTTTTAAAAACATGCACACAACCCTCTAATTAAAAACTGAATATGATCTAGAAGTTAATTTGCAGTCAATCGTTTGGAAGAAAGTATGTCATACAGCCAATCACATAGGTTTGTTCTGAACATTTCTAACCTATATCTAACCTAACCACTGTTTCCAGAGAAAGGAAATTTCAAATGGTAAATTCTACTCTGCATCTCATTCCTGTGGTATTCGAAAGGCTGGGTAACTGAACGTTATTAACTAGATGCTTTTTTGCTCTTTTTTATCTACTGAAGAAAAAGCAGTCACTGCAAAATAAATCAATGCACACACATAGATACACACCCAGAAAGCACACACTCAAAACAAAAACACAGAAAAACCAATATCCTTGTTTGCTTAATGTAATCAGTACTCGCAGAATGAAAGGCTCCAGACTTGGTCTCTGCTGAATCTAAATCAAGTGCAAATTTGGTGGTACCCATCAAAGCTTTATGGCCTACACACCTGCTACAGCACTTAAATCTCTGCCATCAACAAACTCTTGGCAATATACTGGGTGCTCAGGATATAAAAACATGAACAAGAAATAGTCCTTGCCCTGGAGAGAACTCACATGTTCCTAGAAACACTGACAACTACACCCCAGTTGATGAGGGTTATGGCAGAGGAGGTGTCCTCAGAGGTGTCAAAGAGCGCTTCCCACAGAAGGGGATGTGTGTGCAAGTCCTCCAGCTAAGGGCGAGTGAGTCCTGCAGATCAAGACAGTATGGGCTTTGCAAAAGTTACTGCCTGTTTTAAAAGGGAGATGATTTGGGGCAACTGCAAATAGCTTGTTAGGGTTACAGCAGAAGAAGGGAGTGTAGGAAAGGAGAACAGAGGCAGGAATAAGATTATGAACAGCCTTATACATTGTTGAGTGCTTGATTTTTATCACCAAGAAGAATATCAGAGATGAGATTCAAGCCTATGGAATACAGACACTGTAGGGGAAGGCAGAGGCATCCAGTAAGTATTTGCTGAATTATACTCAATTGTACAGTTCCTATAGTCATTAGATCTGCTATATCTTGAAACCAAAGAACTACAGAATAAGCCAACAACAATTTCTTATAATGGTGAACACCAAATCAGAATTAAAATCATCAAGTACTCTTACATACACTAAAAAAATCTAGTGCTATACATAAATACCTTAAATAAAGAGACAGGAAAGTCACGGCACATTTTTGTAGGAAAAAAAACAGAATCATTGGCATTCTGTTGTTTTTTTATGTGCTATCTGTTTTTAATTGATGTTTGCTACAAATTAACCTATTATCTGCTTGACAAAAGTGAATACGTATGTTCACAAAGTAACCTATCGTTTAGTAATAGACAGTAATGGATAGTTAGAAAGGTAGATAAATACACCCATTTGTTTTAAAACATTTTCTACACACTAGGAGTGTATCTCAAAACCCAAGGTAGACTGATGACATTTGCATATTTTACAACTATTTCAAGGAAGCCCAGAAAAGAGAGGTTTATCAGTACCTGACCGCAGGTCATATTAAACAGGTGTATCCCATTTGGGTAATGCACTGGGACCAATTCTGACCACGGAGAGACTGAGGACATGGCCAGAGAACACAACTCCTACTAAATGCTCACAGTCAGTATGTGGTACTGCCTTACACTAACAATAAAAATTCAGAAAGAGAATTACAGTGAAACCACAGCCATTATAAAAAGCAGTATAAATCATGATATGTAGCAGAACTCTTTGTCAGTAATGAAATAAAAGGATGCCATAATAGTTTTTTTGACAGTGAAAATCATATCTGTTATATTCAACAGAGAATTAGTTCTCTTACAGATGCTCTTAAAACTCCTCAACTAGGCAAGTATTTAAATCACTTACATAATATTTAGTTTAGCTAATCTTTCAACTAATCTCCTTTGATGGAGTCCTTGGGTAGGCACTGAATTCTCCCCATATGTGAAATTTAAAAGATACAGCATGAGAGGAAAAATAAAAGAAATTATTATTGTTACATTTATTTATCAGCGCTAATAAATGAAATCAGATTGCATTATAATATTGTTAGTCTACTTATTACTTGTCCAGGAGGAAAAATCCCTCTTGTAGAAAGTGTGACTAATACTGATAATATATGGTGAATGCCACTTTACAAATGCAGAAATTAACTGACTGATCTCTTTTGAGTTGATCAAAGCAATTAAATATGTTCTGTAACTGAAGGTGTATTTACCTTCAACATGAGGATGCACTTAAGGAAAGAAGTTCATTTTAATGAACTGCAATAGCTGTATTTCAAGTACCTTGTGGGCCCCACAGACTCTAAATTTCAACACAAAATAAATGTTTTCTAAAGAAAGCGAGCTTCTCTGTGTACCTCATTAATGAAGTCCCCGATGTCCCCAGGGTGTGGGGCTGCAGATCGAACTGGATACTGCGGCTCAGCGTGAATGGGTCTCTCATCCAGCCGCCGGATTCCTACGGGCTTGATTGCGTCAGGTTCCACAGTATCAGGCTGCTGGAGCTGGCTCAAGTCATAGTCCTACAAAAGACACAATCGAAAATTCATGGTTGATGGGCACGAAGAAGGGAAATTACAACCTTTGTTTTTAAACACATACTTAGCATGCACAGAAATGAGTGAAATTTAACATAATGGAAAAGTTGCCACTAGGAGTTTTTCATGTTATGATTAAATATTTCTTTCACACAGCTCTGTCTTCTGTGTTTTCCATTTCTACAGTCTGTGCTCCATCTGCTTTAAACTGTTCCTCATCAGCTCCCAATGGGAAATAGCAATGTGACGAGGTCTCACTACAAAATGACTAAAAATCTGACAAGAACATACAGTTGTACCACAGAAGCAAAGGAACTCTCTTAGTGTCTTCAACATTTAAAAAAAAAAAAAAAAAGTGATGAGTTTTTTCCCCTTTCCCTAAGAAAGGCAGTGGTGCACTGAGGTTTCAGTCATCCTGAATCCCTCTTCTCTTCTGAGGTCAAAACCTGGGTTCTAAAACCATGGGCTTTGGATCCACTTTGACCTGTGGCCCATTTTCCCTTCAGAATTGCTTTTACATTTTCAGAGAGTTACTCAAAATACTGATAAAGAGGAAAATGCTGCAGGGACTATATGTGATCCACAAAACCAAAAAACCTCTTCCTTTCTGACTCTTCACAGAGCAAGTTTTTAAACCTCTGGCCTAGGGCTACTGGGCCAGGGAAACTGTGGATACCCTATCGCACCTCTGTGAGCTGTCTTAAGAGAAACAGCCTGTCCACTTGCAGAGAAGTAGAGGAGAACTTGGAAGAAGGAGGCTCTGAGCACAGGCTTGGGCGCTGGAAACTATTTTTAGCTATGGCATTAGCTGGACAGTAATGTGTACAGAAACTGCTTGTAAGGTGGAAATGAATCAAAATTTTATGTTTGGGCCAATACTTTGTACTTTTCAAATCTCTTAAATGCTAGTGTTATAAACTGTCATGTTCCCATCTTAAAAAAAAAATGCTCCAATTCAACTTTGACATTTACCAAAAGTACTGATTTTTCTTCTTGGTTCAGGCCGCATCACTGCCTCAACTCTGCTTAAAACCTTTTATAGCATCCCCACGGTGATTTTGATTTATTCAACACTTGAACATTATCATGTTTGACAGTGTTTTAGGCATTCTACATGTGTCTGCTCATTTCATCTCCTCAGTGCATTTTTTTCACCACCCCCACTTTAGAGAGATAAGGGCAACCCAAGAAACTTGCTCATGGACCCGGATCCATTAAGTTGCAGAAGCAGACGCTGTTTCCAAATGTTCTGGAGGTCACAGTCTGGCTCTTTTTACATGCGTCTATGACAGGAAGTCAAGTCTGGGATACAAGACTGGATTTAGAGAATAATGAGATGCACAAGTACACAGAGGAGCATGGATGCAAAGAATGTTGTACGAATGACTAAGATGATGAAGAAGAGAAAGGCTACTAAACTTCATGCCCATGGTGTGCCAGGCACTCTCCCAGGGTCTTCTCTTGGTAAGGGTTTTCTTACTGTCAGTACTTTCTAGAAAATCTGCAAAGAATGCTCTATTATCATCTTTTTGGGCAAAGAAATGGATGGGGGGGGGACCTAATACCTGTCCCGAAGTCACAGAGATGGAAAATAATTAGGATGGAAATCAAAGTCAGGCGCGTGTCTAAACCCGATGACTGGAAATCCAACGCCACATTCACAGACAGGAGCCCCCACCCCCCACCCCCGTATCTTCTTGCGGAGAGCTTCATCTAGGATACAAGCTGAGGGTGAGGCAAGAAGGTGAGAGGGACTGGTCAGAGTGGATGGAAATGGAGTACACCTCACAGTATGAATATTCACGGGGAAAAGCGGCATTAGGTTTGAACCTGGAGCCACACAAAGCCTGAAGAGAGGAGAACACAGCTAATGGAGAACTCCCTGCATGAGCAGAAGGCAGGACTGAGTGTTCCACACGAAACCTGACCGAAGACACCTTGACCCTGCCCAAATGTGTGCTCCATTTTCCGTTTTATAGAATTTATAATTACTAGTTGTATTTTAAAGTACCAGCCCACAATGATACAACATGCAAAAAATCTTGAAACGTTAGCCGGCCATGAAACATAACAGAGGATCTATTTATAGAATTTTGAATGCTTTCACACCAAGCATGGTTTTTCTGAGCCACACTGAATTCCTAAATACCAAGCACAGGGTGGTGGGGTAAACTGTGGAAAATGTGTATTCTAACGATTACCAAAGCTGTACCTAGAAAGAGAAAAAAATAGGTGGCAAGTTTATTGATGACAGTTAATAAATATTTCTATCCTGAGGGTGAAAAATGCTTTCTTAAATGTCTGAATTACACAAAACTGGGTAGCTGAATCATACACTTGAAGACTTTTTTTCTGGTGATATATTACGTGGCAGTTCAATCATAAGAATACAGAGGCATTTCTTTTATACAACCAGAGATGGAAGAAGCACAGCACATGGGCTTTGCTCACACTGACGTGCACCTGCAAAGAACCCCTGTCCCCCGACTTCTTATACAACTCCTACTGTAGCCACAAGTTGTAAACACAAATGCAATTTGATTGCCCAGCAATGTTTCAAAAATACTCAAGTCACCAACATTTAGACATAGGCACATCTCCTCTGAAAACAGGATGATTTGGCATAAAAGAGCTTAACAATTACTTGCAGTTGACAGCCGACAGTCCCTTTGGACAAAGTGACACCTCCTGGCCTGTTTTACTTACTAATGAATATGTAACATACTTACAGAAGAGCACCATAATTTGCAGGTTTTTATTTTTCTCTTGGTAAGTTCTTTCTACTACTGTAAGAAGCAAAAAGTAGGAACAGTCCTAAGACTTCTTCGGTCACACTCAGTCCTTTAATGTGTCAGGCCCACAGAAAGCGTCATTCAAAATAAGTGTTGGGTAGAATTCCAGTGATGTACTCCAGGGTATCAGATGCAAGAAACGTGTCTTGGATGGCACAGGACAGCAGTAATTCATGTTGCGGAGGGACAGGCAGAACCCTGGCCTCATCCTTGAGAATCACTGTTAAATTAGTCCCCCATTGGAGAGAAACCTGTTAAGCTGCTCAGTTACAATGGCATCAAAAAAGACTTAGAAAGTCACTGATTTACCGGAAGTTAGCAGCAGTAACAACACCTGCCTTATTGTTTCTCTGATGGTGTTCCCTGCAAATACAAAATACAACTCTGACAGCAGTGGGAGCATGGGGAGGCCCCTCTGGTCACAGGGATGGGCTTTCCTACTGATGGCTGTGTGAAATGGCAAAAGTCCTGATGTGGGATCCAATTCTAGACCTTTAAATAAAGGCTCACCCTCTGGGAATTTCCTAAATTATACATCTTTACAATTCCACAATGCCTTGCCTAAGAACACAAATTACAACATGTAAGCGGAGAATTATCATGAGAATTACAGAGACCAAGAATGTTCTCAAGGTCTTTGAGTTCGTGGCCCTACTTCTGAAGAGTATAGACAATCCAAAAAGAAACCTCCTGCACTGATTCCTAAAATTCTGGCAAAAGAATGAATCTGAAAATTATTCCATGATTGTCCAGTCACAGTGCTAACTTGCCAAAGAAATTTAATTTTCAAATCAAAGTCAAAGCAAATCTTCTTTTAACTAATTTTTGGCATGTGTTAACTGACACCTATCATTGCCATTGATGTAGGGGTTTTATGATGATAACCTTCTAAGGAACTCAAACTTTTCTCTATGTTTTAATTTAATACCAGGAGTTAATAAGAAGTTAATAAGCAGATAATGCTCTGGTTTGGGCTTTTCTTATTAAATTTCACTTCTTGCAATTATTTATAATTGGTTCAGAAAATAATAGCAAATATCTAAGTTAAGGTATTATGTTGTGATACAAAATAAAACTAAAATAGAATAAAATAAAATACAGTATCAGAATGACTTGGAATTCTAGAATCCCAGGCAAACATTTCAGGAAACAACGTTGCAGGTAGGATCTACAGAAACACAGACTATTTCAGAAAGTGATGAAAACATTCATTTATCATTCTACAAAGATTCAAAGAGTTCCTACTGGGTGCCAAATGCCATTTTCAACTGTGAGAGGGAGAAAGAAGGAAATCAACCTTTATCCCATCATCTGTGAAGAATCACATTAGATGATGTGTTTTCATGTGGTGTCTCGTATAATCCATACAATACCCCTCCCAAGTGGAGTCAACTCCTTTTCCCACTCTGTTGACCTCACGGCTCAGAGAGGTTAATGATTTGACCAAGGTCACAGACTCGGTTAAGCAGTGCCAAATGATAAAACTAAGACCACCAGAGCAAGGGAAATAAATGTACCATATAGTGTACAAAATAAATAAATGCACCTAAGAGTTCTACTAATGGGCAAACATCGGGGAGTTTTAAGTGCTGGAAAGGAAAATTCAAGGTGGTGATGCTACTTACTAGAATCTAATACTACAGTGTCGAATACTGGAGTCTATCTTGTAGGAAAGGCTCAGCTCGGGTCTGTGCACAGTTGGCTAAAACAAGACTCACCGTTGTTTAGGCAGCAAGGTGTCTTCTCTCAGGTGCAACATGGAGGAAGTGGTTGGGCCCTCAAAGGTCATGGTCATTTATCAGCCTCCACTGATCAGAACCACTGATGAAATGCTGTTCAGCTCTCATAGGCCAATACTTTTATAATAGCAAAGGGAAAGCCTCTTGAAATTCTCATATAAATAGAGTATTTTTAATGTTTTAAGGCTTACATGGCTATAGAAAATAAAAGTACTAACACTAAAGTAAATCGGCAAAAGTCTCCAGAAAATAAACAGCTGGAAAAAAGCCAGCTGTGGCAAGGGTTAGAAACTCTTCAGACAGACACAAAAAGGAATGGAAGGTGGAAGAGAAAAACGTTATTATCTTACCTTCTCTAGCTCCTGGCGTTACAATAATTGAATGGAATAGTGATAAAGTGTCAACACACTACCATACAACTGTTGACAAGTAAGTCAAAAACGCTCACAAGCTTTATGTAAATTACATTACAACCTGTTTTCTCTCCCAACCAAATCTGGTTATGATGGTGACCCTCTGACACAAAGGAAGAAGTGTAAAAAACTAAGTAGAGTCTATGGACTATTAAAGTCCCCCCCAAAATCAAAGATTTGCTAAAAGCTTTTCTGGACTGGATTATAAACTAGTAGAGCTAAAATAACATGGAGACATAAAATATACCAACGAAGGATCGCCATTGTCCATATTCAAATATATTATAAACTCACTGGATAGTCAAGCTTTGTACCTCTCACAAGGAAGGCAGCCAAGGCCTCCTGAAGAGGAAACACATTCATTAATGTTTCTACTTCCCTGGCTCGCAGCAAATGCTGTCCTCGCAAGCCTCTTCTCAAATGTTACCTGTTTCCAGAGTTATAAGAGAGCCTAAGCTTCTTTCTTTGGTGTAAAAATTATGGTTCATGTGCAAAAGAATTATGCAAAAAGCATCTGGCCAATGAAAATATTTAATAAGCAGTAGGGATGACAACGGACCAGATCAGAAATGGCTACCGTTGAAATTTGAGCACGACATAATTCTCATTGTGTAATTTTGCATATACTTTTGGGAAAATGCAGCCAATACACAATTCAATTTGACTGGACAAATTCCATCTAAGAACCTCTCAGGTCACAGGCTTGGTAACTGAAGTCATACAGCTTTTGGGCTAATGTGTCTCAAAAGAACACATTTAAAAATAATTTATACTTAATATACTACTCTCAGCTAACTGAAATACAGAGAGTGAAGAGATGAGCAACTGGGAGGAAGTGTGGCTAGAGGGAGGCTGATGCGGCTACGCAGAGCCATCACAAATCCAGCAGAGGAAGGCTGGGGGTTTAAGCTCAGTGGTGTTGCCGCCTGCCTCGCAAGTGCAAGGTCCTGAGTTTGATCCCTGGTACCAAACATATATATATATATATATATATACATACATACACATATATCAACAAATCCAGCAGAGGAACAGGCCCTCAGACAGACCATGTGTCTCCTGAAATCTGCAACACCCTTTCTCTCCTAAGGTTTGTAATTTCCCATTCTTGCTATGCAATTCAGTTATAGGCCTCTGAAGACAAATGCATTTTTTTTGTCAATGAGTTTATTGGTACATTTTAGTTATACAGTACAGTTCCATTCATCATTGGGATCTTGTACCTTTACATGACAGGTCTTGGTTCTTTTTTTCCCCTTGTCCCTGCCCTCCCTTCACCACCTATCAAGCAGTGTCTGTCTTGGGAGATAAAAGGATAGCCACTAAATGCATCTTCAGGGCCACATTTTCATCCCAAGATCCAACTTCTTACAAAACAACAAAAATGTCACCACTCGGGTAAAAATGAAAGTCATTCCATTTTTACCAATGACCTATTATTTAAGGTTCAGGGAAACAATAAAAACAGGCAATTAAGCAGCGGTATGGTTGGGAAGATCCCGAGAGAATAAAAATCCTTCTTTTGTTTATGACAAATCATTTTGGAAATTTCTAAAGAAGAATATTCATTGTTTTAAGATAAATTTATGCAAGAAGAAAACTCAGCAAAGGGACCACAGTACTGACCTGAAAAAATAGATTCCAAAGTCAGAATATCTTGATTCAAATCTTGGGCCCATCATAATTTAAATGTGTGATCTTGAGGAGATGACATAAATTTCCTGTGCTAACGTTAACATCAGTAGTCAATCTTTGCACAAAAAGCTAATGAGGACTGTATTCGTAAGTCTATAGGAAAGTGTTAAAAAGTTTTTGCAATGCAAGAGAAATCACCAATAGAGCTAAGAGACAACCTACAATGTGGGAAAACATTTTTACCAGCTACTCTTCAAAGGACTACTATCTAGAATATATAAAGAACTAAAAAAAAAAAAAAAAAATTCAGACTCCCGGCCTAAATACAAAGACCCGATTCAAAAATGGGCATCTGAAAGTTGGGCATTTTTTATTTGGGACAGATAGCAGATATTTTAGGCTTTTGAGGCCACGCTGTGTCTGCTGCCGGTGCTATGTGTGGTAGGCGGTACATGGCTTGTGCCTATATACTAGGAAATCTTTATTTATAAAAGCAGGCATTTGGTGGATTTGGATGCTGCTTGTACTTTATCACATTTTACCTTCTTTTATTTTATTTTCTTTCACCCAGTGTTAATGCACATTTTGCTTTCAAATCCTTCTCAGTTGTTATTAGTGGGATATAGGTAAGTTTCCATTCTCCTAAACTTAAATATGGGAAAGTGCCGACTAGCCAGCAAAACCATTAAAATGAATTACAAAAATACTGTGGTCATTCAAACAAATGACAAGAACAGTAAAGAATCATATGCAAATCTTGCGTTAATTAAAACATTTTAATAAGTGGTAGGAGTGAAAAGTGAACAGTTCACAATATATGTTGTCTATAGCCCAGCAAGAGGTGAGCCCTGGCCATAAATACATTGATAACAGCATGCAAAAAGAGAATGAAGATGTGTGAGTCCAATCCCCGGTAAAAATGTTCTCCTAGGAATTCAATGTCCATCTCTCAATAACTAATACATACTGGTGTTTGCAGGTGGGTATAAATGGACGAATAACTTGGAAAAATCATTAACATGGTATGCTTTAGCCAAAAATGAAAATGTAGAAAGTTGTCTCCACAGTTACGTCCAGATGCAGCCAGATGCAGCCATCTGCTAGGTTGCTTATACAGCAGAATGATTTTGTAAAGTAATTATTTTTTAATTTTGAGGGGGGTCCCGGGGATCGAACTCGGGCCCTTATGCTTGAAGGCAGGTGGCAGAAACACTGAGCCAAATTCCCTGTAAAATAATTATTTTAAGGAACCAAATATACTATGTTAAGTTCTACAGTTCATTCTCTGCTTCTCTCAGATGGTCCAGCGTGGCTGTGCATATCCGGGACGGCTGCTGAGATTGGCAGGACGCCCATTCAGACTTGCTGGCTCAGGCAGAGCTCTCTTGACTCACAGAAGTGCCCAGTGTGGCCTCGAGAGGCTTTTTGTGACCTTGTGCCCTTTCTTAGTCTAGGCATTCTGCCTGGACTTCAGATTTTAGTTCCTGTTGTCCAAATTGTATATTCGGGTTTTGCAAAAAGTAATTCGGTTGCTTAGATTGCTTCTCCCAAGTTTAAGCTGGTCACTGTGTGCAATTTTGCTAGGCATGTTAACCAATTAGCTGGGTCTTAACCTTTGCTTGTTCTAAAGCCAGACAATCTAATAGTGTGACTAAGCCTTGTGAGTCTTACCTAGTACCTGTTTTAGACTAGCAAGGCTAAATACAGTATCTACTTCAATCTCTTATGCACTGCCCTGGGGGTCGGCCTACTCTTGACTCCTGAGTCTCACAAACCTGAATTTGAAAGGACTAGTAGCAGTGTCTGTTTCACAGGGTCATTGAAATGTCAGCGCGAGGCATGCAAATCAAGAGCACAGCAGTGTCTGACACAGAGGAGCTCTGCCAAGAAGGCTGGCATTTACAAGCATGGTCACCACTGCCTGTAGACATCAGGGATCTCAAAGGATGAAAGTGAAGTTTTCAGAGGTGCTCAACAGATCCTATAAGCAGAGTGGCAAACTAAGAAAGTCAGGAAGAAGGCCCGATGCCGTTTATCTATGATTCTGTGAGTGCTTCTAGGTGGCAACTGTCCTCAATACTGAATTAAAAAAATGTCACACATGTGTAAATACCGAATAGTTTCCCTGGTGTGAATAATCTGCAACAATGCATAAGATTCTAATAAGATTACTGACATTTAGAAATGGGAAGAAAGGAGCTAAAGGTGTAGGGAAGGTGGGATGGGTAGGGGAAGAGTAAAAAGGGAAAAGAAAAAACTGTGAGAGAATGAAAAGATGAAAATAAAGTGTTTGTAGATGGGGAGGGGAGGAGGGGGTGAAGGGAGGGCACAGGTAAGGGGAAAAAATGAGAATCAAGACTTGTCATGTAGAGGTACAAGATCCCAACAATGAATGTAACTGTACTGTATCCCTAAAATGTACCAATAAACTCAATTAAAGCTGAAAAAAAATGACTATGACACATCGCTGCTCTCACAGAGTCTTAGGTCAGGACCTGCACTGGATATAGAAATTCAAAATAAAGGAAGACATGGATGCTGTAGAGCACAGAGACTCTTGATTCAGCCAGGGACCCCAAGACAAGACGTCTTGAGATGAAACTTGATGGCTAAAGTTGCAGCAGTAGACACAGACTAAGCCAAAAAAGCCAAGCACGACACAAAGACAGATGTGCAGACAGTTCAATCCTATCACACCTTAAAATGTGGAGGGGAGGGGCAACTAGAGGAGAAAGGGTCATCAACCCTTATCTCCATTTCTAAAAGCTAAACCCCAGGTCCTGGGATTGTGTGTCTGACCCTTTTCCGGGCCCTCAGTTCTGCTTTGTCACAGATAATATGGGGACCTCCTCTACTTGAACACCGAGGTTAATTTCCAAAATTCACACAATAGATCAAGTTCATTCTAAAAAGCCAACTGACACAGTGATTACATCTACATCTCTTGAGTTCTTGAAACCTAGGCTATCAAAAGGAGCTCCCATCATGTTTTCTTTATCCTGAAATTCTACAGGATTCTTGAGGTGTACAGCTGCTCAGACTAGCTCAGTCAGACTCTGCAAGGAAAGGGGAGATGCCCTCCCTGGTTATTGGTGAGCTCTGCATCCAGATGCATGGCCTCATCTTGTTCTCAGGAGCTGCTGCACTTGCTACATCTTGCTGTGTCCCCAGGGTCACGCTTCCCTCCGGAATGTCCGGATGGGTCAGAAAGATGCGTCCTATGATGACTAGGATGAGAACTGTTCTCATGGAGTGTCCTCAAAAGAATCTCTAAACTCAAATCCCTAACTTGGGTGTGTAAGAGACCTGCATCTGATCCTCAAAACTACTGATATTCTTCCTACATACGCACTCAAAGGACTTGGGTCCAGAGGTGACGTGTGCCACTTCCAGGCCTGACCCCTAAAACCACCCATAAATCGTTCTCCATGTCCTGTCGTCATCCAGTGGCAGCAGTATGTAGGCTAGGGTGGCTCTAGAAGACACATGTGGAAGATGGGAAACACCCCGACTTCCTGGGTCCCTGACTGTGTGGAGTGGAACCTGCTACCCAAGTGTCCATGTCGCGTTCCCCAGCTTTGTTTAGTGAGCAAGGACTACACTTTAATACCTTAAGTTTTAGAGTCTGGTAAAGCCACTAACCTATTTGAACTAATGCATCTGGCAAATATATTTGTGTGTCTAATCTACTTATTAAAAAAAAAAAAACAGATACAAGGGGAAAAAATGAGAACCAAGACCTGTCATGTAAAGGTACAAGATCCCAATGATGAATGTAACTGTACTGTATACCTAAAATGTGCCAATAAACTCAATTAAAAAAAAACAATAGTGCAGAAAACTATTCCATGTTATCTGTACCTTATAGGAATATGTTTTTATAAACCCAAACCCTAAGAATCAGTAAATCATGTAATCATGGTCTTCCAAATAAGCATTGGGCTGAGGACCTGAACCCAATAAAGCTGGTGCCTCTTTGTCCCACTGCCCCAAAATGGAAAAATAAAAAGAACACTGGAACACACTTCCCTGCTCAAAGAGGAAAGCTCCTATTTAGTTTCTAATAATTGTGTGATGACAGATGCAGGTCACACTTGTAGATCTTTCTATTTTCATAAAGGATGGAGAAGAACTGTGTGTGGATGTTTTCCATTAGGCTGAAGAAAATCCAGTCATGGGCTGTGTGTGAACAGACTCATTGTGAACTGTTACTGTTAAACGCCATAGAAACCACCTCACAAACACGTCCCCTAAACCCTGAGATACTTTCTCTGAGAGTTCAGAATCATATCTGGTACCAAAGAAATTAGTCCTGAGCACATCTCCAAAATTTAAGAACTCAAATTTGGGTGTTCAGAGGATGTCCTCAGTGGTGGATGTGAACCCACCACATTCACTATGCCCAAGAGGCACTGAGGTGTGTGTGATGAGACAGAGAGGAAATGGAGCCATCAGTGAGTACGAGAAGACAGACCTGGAACACAGTGGCTAAGTGGGTCAAAAACCCAAGTGATGAAGAGAAAGAAACCGGATGTGGAATCTAAGCAGCCACTCAGCCCTTCTGCCTTGACTTGCTCTGCTCAAGGTCAGATTTTATCTCCAGTGAGTCAACTCCATCTGAGGAGACGGAAAACCCTGCTTCCTCTGTGCTGGCACTGCTGCTGGGAGCCACCACTGAGGGCCATCGTTGATCCCACCATGCACAGTAGCGGCTTCTCTCATTGAACAACTGTGACTGCCCATAGCCCCAAGGATGTGACTTTTCCAAGTCAGATTTTGAAAGCAGAGGAAGCTGCTCTATATCCCTGAGTCTATGCCAAGGAAAGTACAGCCTTCTGATAAACTCAAATGACATGTGAAAAGCAGTGTTTTAACAGGCTGATTGAGCAAGAGCTTTGTCAAAGACAGGAGAAGAGATGGTAAGAGTAAGACCGGAGAGAGGGTATGGCACGGCTGGCTGGGATAGCAGATGTGACATGTTAATTTCAAGATCCTAGACAACGCACGGAACTGTTTTCAGAGCCCTGCATGCGGACTTCTCTCGAGAACTTGCAGGTTTTCAAGAGGATGGCTTGGACTGGATGTCAGCCTGAGGTTGGGATCCCAGCACTGCCTGTCAGAACCCATATGTAGAGGTTCTCTCGGGTTTCCTTGAGATCTGGACAGCATAAAAGGACACTCCAATGCCATGAAGCGCTTGCTGGCATCACCTCCCACGATGGCCCACACTGTTTTCCAGACACGGGGTGTACTTTTATCTTCTCTCTAACCCTCTTTTTCTATTTACTTGGCCCAAGCTCACTCCGCAGAGCCAGTGTATTCACTTATTCACTTTTGCTTTCTTAAATTAACTTTGCAACTGCTCTTCGGCTCATTTTGTTCAATTCTTTGAGATGAGAAGAACCTCGAATTAATTCCAGAGAGAGGTGAGCAACCCTGAACGCGGTAATGTTTAGTTGGTGGGCCACTTTTCAGAAGCAAGCTACCCAGTAACACGAGTGTCATCTTTGGATCCTGGAAGATGAGAATTTAACCCCTGCTCTGTTACTTCCTAACAGTGTCTGCCTACTTCGCTGTAATACTGTGAATGAGAGCTTAATGTGATCATGGCTGCAGGTGCTCAGTACCGGGGGTAACACACAGTGTGCACCAAACAAATGCTTTTGCTAACATAGTCAAGAATAAAGCTGCCTAATGACGAGTGATTTTTGGTAAGGCTCGCTTAAAGTGAGGACCACGGAATGTTGTAACCCTAATACATACTTGATAAATGCTTTTTTAATATAAGAATAATCATAATAAAGACTAAGCTTCAAAAAGCAGCAGGCTGTTTCCATTTCTTATCCTGGGGCCGGCTACAAGAAGATGGTCCCGGGGAAAGTGAGTGATCAGCTGTACTGCTCCTTCTCCCTGATTTTATTAGTGATGCTGACAGAGAAGGAACTGGAAGCAGAGACCACTGAAAGTGATCTGCACCCAGCCCTATTGGGCACAAGGGCACTAAAAGACATTTACTAATGAAGGTAATTAAATATGCCTTGATAACCAGCAAAAGCCCTGCTGGTGATAGCAGTGAAGCAGATAAAGACAAATCTTACCCTCTAGAAAGAGACTGGATATTATACTAAAAGTGTCTGCCCAACAGACAACTGCTGGCGCAGAGATAATGTTCTTGTCAAAACACAGGGTAGGTCGGTCTCACACATGGGCTCAGCCCAGCCTCTGCAGCATCGGCAGGAGGGCAGAATATCCGCACACTCTGACAAATGTCCATTATACACCTGGCAAGAAAAAAGGCACAAAGGTGCTCCTTTTCTCTCCTTTTCAAAGCCCCTCCTGTTTGGTTAAAGAAATTAGCAACCTTGGCATAGAATTTAAGCAGACAGAGATGCGAATCAAAGGCAGGGAAGATAAGGCCTATCTTTGTGAAGGACTGTTTAGCCCAGGTTTCTTTCTAATCACTTAGCTGCCAGTAAGAAGGGTGCTCTGTCACAAAGAAGAGGAAGTCATGGCAAAGCCATCTTCAAGCTAATCTTGCAGTGATTGCTATAAACCTAACCCTTGTAGTGACCATGGTCATCACTGGGCATCCACAGACTGTTAAACTGAATCTCTGAGACCTACTAGTCCTTGAGAATTGGAAAAATAAAATGTGTCTAATTCTTGTAAGAGAATACTACTTAGCTGTGGCAAACCATATCCTATAAATTAGACTGTCTAGCTGATATGTAAGCAGACCAGACCTCCACCTGATTGCCAGGAGCCTTGTTTGCGGACCAGAATACAATCCCCATCCATACCTTCAGGCAACACCTATACTCCATGAAACACCAGCTCTGTGTAATAAACATCAATGAAAACTCATCTAGAGCGTGGGTGGCACCAGTCCCATTCCCAAAGCCCGTTGTTGTACAGATGTCTTGAAAAAACTAATAAAACATTTATGAATCAAATTCTATTGCCTAAAAGGCTCAATGCACATTACAGATAAATAGAACTTCTAATAGGGAGCCACATGTAAATTATGAAAAATAAATACAGTTTATTTCAACAAAGCCTAATTCATCAAAAAACTGACCATGCTATAATATCTAAAGAAGAACATGTATACAGAAAATGAAGTATTTGGGTTCAATAAACCTAGAAAGTAAAAGTAAGAGCATTACATAAACCATTTTTTTTAAAGTGGGAAAAACAGGTAAAAGAATCCATAAAAACTAAATTTCAAAAAATTTATTTTATCAGATATCAAGACAATAAAAGCAATAGAAACTAAAACTACGTTAGACCAAAAACAGACAAATAGAAAAGTAGTGCAGAATAGCCAGAAAGCAGATCCACGGGTCCATAAAGATATAATCATGTGCTTTATGACAGTGAAACATGATTATATTTTTTAATAAATGGAACTGTATATTCATAAAGGGACAAAATTAAAAAAGTGGAGATCCATATCTTATTCCAAATAGAAAATCAATTACAGATAGATCGCAGTTATACAGACAAAATGAGTAAGCTTCCACTTTTGAGGTAGGGAGAGCTTCACTAAGTTGGAGCAGGTAAAGTTTGCTTTATCGTAAAACTTGATAAAATGGGCAGTATTAAAATTAAGAACTTCTGCTCATTATAAGACATCATAAAGATGACTCTTAAAAAAGCAAGCTACAAAATAATCGAAGGTATTCACAATATTTATGTGACAAAGAACTCAGTTTTATATTATATAAGGATGTCCTACATGTCAATACATAAAAAAAAACCAAAATCAGACAACCCCACAGAAAAGTAGACAGACAGATAAACAGAAATTTTATAGAAGAAGGCATGAAAATGGTAAATACATTAAGTTTGATCTCTGCTACCAAAAAAAGGTAAATATGCCAACAGGAAGACCCCAGTAAATACAGTGAGACCTCAACAAATTTTATTGAGGTAAGACTGAAAAAAAATCCCATTGCCAATGAGGATGAAGATGTGGGGTAATCAGAGCTTTCACCTACAAAAGGGAGGGGAGGTCTACACTTACAGTCACTTCAGGAAGCTGGCAGGATTTTATCCAGCCACACACATGCATACAACAAGAGAAACACACAAAATGCATGTATACGAACGCGTGTAACAGTTTTATTTGTAATAATCTAACTGGATGAACTCAAATATCTGAGTTCTAATCTAAAATAGATTCACAGAACATGGTTAGTTCTGATGACAGTACACTGTTTACTGGTGTCAAAAACGAACTGCTTCTGGACACCATGGACAAATTTCACAGATAAAATGGGTGGTGGTTTCATGTTTAAACTTGCAGGAAACCTGCTTCTTGCTGGGATACAAAGTTTTAAGACTGGTACTCACATTCTAATGAAAAGAACAAGTCAGATAAGTTAACTAAGCACAGTTCTACAAAACCATAAGACAGCTGAGAACAAAATAATGCCTAAGTGAATAAAATCAGAGGAAAGAAGCCCTTTCTGAGAGATACAGCATAGCTTTTAAAGGCAGATTCCTGTTCATCTCCCTCTCGATCCTTTTCTGGGATAAGAAGTTATGGTGCTCTCCTTGCAAACACCCAAGGATGGCTGCTGCCCTCCTGAGGTTTTATCATCTTGGTCCTACAGCAGTTTCCTAAGGGAAGGTCGACTCTGGTTTAACATCCCATCCACATTTTCACACGGATCAAATCCAGGCTGTTTTGCATGGCAGCTCTCTGGCCGTGCACCCAACCTGTGGTGAACCCTTGAAAACTAAGGAGAGTTCTCTGGGAAAGAGTTGGGGGTGAACGGAGACTCCCTCAGAATGCAAATCCATCAAGCTTGTCCACTCATGGCCACTAAAGTGTCAAAATCTGGGTACTTTGTCCTGGATAAGGGAATAGATTTCATGATACATTTTAGAGGTTAAGGAGACAGAACCATCAGCATAATATTCCTATACTACAAATTTTATTGAGGTAAAAATTAAATGAATACAAATGCACTTTACATTTTTCTTACAATTGTCTACAATGAGAACTGCACTCCATGGGAAAATTGCAATGGAGGACCAGAGACATGTGGAGGCTCTTGATCTAGACTAAAATGGCAACAAAGAACCAAGAAGTTCTAAAGGCACCACAGGAAAATCAGTATTAAACCAAGAAGTTAGCCACAGAAAGTTCTAGAAAAATCCTAAGGTACTGGAGGAGTAAGAAGCAACACATTCTTGCTCAAGAGTTAATATAGAGGCCTAGAAGATTCAGAGGTCAGGAAAGAAGTTGAAGGCTTATAATGGTATTTAAATTTTTTTCATAAAATGCTTCATAAATTACAAAGACACCAAACAGCAATCAAATTAAATGTTTTGGTTTTATTCAGGTTGGTTAGGCATCATTATGCTCCCAAATTGAAGGAAAATGGCACTTCTCCAAGGGGACAAGTACCTGTCCAGATGACTTGGGCAGGAAATTAGAACTGGATCAGGAATTTGATCTTACATGTTTTTGATTCCCTGAGGCCAGAGTTTTTCTGCCAATATTGTTTTGCATTCTTTTCCCTACCAATAGCTAGGTTTTACCATGTGATATCAAGCATCAATCTTAAGGGGTTGAAGTCATTACAGAAATAAATCTTTCCTAAAATAATACAAGGGAGCCTTACTAAACAATCTTTTGAAGAGATTAGTGTGTGTGTATGTGGGAGAGGAGGTTCAGATTAGGTGACCTCAGGTACCCTGTCCACACTCTAAGAAGCTGAGAAGGATCTTGGTTCTTGCCTCTGGGGCTCCAGTTCTGTGCAATATCTGGTTATTATTGGTGGCTTTCCAGTTAAGACTAATTTTACTTAAGCTTTATTGAGTTGGTTTTAGGTTTACGTCTTCAAAATAATAAACAGTGACAAGAAAAATAAAATAATGCAAGTGGGTTTATGAGAAAATGTGATCAATACACATTTGATGATCTTGAATACAGCTTATGAAAGTGAAAGGATAGATTAATTAAGAATCAAGCCAAACATGAATTTTAAAATTCAAAGGCATTTATAAGCAAGAAACCCTGGGGTATATTTATAGAGCCACTTTAATTAGTCAGTATTCAAAACAGTTTTAAACACTTGAGTCAAGTTTTCAACATATTTTAAACATGCATTTATACTAAATGACTGCTCCAAAGATTAAACACAAGAATGGATGTGAATGTGCTTTGTGAAACAAAAAGTGACACATCATTTCCTCAAAGAGAAACTATGTTCATGAAAATTTGTTTTTATTCAAGGTAATAGCTCTACCATTGACTTCTACACATACAGGTACCTAAGACAGGTACATTTTCATTTCCCAACAGTGATGCAAAACCCAAACATTTCTGCGTTCTTTGCAGACTACTGTTTCTGGCATTTTCAGTAAACACAAATGACCTAACAACTGTATCTAAGAAATACCTGGCATAGCAGTTTCTCACGAATTATATTATCAGATTCCAGAAAACTTCAAAAGAAACATATTAGAGTAGTAAGTTTAGACTGTGACATGAGACAGATGTGAACTCAAGTCCTCCATTTATTATTTCCTAGATGCATAATTTTGTTTTGGCTCAGATTTCAATCAACAAAATTCCCAATAATATCACCAATTTCAAAGGTTTAAGAGAGAATAGCATTTAAGGTATTGAGCAGAATATGTCTGGCCCTCAGAGCAGATCTTAGAATTATCAACTTTTGCAATGTATAAAACATTGCTTCTGAGCAAAAATCTTTGCTTTACATCAATTAGGCATCCCATCTTTGAAATGGTTTGAAGTTCCATATGTACGTGGTGTTATGAAGCTCATGTTAATTTAAGGGCAAAGGGAATGTGGACACCCAATATTGTGTAATACTGTGCACCAGGAACCATGATGGATACAACCATGAATTAGATGTTGTCTCTCACTTCAAGTATTTCTACGTGTGTGTAAAACCCCTAGGGCGAATATTTGTTGGCTCCATGCACCTCTGTATTCTCAGGGATTAAAATTGTGCCTAGAATATGGAAACTGCTTGATAAATGTTCTTGGGGATGAACAGGTTCAATGCCTTTTCTACCATACACATAAATATCAAGATCCCAGGGTGGAAACTACTTTCAGTTATATTTTGAATATCCAAAGGAATGAAACTGGAAAAAGTATCTTTTAAGTACAAATGTAACTAGAATTGAGTTCAAATTCTGGATTCCTTGAAAAAATGCTAATGATCGTCTTATACAATGAATACAATTGCATTTGGTACTTTTGAAAACCTCAATACATGTGTGGCACACATAGGAAAGAAGTCATCAAATGACTGATCCTGTGGTAACAAAAAAGAAAAACCTGACAGCATTTTCTTCTTCCTTGTAGTGACCCTTTCACCACCATTTAATTTATATGATTGGAAAATTTCCTTCGAAAGATTAAAATATTGCTCACCTGGTCTTCTTCTCCTCCACCTTCTTCATCGTATTTTAAAATATTATCTCTTACATCGTC
This sequence comes from Fukomys damarensis, assembly GCF_012274545.1. NCBI lineage: Eukaryota > Metazoa > Chordata > Mammalia > Rodentia > Bathyergidae > Fukomys > Fukomys damarensis. The sequence goes on along the minus strand of NW_022900942.1, from coordinate 54,321,214 downwards.
TTCAGGATCGATTAAAAGTTGTTTGGCCTGGCGTTCTTTATCCCGGCGTTTCATCCATACCACAAACATCAGGACAAGGACTAGGGTGGAACATAGTAAAAATATAATACGATAAACATCATTATTGTGAAAGCCTGGCCTGTTTGATCACAGTCTCCAACACTAGTAATTTTTTATTATTTGGGCTTGTAATGCATTTTTCACTTTTTTTTTGTACCAGGGATCGAACTCAGGACGTGCATTTTTCACTCTTATCTATTTGTGGTCTTTAACTAAGAGAGACAAGACGAAGCACGGAGCAGTGCCCTCAGTTCAGAGTGCGAAGACTTCGGATCCAGCCCAGGTGTCCCGTGAACTCACTGGGCGAATGTCTCTGTTCTCAGCTTTAGTATCTACACATGAGAACATTAACAGTCTCTATCTTTATTTTAGCTTGCTAGAAAATAGATGTCCTTAACAGAATGGTTCATTAATCCCGAGGACACAAAGCAGCAGTAAGTTACTTTGTGACACTGTTTTTATTCAGACTGAGCAGTCACCATCACACTCCCAAATCCAAAGAACTCCACTTCTCCTGGGAAACAAGTCTTTCCCTAGATGACTTGCTTTTGAAATTAAAACTGGCTCAGGAATTGGATCTTGAGTTCCTTCTTCTTTTTTTTTTTTTTTTTTTTTTTTTTT
>NW_022900942.1:54285236-54319871 GCF_012274545.1 Fukomys damarensis | reverse complement strand
TTTTTTTTTTTTTTTTTTTTTTTTTTTCTTTTTATTCCCAGAGACTGTTTTTCTGCTGTACTATTCTGCATTTCCTTACCCAATGCAAGTTTCAGCTAAGAAGACCAGGGGATTAGTCTGAGCACTGAAATAATGTTAGACTTTCATGTTTTACACTTAGGTGCCAGGTCTGGAGTCATAAATTTTCCAGAGTTGATGTTAAAATCAGCACTGATTCATTTCCCTTCAAAACACCATTGTCACTTCTTCATGCCTCAATCCATCATGCCTAAGTCTTTCTTGATCGGGTTGGCATATACGCTACATTTCAGGTGAAACTGAAACATATCCCTAAGCGCACATCTAGGAATGAATTCTATCTAAAAATCTAAGGGTATTGGTTTACATCCTGAAACAAAAGATTTAATGACTCCTATTTGAGCACATTTTTTATTATTGGCCATAAAAGTAAATATCCTCCTTTAAAAGCCAGATACATGATCTCATTTGCCATTGTTCCAGGACTAAATGTAGCAAGTGGATTATTAGTAAAGCATGCAGGTTTCAAATTATAGCCAAAGTAAGTCTCCACACAGGAAGTAAAAAATGCTCAGGCTTCTATAGTAATTGCTTAGAATAAAGGGACAGAATTCTAAATTACCAGTACACTTGTAAATGGAGAAAACATAAAAGAACTGGCCAACATTTTCAAGAAAGTGATTGGTGCATAGCATGATCACACAATAAACTCAGTCCTGCTGCTATTCCATAATAAAACACAGGGCCCAGACAATTTATTCTTGTAACCTGCATGCCTAGCAGTGGTTCCTCCAGTATTTTCCCGCGGTTAATTTCTCACATTCCACTGAACCAAAGATTACGAATTATCTTAAAAAGGAGCAATTCTTTAATCTACACTTACACTAAAGACAGACAATTTATCGAGCTGTGTAATCATTTCCACTATCAAATGTGTTGTGTGTGAAGTACAATCTCTCACTATTTTGTGCAGCCCTTCAAAAACAAATACCTTGATCCTCCCATGACTGGAGCAGGTAGCTGACTACTCTTTATATGAAGAGAAGCAATACACTCATTTTCCTCAATCATCAACCACATGTCATAAATTCATACTCAAATCATAAGATAAGTGCTTAAACTGAGGACTGTTTAACATTTCTCTATGAAAAGCATTTTCTAATGCGTCCCAAGCAATCAGCATCAGAGAACGGTAAGAGGGCGTGAGAGGAGCGCTGCGGGGAGGCTTGGTGCCAACGGGCAAGCGCCTGACACAATGCTCAGAGATCTTTTCCTTCTCAAGTGGACGCGCAGGACCCACATACGATGGATGCGATGATGCTCAGGGGTCAAAGAGGGTTGCCAGATTGTTCTGGAAGGCAACAGCAGTTACTCACCTGGCTGGACATCCCACAAGCAAAAGGCATCAGAACTGAAGGGACAACAGCGGTACTCACTGAGCAGGATGATGATACACAGTAGGATGGCGACGATGGCACCCGTGCCGAGCCCTGCACCCACGATCCTATCCACATCCGTACAGTCCCCGTTGGAGTCGCACTGGCAAACCTTCACTCGGAGGACGGAAAGATTGGACTTGGGAGGGTTACCCGAATCCGTGATGATGATGGGAACTTCATAGATCCCAGCTTCAAGAAATTTTATCTTTAAATTAAGCTGAGCGAAATCACCTTTACGAAACAGGGACGAAATGCAATTTGACAGTTAATGCCTAATGTGATAAGAAAACATATAGCATTTTCCCAGATTTATTCACCACCCCATTGCATACATAATGTGAATCATAACTATGCTTTTTTTGTGAAGTTTTGTTTTTTGCTTTAAAGTCTTTTACTATCTTATACATTAAGTAGTTTTTAAAATATATTTAAAGAGAAGATTATGAAGCACGTAAAAATGAACTTTTCATATCAGCCTTCAAAGCCTCTCAAATGCACACATATTCCAATAATTAACCTGGTCTTACCATTAAGCCGAGTGATGGTCCAATTTCTCTTAATTGCGACTGGAGATAAAGGAAGATCAAAAGCAAATGGTCCAGCATTTGGATCGATGTCATAATCAAGTGCTGTGATGTTAATTGAATTGGGGTCTGGTGTTTCACAAGTCTCTGCCTCTTGAGGTAACACTTGAGGGGCATTGTCATTAATATCAAGTAAATAGATTTGCAGTGTTCCAGTTCCACTCATAGGAGGAATTCCTAAAAAGGGAGAGAAATCACAACTGATGCTGAGCAATTCTCTCTGATGAGCCTCAATTATGGTGAAATACTCAAAGCTTCTAGCCTTTTGCGTGGTGTCCTGGAGAAACCATTCTGCCAGTTATCTGAACACACTGTTTCTGGAACAAGCCCGCTTCCTGCTTCCCTGCTAGGATGACTGTGATCCGCTGTAGTGCAGGAGCTGAGCATGGGGACACTAGGGCGCCATGGGAGCCCAAGCCTTCCTTGCCCTCACTTTCAGGGCTCAGGCACAGCACACTCTTCCAAGCACTGTGGGGAATGGTGCAGAAACAGGACACAGGCTCGGGATCTTATGCATCGCAACCTTTTGATGGAGAACTAAGATGTGCACTTGAAAGAACAGAGGAGTGCTTTGAAACCTCCAACACAGTATGACCTATTGCAACCTTCTGCAGACAAGTAACAGAACCACAGGCCTTGTCTCAGGAAGGAACACCTTGGAGAAGAGAAATGGGATTTACTGATCAGCCGTGTGCCTGCTGGAGAAAGGGGTAGGCTGCTCTCTGTACTGCATTTCATTGTAATCTTATAAAGAAAGTTGAAACAGTCGAGTAAGCTCAGTCTCATTCCACTGTAAAATGTTGATTCTATCACCTTGTGCCACAATGTAGACTGTTGACTTGGGTTCTGCTATGTTATTCATATTCATACCTGTACATTATAAATGTAAATAAAACTGCGTATTGAAGCCCAGAGATGTAAGTGACCCATCCACGGTCACGTACATAGGAAGGTGCACACATGCACAGGCAAAAATCTCTGCCTCCCTCGAAAGGCATATGATGGCTCTAAGAGCAAAGAATGAAAGGCAGAACATAAAGTGTCTCTTGTAATCTTCTAATATTACTACATCTACCATGACTCTTGATGATTTGAGGAACTGTTACATTTATTATAACATTTAAGATAAAATTGCTCTTATAACAACTTTATTGAACAGGCAAGAGAAAACAATTTATCAATGATCACACTAAGGCGCAGAGAGTACAAGAGCTTGCAGAAGCTGGGCATGGTGGCGAATGCCTGTAATCCAAGCACTCGGAGGGCTGAGGAAGAAGGATTGCAAGTTCAAGACCAGCCTGAGCTACTAGCAACTTAGCGAAACCCTGTTCCAAAATAAGAAATAAGAAAGGGTTGGGGTCGTAGTTTAGTGTGAAACACATGGAATAAGTCCCATTATCCCACTTCCCCAGAGGAACCTGTACAGTTCTTAAAGAGCCGAAACTGGGGTTACAAAGAGAGCCTTGTGATTTAAACTGAGGTACACCGCATCTGTGAAACATCCCAGCTCCACAGACTCAAGAGCTCACTTCTCTCTCCTATCAAACACCCTTTTCATTTAGAAAACAATCCACGATGGCGAATGAAAAATCCAGCTATAACTCACGGCCAACATGTATACATGCAGTTTTATAACTCTTTAAATCTCAGCATAATGGCTCAAGATAGATCACTTTCAGGTGCACCCCAGAGGAAAGCATCTGCGTACATCCAGCAAGGGAGCACGAAGCAGACATGAGCGGGACGCTTTGACGTGCAGTGGTACAAACTCTTCTGACAAAGGTCCAACTCTGAACATGAGGACAGTAGTGCCCGGATTAGAAAAGGTAAGAAATGCTGCTTTGGGCTCGGTTGCCACATAGCTTTACTTCACATAGCAACCTCACTGAATCTTATGCAGGATTTAGGGAGATTCGTTGAAATTGTTCTTATCAAAAGTACTAAGAAGGCAATGTTTTTTGAATGAATTTGAAGCCTGTTTTGATAGAAACTGCACATGCATGGTCTCACAATAAAGGCATATAAAAATATGGCCATGATTCAGTTTTGAAGCTATTTACACATAATAGAAATATTTATGTGAGTGGTTAGGTCGGGCCAGGTTCTTTTGTAAAAGCTTTATGTGTAGAAGCACTGACATCTTTCTCAAAACACTACAAGTTAGCTGCGGATACTACTGCCCTCCGTTCACAGCAACAACACCAACAACAGCGATTTAAAAACCCCAGAGTGAATCTTATCATTAGAAAGTAGAGAGCTGAGGCATGGGCCCAGGAAGTCACGTAGAATGTTAGAGCTCACAGTATTAAACACAAGTCATACTGAGAGCTAGTAAAGCTGAGTAAGTCTCTTATTAACTTTGCATAGGTATCTTTTATTTTAGATACCTTTAAAAATTTTTATCTATTCATCTAAATCACTTTGAACTCGGCAGAGATCCAGACAGAAAAAATAAAAGATGTTAAAGAATATGTTCCCAAACCAACACCCCGATGCTCCCAAACTCAAGTATCTCAATTTACGTACAAAACTGATTTCCTAGCCCATGTCAGACAGCAGTAGATAATGACAGGATAACTACGGAAGACACACATACTGATAGCAACAAGTGAGCTAATTCAAAGAAAAATATAAAATGACTAAGTCAAAGAACACACAGTCTGGCAACACTGAGGATCAGCTAGACCTGCTGTAAATCAGGAATTAACTTGTGGCAGGTCAGAAAAACAACAAAAACTCACCATCCAAATGCCAGGCTATCAGGGAAGGTGCACGGACATGGAGAAAATTCACTGTGGCCAGCAAGGGAGTAAATCACGGAAAGGCCATAGGAAATGAGGAATGTAACAGGGGGCCTTGAGAATAACTGAAGAGGGGTGGAGATGGGGGAGCGAGCGGAAAAAAAGAAAGGAAAGAAAGGAAGGCAGGTGGACCGGGCCTTAGACAACAGAGGTCAGTGTTCTAGACAGTTCGGCAGTGTTGAAAACTTCAGTTCCTGTGCATGTAAGAGAGGCTCTGCTCACAGTAACCATATACACTATAACAGGATGGACACATGGATTTACATACCATAGTCAGAAGCAAGGAAAGTAGCATTATACACATTGTTTTTCACGTTTGGTGATTCTCTGTCCAAAACAGCAATTGTAGTGATTTGCCCATTCACAGAATCTATTTCTAGCCAATTGGCAGGATCAAATAATTTTGAATATCTACAAAATGAAAGGAAGGTTAAGTTTAATTTTTTTAATATGAAACTAAAAAAAGTAAAGCATATTATACAGGTAAAAATACAGTCCGCTGGTCACTAGTGTGCTTTGTTGTGGAAGGTGGCTGGAAATACAGCTTTAACATGGAAAAGTATTTCTGCGGAAGTGATTTTGGGAGGCACGTAATGTTTGTTGGGCCAGGCATACAGGAAGCACCCTGTGTTGTCTGAGGGGCAGGCCAAGGAGGGCAGCAGTGGATTGGAGGTTTCACTTTAGATTCTTGTCTACTTCAACAGAGGGCAAAGGTGCCGATAAAAGAGCTCAAACGTATCTTCTAAATAAGCAGGAATCCTAATGTATAAGACTTAAGAGGAATTGTAATAGGAGCTGAACTTTAAATTACAGACCACAGTGACCCTTGACTTCCGAACTCAAATCTTTCCTGAGGGGTGGCTGTAACTCAAGTTGGTCAACTGCCTTCAAAGTCTCCTTCCAGTATATTTTAAGTCACACTTTATTCCAGGCAGATCTCAGCGTCCTTAGAGAGACACTGGCCCAGGATTTCCCACGCCCACACAGGAAAGGTTGCTGGAATGTTTCTTCCAGGACTCTTTAAGGGTTAAATATGTATCTGAGACCATCTGGAAGCACAAGAGGCCAGCATTTGGGCTGAACTCAAAACATGTTCATAAATTAAAGCTAAAATCCCGGTTGTAACCCAAGTTGTTCATATGTCAGGCCAGTCGTTTAACTAGAGGGTCCACTGCACTTCTGAAATATTTTACTCTCTTCTCATAGAAGAAATGAGGCCTCACTGGAGAGATCCCCACAATCCCATCCCTACTAGGTTCTCTGACATCCTTGCCAGGAAGCCCCACAGGCTTGGGTCTGTATCAGCAGATCTATTGGCTTAAACTCCATTTTTTATTAGGGGTGGAACTTAACTGCACAAACTGGAGAAAATACGCTACGTTTTAGAGGTCAAAGCTGTAAGGTTTCAACTAATTAGCTATTTAACTGTCTTAATTTCAATGTATGGTAAAATGGAGAATAAGTGCAGTTATCTGTTAGCAGCATTTCTGAAAGAAGTTAAATAAATTATGAGCTAATTGTAAAAATGATCATCATGAGCTACGGATAATAGCTGTTTGGGGTACGCTCTGCCAGTCATCAGGAAGGATAAATTAGGTTTTGCTGAGGTTGATGTCTTTATAGATACACTTTATAAGTTCACTGTACAGGTAGGAGATGAAAATAATTAGCTCTTAGATCTTCGTTCTGGCATGAGTTTTCTTTCTGATGTGTGGAGGAGAGATAAATATAAATATCGTAAGCCTCTGAAAATTCCTTATTTAACCACGGTAGAAATTTTTGAAGTGTCTGATACAAAAGCATAGCCTAAAGAGTCATTTTTAGAAAGGCAAGGGGACAGAAACAAAGGTAGAGAATCTGCTTTCTTCAAATAATATTTAAGTAGGTGCATCTTGACAGATTTTGCCTAATATACTCATTAATTTCCTGAAAGGAAAATTCAAAGGATTTAAAATTATCTTGGAAAATGTTCACATCTTTGTAAGACTTTTCTCTGACTACTGAGAAATGAAGATACTTTTTTTTCCTTAAAAGAAATATTTTCTTTTCTTGTCTCAAGTAGTAGACTATTTTCCTGCACGATCCAAAAGATATTTGAATAAAACTAAGAAATACTACATGAACTTGTAATCAGAGTTTGGTTTCTAAAGAAATTTCTTCAAATAGTAAATTAAATAAATTTTTTTGTACAGCACAGAACCGATTCTAAATAACAAAAATACCATAAATGGCATTTCCTACCTAATATTTTGCTGCATATATCGATCTGGGTCCTGAGCAGTGAATGTTGTCAACATGGTACCTGCATGAAGGCCTTCTTCTTGGCGAATGATTTTAGGATTGGGGACAAAATAAGGGTTTTCATTCACATCAATAATTGTAACAGACACAGTTGCTGTTGACTGTGGTGGATGCTGAATTCCCTTGGCTAATGGCACTTGATTTTCTGCAGCAACAGTGAGGACAAACATCCTATTTGTTTCAAAGTCGATGGGCTGAGGAGGAAAAAAAAAAAGAAAAAATGAGAATATTCAAATTCTGCAGTTTATCAACTCCATTTCTAAAATATTACTGTTTTTCTTCAACACATCATAGGATTCTTCTCAAATTTCTGGAAAACATACATTGGCAAGGTCAATGATTAAAATACTTATCCCATTTTAAACTATTTATAAATCTTGTGTATTTTAAAGACTCACGTTCACTAAATAATGCATACGAGTGTGACACGGATTCATTTATTTAGACATATGTACAAATTTGACTGGTTTTTAAAAATAGCATTGTTGACCCCAAATGCTAAATAACATGAGGTCAGGTAAAGACATGAGGTCTACAGTCTGAAACATTGATACAAAGACCACTCCTGATCCAGGAAAGCTTTTACCAGTCTGTGATGAAAGGAAAATAAAAGATAAAAACTACAAAATATTATTTTTATAGAGTAAGCATTTAATGTAAAAGTATCTTTCCTAATTGGAAGTATACAGTTTAAAGTATAAGCATACAAATACATATTGCTTTTTAAAATGACAGTGTTGGAGGAAGGCTTTAGGTGAAAAGGTTTTTTTTTTTCCTTCCCTCTTAGCAAACAAACTCTGGCTGTTTTACAAAATAATTTGGACTGTGTTACTGTTCGTAAAATTTTCAAATCTCAGAATTACACTCTAGACTAACCCAATTCATGGGAATACTGATTTCCAAAGTTCCACTGAATTCTGTCACTAGAATGTTACAGGAGTCAAGTAACCAGATTGGACGCTCTTAATTTCCCTTGATTACCTTCTAGAGGAGGTGGAAAAAAGTATACTGCATGGTAATAACAAGGAAAGAGAAGGGCATAGAGCTCTGTCTCGCCAACACTGGCAAATGCAAAATTATCAAGAGCTATAGCTCAGGAGAAAGCCACATTATTAGTACAAAGGACAGCACTTTGCGAACATAGGCTACCTCCTCAAATCCACAAGTACAGAGCTTTCTTCTCTCACTCTCTACTCCCCAAATCAACTTTCTTTTCTCAAGTATTTTAAACAAGACAGGAAGCAAGTCTTGCAGAAAGTAACACTAATACTTAAGTGATTTCATGAGCCACATCAAATGCCTCTGACGTAGTACTTATTTGTGCTGGGGTACCTACAAAGTTGTGAGGCCTTTAAGGAGTACTGAACTCACTTTTCCTCACAAAAGTGCTGTGTATTTGTCCCCTTTGTCTGTATTAGAAAATGGAGGTTAAAAGAGGTGAAACAGTTGGATCTGGTCACTTTATGCTGTGGGTCTAAAATGTCCCCCAAAGTCTCATATGATCAGAGGTAAAGGCTTTTCGAAGGTGACTGGATGAGAGCGGTGCTATGATCCACTCACTCATGAGCTCAGAGTGGAATGTACTCGTGGGAAGGGCGTCACTGGCGTGGGGGCATGACCGAGAAGAGTGTGTTCCTGTCCCTGGTCCCTCCCTTTTCTCTCTGACTTCTGGTTGCCGTGGGTCAAGCAGCTTTCCTCTGCCATGCCCTTCCACCAGGCCATTTCTGCCCAGAACCAGTGAACTGTGGACTGAACTTGTTAGGCAAACAGTGGTGACCCAGTAAAAGAACACAGCCAGCCTGAAATGGGTGGGGGTTCCTGGTGTACTGTAAATCCAAAGGAGAGTCTAGTCAAGTTGGGTCTTTTATGGATAGGGCTAAGGGGGTTAGTGGGGTAGGCTTAGTTGGGGTGAGGCAAAGGTGGCTGTGAGATTGGGGGAGTGAGAAGAGCTGAGAACACGTTCACAGCAATGGCTGTTGTGCTATGGGTGTGCTGGGATGTGTGCATCATATTCTAGCAGACTAGGTGGGGTGGCTACAGGATGTGGAGACAGACGGTGATTGTTCTGAGAGTTTAGGCAGTTGCTCTGGGAACCTGGGTGGCTGGGGACAAATGGGGGGGGGTCACACCCATCAAAATCCTTTTAAACTATGAGCCAAAATACACTTTCCATCCTTAAAGTTGTGGGCATTGGGTATTCTGTCCCAGCAAGCACCAGATAGTCACACAAGTGTCAAGGGCAGACTTAGCATTCAAACACAGACAGCTGGGGTCTGGGGCTACTGTTCTCAGTCACTATTCTGTATTTGTTCAGGAAATTTCCAACCCACTCTAGTCGTGCATGTACAGCATGTATTTCCTGACAACTGGCAGTTTCGTGCACCTTCTTCTGTAAGGCCAACTCTTGGGTTCACTTGCAAATCAAGAGTGTCTTATTGGGATACAGAGTAGTAAATCTCTTCACTGTATGATTAAAAGGAAGGGGTGCTCACTTGAACGGCTTTTATGTTGTAGCTATGTATTCGACTTCAAGAATGTTCTTTTTGCATCCAGCACTCATCGTCATTTTTTTTTTTTTTTTACAATTAAGTCAGAAGAACCAGTTCATAAAGTCTTGAAAATAGCATTTAAAGACAGAAATTTTGGGCCGGGGATTTAGCTCAGCGGTTTGGTGGCCTGCCTTGCAAGCGCAAGGACCCGAGTTCAATCCTCGGTACCAAAAAAAAAAACACAAATCTTAACGTTATGTTGTAGCTATGTATTCGACTTCAAGAATGTTCTTTTTGCATCCAGCACTCATCGTCATTTTTTTTTTTTTTTTACAATTAAGTCAGAAGAACCAGTTCATAAAGTCTTGAAAATAGCATTTAAAGACAGAAATTTTGGGCCGGGGATTTAGCTCAGCGGTTTGGTGGCCTGCCTTGCAAGCGCAAGGACCCGAGTTCAATCCTCGGTACCAAAAAAAAAAAGACACAAATCTTAACGCAAAACCTTAGAAACCTAGGCACTCTTCCTACTCATCCCATTATACTTCAGTAATTTTCTTTTGGCTTTCTCACTAGCTGCCTATGTGCTAATTGCTGTAGACATGAGGGTAGTTGGTGTGGTCTATCGTTCTCAAAAGGTATCAGTAATGATCAAACTTCAGGATAATCACCAAGATACTAACTATACTGACACCGCTGAGGCAAGGCCTGTCTTCATGCTGGCAAATCTGTCTAAGCTGATTTTACACTTAGCATATTCAGGTGATAACGAATGCGTCCAGTGACCCCCAACTATAACATAAATTAAGAACATGTAACCTGCCAAACAGGTTAGAATTCTAAATTTGGAGATGTTTGGGGGAAACACTGCCAAGATTTCATAGCAAAATAATGGAGTGGGGAGGCATATTTCAGTCACTGCCGAGTGGCTGTCAGAGCTCAGTGGCCCGAGGAGCACTTACTTTTACCACGGTGACTAACCCGTCGTTGCTGTTGGGATCTGTCTGAATGGCAAACCGTCCCGTAGGGTCTCCACCGCTGATCCTGTACACGGCGTTCCAGGCCGGTGTGTGGGGCTGATCCTTATCCGTTACGGTTAGATTCACCACTGTGACATTCACCTTATTCTCGGGGACTTCACCGTAGAACTACAAAGAAGACAAATCTCAGTCAGAGGAGGGACGAGGGAGACTGAAGGACAAGTTTTCTTGATAACCACACTGCCCTAGTTTTACTGCCCATTAAATTTTTACTGTCTACACTCAATAGGAGATTGGTAATGCAGGTAATCGCAGCATTTATGTTTGACTTTTAAAATGCTATACCCCCTTTCAGTTGTCTTTTTATTCTTTTCACAAATTATGCTGCAGCTTCATTAGTGGTGAAATTAGCACCCATATGTAAGTGTGTGGGTGATTAATGTGAGGTCAGGAGAAAAGATTTGTCTGTAGAAAATACTTTCATCTGAGATACAGATAAATATATCCTGACAAAGTGGCATAAAGGAATCATGTAGTCTGCGCACTTGCAAATATCTGTAAGGATTTGGTAACAAGAGCACAATTTCTTTTTAGGGTTATTAGTTCTCTGCATACTTCGACGTCTTTAACAATGGACTTGCATGTAATGAGGAAAGTGAACTATTCCGATGCCCGAGTTAAAACCCTGGTGAGGGAAATATGAGTCCGTAACCATTCTACTACTGGGTTGAGCAGGTCCCTACTGCTATTGAACACATTTATCATTCATGACAAAACTTTTCTGTGCTGGGCCACAGGCCTGCAGCTCTGTGAGTGACAGGCTGTCCTTACCGTCATGGCGGTAAACTCCGGAGGATTGTCATTGACATCTGTCACCGTGATGACGGCCGTGGCTGTGTTCGAGAGGCCATAGGTGGGATTGCCTTCCATGTCGGTAGCTTGAATTATTAACGTATACTGTTGCACTTTCTAAGAAGACATAAAGGTAACAACTTAAATGAAACTAATTCCTCAGGAAGACATCACTTTTGTTCTGTGAATGACTCTTTATTACAAGCAGAGAGTATGGCATTATTTATTCTGATTAACATTACTTGAAATTTTGTAAGTGGAGTTTACTTTAACTCACAAAGCACGGGTCTGGTCTTTGTCTGGAGATTTAATTATGTATATTCACCTCTGCACTCCGGAAGCGGCTCACGGCAGACATGAAATTCACAGCTATGCAGAATCCCCAATCCTGTTTGAACCTTTTCCTTTCCTTTACAAGATAGTGAGCACGCATCCAAGTCTTTTGATTCCTATTTACTTTGTCCTATGTTAACTTCTACCCAGGTTAGGATACTAAAGGCAATGAAGAAGCCCAACAGAGTAAAGAAAGCATATGTTGCTCATACAGTATACATGTTTCCTTTTCTATATTCTTATATAGTCTTTCTTTTATAATAAAGTTGACAGATCTGTTCCCCCTAATTCCCATTATTACATATCATGCTACTCAGAACTCCAACCAAAACCTAACTTGTGCAGTTATGTTATACTGTTAGTCTTGGAAGTAGTAGCTATTTAATAACTGTACATTCAACGGGCTGACATTTGGACATAGCACTCGTTACATCCTGTTTTCAGCATAGGCCTGGAGTGGACATAGATGTGGATATGTTTATCTGAAGAGGATTTCTGTCAGACAGACATCCATTACATACTTTCAAGTTACAGACTGTTTTAAAAGGGAGCCAAATTAAACTAAGAGAAAAATCTCCAGATTGTCTGAGAAATCTACAGCACTACCTCACAAAAGCTTATAACAAGAAAATCTAACCAAAACCAGTATCTAAAATTATTTGGAGCACATGAAAATTGGCATAGTTTTTTTTTTAAAAGACGATTTTTACAATGTTAAAAAATTATGAACAATAAGTTGTTACTTCATACAAAACAAAAACAACAACATGTCAGCTGTCACTGCAGAGTATGATTTTCCTCATTCTAAATATAGTTAACAGTGTGAACAGCCATTCCTAAGAAGAGATTTCTAGAGCTTGGATGGAACAGGCACAAATTGCAGCTTTTGATGTAGTTGTCAGGGGCGGGGGGCAAGGAAAAGAAAGGAGGACAGGGAAAAGCCAAACCTCACGCATTACATTTTAAATCTGTCCACCCCAATGTCAATCTCCAGTGGTTATTTATTGTCTTACTAAAAGAGAAAATAGCACTTTTTTTTTAAATTAAAAAACCCACAAAGGACTAGTGCTGGTTGAACCTTTTTAATTTTTCTAAGCCATAACACTTGACCATAATGCTTAGGCAGGCTACAATGTTTCTCAATGGTTTCCTTTTTCAGCCAGGAGTGTCACTTCAGTTTAATGCTCTCATGGTTACTCAGAATTGAGTAGGGCATTCCTTTCCGTTTCCCTGCTGAAAACTATGAAAATAAATACGTTGACTTTAGAAATGCCATTTTGTTAGCTGCTGAGTTTTGAACCTCATGACTATTTTAAAAGATTTGCTTTTGAAGATTTTTTAGAAAATCCTCAAAATGGCTATACTATGTAATGGATATAGATACAGTAATTTTCTGATGTGCATTCTACAAAATATACCAGCATGATACACACAATTTTTCAATTGAGTTGAAATAACTGGGATCAGAAGTTAAGACTTTAAATTTCTCACTGCTTCAAACTTATATGGAAATCTTTAAATTTTAAAAGAACATTGTTATTTCTACAAGACAATATCTACTCAAATAAAAAAAAATCGTGGTAAATAGTACAGTCTCTTCTTTTAAATGCCTGATGGGTAAAGTGCTTTTATTTAGTGAGGAAGACTTGACAACCTGTGTTTCTGGGAATCAAACCATAGAGCTTCTTGCCTTTTTTAATCATTCAGCATCTGGTTGTGAATGACTAACATTTAGATTCCCTCTGAATTTGACTTCCGTCCCTCACAGTCTCATACTGGATCCAGGGATTCTGCTAGAAAATGTTTCCTCATTTCCTGTTTTAGAGGAGATAAAATCTCAACTCATCTGCTTGTTATCACTCCTTCTCTCTGTGACTCACCCACGTTACCAAAGCTATCAGCTCCCATTCATTCAACCCACCCGTGGGGCTTTTGTCTTTCTCATCAGAAGCCTTCCCAGGATCTCACACCCTTGCATTTGGCCAGTCTCCCAGCCCCGACTGGTGGTTGTTGCCCAAGGTGACTGCACCCCTCCAGAGGACATTTTTTGTTGTCACACTCAAGTGTTACTGAAATCTAAAGGGTGGAAGCCAGGAATTTTGCTGAACACCATAGGACTTGTCCTGATTAAGTATTCTCCATTACAAAAGGTCAATGGTTACCTGACTACTCTTTCCCCCATTCTGAACTTGACAAACAGAAGGTAAAAGTCATCTTTGTTATGACCTCTTAAAGCCCTTGAAGCAGAGCTGTTTGGGTCCTCTAGACTCTGCCTTTCTGCAAGAGAAGGAGTTCTCCTCCTCCCTTCCATCTCTGGCACTATGCAAAATCTGGATCTTCTCCTAAAGTGAAAATGACCATGAATGGTAAACATTTTGAACCAGTTTAGGACACTGAGGCAACTTCAATGATGCAACTCAAGACATTCATGAAAGGGGACTTGGAGAGCTGCTTCAGGAAGTGGCAAGAACATTGGGATAAGTGTGTGTAAAAGTGAGGGGTATTCATGGCAGGATGTCTTTTACTGTAATATAATAACCTTTTAAATATTAAACATTCACCTTAGATTTTAAAAGACCATATCATATGTGTCTGTTCCTGCCCAGAGTCTGCCTCTCTGCAGGGCCCTTGCTTGTCCATGTTCGTGTCACTGGTATACAGCCAGACCCTTGTGGCTGGATGACTGAATGAAGGAGAAACCTCCAGCCTTCCATTACTTTACAGAAATCATTTTGGGTTAAGAAAAAGCCATCTTCTTATTTACATGGTTGGCTATAATTTATTTATTAAAACTTATACTGAGAGCATAAACCAGCTATTTCTCAAACCGCAGTGATTCATATGCAATCTTTCCAATTCTGCCATTTCTTTGCATTTCTATACCATGAGTCATTTCCTATTTATTTCCCTCTTTTAAAGCTTACATCAACTTATTAAAAAACTACCGTGAACAGAAAACTAGTATCATTTGCCATAAATAAAACTCTAAAGAATATGACTCTTGGATTCTGGTGGTCTCTATTTGGTCGAATAGTATCTAAGAAGCTCCGAGTCTCTTGTTTCTACAGTTTTCTCTGTGTGCACCAACGAAACCCATTGTATAGTTATACCTGCAGCAAGCATCCTTTTAACACACTGAAGTAGAGTAATATCACTGAGTGAAGAGGTGGAAATGTTCAGTTATTCACTTGGCGTTATTCGCTGAATCTTTGCTAGATGCAAGGAAGAGTGTTATGTAACTGGATAAAATGGTTAACAGAACCAAGCGTGGCCTTGGTTTCATTATGGAATGAAAAAGGGTAGAAATGGACCACAGGATCAAACGTATCACGCGACTGCACTGAAAGTAGGAAGAAGTAACACAAAGATCATTGAATATGCGGCGTCCCAGCGCTTCCTCCAACTGGAGAGGGGAACAAATATGTGGGGTATTTAGGAGGAACCTGAGTCCTTGATGACCAAAGAGATTGGGGTTTCCATGGTAAAGGGAATCAGACCATTACCTCGGTGTTAGTCCCCTGAAATAGGAAATCAATCATATATCTCAGACGCAGGGAGAAGTAACAGATTTGCTTTTGGATGCACAAATGGGGTCAGGTTTTGGACAGGTAAATGATAATGCTAACAAAACTCAGGAGGGAAGAACAGTTTTGTGACTCACAGTTGAAATTATTAATGGTGACCCCCAGCTCTCCCTCATCTGTGAATAGGGAATACACACACACACACACACACACACACACACACAGACACAGATCTATTTTCCCCCACCCCCCAAATGGAACAGTATTCTAAAGGCCTTGCTAAGAAAACATAATTATTTTTTTTTCTTGGTACTGGGGATCGAACTCAGGGCCTTGTGCTTGCGAGGCAGGCAACAGAACCACTGAGTCAAATCCCTGGCCCCATAATGACTTTTATTGAGATGGAGAACCAGCATCTGGCAAAGTGCTAAGCACTATACATTATTTCATTTTTTCGTCATAATAATCCTATTCGGTAAAATTTTATCTACATTTTACAGACAAACAAACTGGGGCTCTGAGAGGCCATCAGTGGCAGAGATGAGACTTAGACCCAGGTACTTCTGAGTCAGGAGTGTATACCATCAACTGCTCAGTTAAGTGCGCTCCAAGACATTCCAAGAAATATGAGCAGGCTGAGAGCTTTAGCATCAGCCTCTAGTCTTAGTTATTTGGGGGACTAAGGCAGAAGGATCACTGGTCCTGATGAGTCACAGACCAGCCTGGCCAACGTAACAAGGCCCCATCTCAAAACAAAAACAAAAGAAAACTAAACAAAATCCAGGCGCACACAGTTGTGCACATCTGCAATCCCAACACTTGGGAGGCCGACGTCGAAGGATTGCGAATTCAAATTCCACCTGGGCATGTTAGTGAGAAATTATCTCAGAATTAAAAAAAAAAATCAAGGCTGGGGATGTAGCTTTTGGAGAATGGTTTCATTCGCCATTATTGAAGGAAAAGAAAAGAGAAGGAAAAGAGATGTGTGAAGCATGTGCACATCTTGAGTGGGGGCAGCAGGCAGAAGGCCAGGCTTCCGGCGGATGAGGAAGGAGTGAGTGGGAGCTGAGCACTGAGGAAGGCTGCCCTTTCGAGAAGTCTGCTGTTGAGCTGAGGGGACACCTAATAACTGAATTCTCCTTCAGGGTTCCCGATGAGCAGCTGCCTCCCTGGATGCTGAGCACAGGAGTCCCGGAGGGCTTTCTGTGCGACACACAGAGAAGGAGGCAGAGTCACTGCGGATCTGGAGCGGGGCCAAGGGACTGCTTTCATGAAGTGAAGATTAGCATGGGATGCAGCGATGGGTGAGGTGGACTTAGGCCCAGAGAGAGGACGAGAAGAACGCAAACTCCATTATTGCACCAGAAATCGCATGTAGCTGAACAAACGTCTGGGCATCAGTTGTTTGAAGGTGGGAAGCAAGACATTATGGGGTGGGTGGTGAAAGAACAGTGCGCCAGGCCCTTAGGAGATCTGGGATGCCACATTACAGCCCTGTGACTCAATCCTATGGGGCGGAGGGCCACTGCACCCCTGGGGAGACACCTGCAGAGGAGAGAAGACGGGAAACAACAGGAAGTGGGAAAATGCGGCTTTAAAACAGAACAGAACTGAGGGCACAAAGGATGACTAAGCTTGAAAAGCAGGGATCTGCATTCCATCTTTGATGTGAGAAAAATTATGTTGAGGAGTAAAAGTGATAGGAGAGCTCATTTAGTAGATGCTGCTGACATTCATGAGGGCAATAAGGAAAATGGGCACTAAAATTGATGGGTACTGTGCTGAACCTACCCTCAAACATGTTACATAGACCTTTCAACTACCTCATGAGCTAAGCAGCTTCTTTTTTTGAGACAGGGTCTCACTCTGTAGTTCAGGCTGGCCTTGAACTCATGATGTAGTCTAGGTTGGCCTCGAACACTTTGCGATCCTCCTGCCTCAGCCTCTTGAGTGCTCGGATGACAGGAGTGCACTACCACACCTGGTTTATAAGTACCATTTTTGTCTCTATTTATAAAGGCAGGGGCTGAAGTTATAGGTCCATGAAGATCAGATGGCCCATAAGAAGCACAGGTAAAATGCATACCTGGTATAGAAGCATTGGGCAGTCTGTCCAAAAAAGGATAAGACTGGATAAGGTGGTGGTTGTAGCTTTTGGAGAACCTAAGAAATAGCTATTTTTTAAACTTGCAGATTAAAAAAAAAATAAAAAATTGAATTGCAGTAAGCATTTTAATGAATAGGAGTTCCATCACACAAAGGTGTCATATATCCTGAGAGAACGACAACTGAAATTACTTTCCACAAAAAGTAAAGTGTGAATTCTAATAGAAATAAAAGAATTTCAAGCCTTCACAAGGCCTAAAAAAGTCAAAGTAATTTATCCCCTTCCTTGGACAGAATTACCATAAACCGTCCAAGATAGATATTTTTTCTGTTAAATGACTTTCAGAGAAGGAAGGTTTTCCATAATTTTTTCTAGTAATTCATTGTTGTGTTTAATAATTTCACTGTCAAGAAGCAATTTCTCATCTTGTATGTAACCCATGATTCTATGAGAGTTTCAAACTCATTTCTGCATTGTCACCAAGGGGCAGAGAAGGGTTTCTCCAACCACTGACAGATATACTTAACCACGATTACAGCCACACTTTCACTCTCTACATTAAACACAGTCTCTTTGATTTTTAAACATGGTTGGCCTGCTTTAGGAAAACTGTCTTTAATTTGTCTTGCCTCCTTCTTGCATAAGACAGCGGGCTAAATGTAAAAGGACTATTACTGGATGCAAACAGAAATGAAGCCCATTTCTTTATCTCACAATGACAGTGTGACTGAAAAGAGAAATATTAGGATTGTGAACTGATCTAAATTTACTTGGTATGTGAGCAACCTGGCACTCAAGAAAGAATATTGAAAAATACCCCATAATCTCATAAAAATACGGCATTCACGCTGAGTTTATTGGCATATAAGAATAGTATTTCATACAGTAATGGAAGAGGTGAAAAACATACATGTTCAGAATATCACTGAGCTGAAAGTAGTTTTGCAAAAACTCATTTCAATAATCTCTGATGCAAAACATTCCTAGAAAAAGAATCACTGACAGCTGGAAGTTAATAGGTACAATGTCACAGGCACACATCTAACTCCTAAGTAAATCTCTCAGTTCCATTTTGAAAGAAGTGATGTTGATTGGCTCATATTACTTTATTATAGTGCACTGAGCACTATCTTGTGTGTATAATTAATTGCAATGGTAATGTTTTCTTTGATCCAATTCAAGTGAATGCTACTAGAGCAAATAAAGCATTAAAAAAAAACCCTACAGTAACTTTGACAATCCTTGGCAGTAATATTTATTGTGATGGGTGTAATGTTTCCTACATAATCTGAAGTCCCATTACAGTAAAAGCTGGCTCAGCCAGAAATCTGCAAAGCACAAATCCTATGAGTTGGCATTTTGATAATTCACTCTAATGATTATTATGAATGGCTGAAATAACGACCTTGAGGATCTGTAAGAAAATGGTCTGGACAGAACCTAGAAAGGATATAAGCATTTTACTAAGGCCAGACTGTTCAGGAAATGATGTGAACAGAACTTCAACCAGAACCTAAGCAACCTAAAAATTCAAGATCATGAGAAGGAGCAAGGAATTCCAGGCAGAAGGGAATCTCGTGATCAAAATCATAGAGATATCCAGGAACACACCGGGTGGAAACCTGTGACACTGAGATGACCTGATCCACCTGGAAATTTACCAAAATAGCCACTCTCAACCAGATTGGTACTGCGTGATATTTCAATGTCTTCAAAACTGTATGCCTTTTCAACAAAATATCATGCCAGAAATGGGTTTCTCGACGTTTACTGTTTTAAATGTTTGTCAGTAGAATGTATGTATTTACTAGTGTTCAAATCCATTAAATACAGAGCAAAGGGGTAAGTTCTAATAGAGGAGATAATCTCTCTGCACTAAACAAGGCTATCAACAAGGACTACAAAAAACAAGAATCACATATGTTTCATTTGTACCTTCTTAAAAATACAAGACTGAAAAATTAAATTTATGCAAACATTATTTGACCATGATGCTTAATTTAGCTCCCAATGAAAATCTGACTATAAAAAAAAAACTGAAAAAATGCTGTGGATATTAAAAATTAGATATTAGAGGATGTTGACTTAGTCAATTATCACATCAAATATTATGTAGTCTAGTGATGATGTATCCAGGATACATATATCATGTGATTGATATGAAATTCTGTAAAAAAAAAAAAATCACACAACATTTATTAATGAAAATTAGCATAACGATAACAGTTATGCCGATTACCTGGAGTTAAAGTATATGCAATATGGCTCAACTTTAAGATACAGAATAAATTCAAATACAGCTTTTGATTGCCTTACTTCTCGATCAAGTCCAGCTGCCACTGTGATGATGTCTCCAGTCTCATTATTGATTGTAAACATGTTGGGTGAAGGGGTGCTTGGAGCCTGGGACAGGATTCTGTACCTCAACATTCCATTGAGGGCATTTGGGTCATCAGCATCAATAGCAGTTACGGTCATCACGTAAGTTCCTGGAGACAGTGGACATGGAAAACAATCCATTATCCTGAATTTGGGGATCCCTAAAAGAAGGTGTACTTCCCATTTGATATGTACTGCTGTTGCTTTTTCAACAGCAGTATTTCATATCATTTAGATGATTTAAAAACACTGTTTTAAAGACTATAAAACACAATGTAGATCACTGAAAGGAAGGTTATAAGAGATACATATTTATAATGAGTCAATTTTTCATTAATTTAGAAGACAAATTCACTCTATGATTCCAAAAAGATTCACTGCAGGCTCTAACATATAAAATGCAAATAAGAAATACAGATGCCATTAGAAACATTTCATGGCTGCCGATTCCTTCCCTTGGTTGGTTGTATTTTCATCTGTTAAACAACAACATTTAGAAAAGCATGCTGAGCATGATGCTTTCCAATGCCCGAGTCACTTTCTGAAAGAAAGCTGTGTGCATAGCAAAGCATACTCCATTACTCAGGTCATAAGGAGCCATCTCATGCATCACTGCTTTGGTACACTGAATAGGGATCTGACATTGTGTTTCATTTTTTCCCTTGGAGATTGAAAGAATACTGTAATCAACTTAGGGACTTCAACTTATTGAACATTTTGGAAAGTAAATCTATGAAGCATTAAGAGCAAATAAGTCCAATTTAGCTCAACAAAGTATAATTTAGAAGTCACTAAGAAAAGCGGTTACTATTCAGAATGGTTTATTTTATGGCATTTTCTAAAGAACTGATTGGTCGATTTTGTATCTCTAGCCTACCTGCTTAGGCACTGTAATGGAGAAAATTCTACCTTCTGTGCTGATATGGAATATGTTCACCCCAGGGTCAACCTGATTAAGACACTACATGCATTTATACAGTTTCTCCACAATGAATGCAATTATTATGTATTAGAAACATATACTAATAATAAGCAAACTAAGAAAGAATAATAATTAATGATACCTTGGTTACATTGATCAAATTTGTTTTCAGAGCTTGTCCCTCTAAACAAGAAATGCTTTTTGGTTATGTACCATCTCTACACCTTTACTGTTTTCAAAAACTCTATTTCATATTTTCTTGCTTTCTCTTCCCAGCTAGATTCAAAGCTCCTGCAGGGCAGGAATGTGCTTGTTATTGTTGAATGCCTATGGTTAGATCAGGGCCTGGCAGACAGCACTTGCTTATAAGCTTATGATGAATGAATTACTGGTTAGATTAAAAAGTATATCTCAGAACCAGGAGTCAAAATACTGATGATACAACTTAAAAGATATCACATTAAGAAACCTTACCTAGAAGGATGTTTTCAAACTTACAGAAAAACCACAGGAAATATACTTATGAAATGTCTTTACTTGTAGCAATTACCAATAGTCTTTTATTGATGGGAAACAAATGGAAATCCATGGTTAAATGCATAATAAATATAGCCCGAATGGTTTATTTTTATCAATTTTTGTGAAGCACCTTATTTTAAAGTTTGCAGTAATAGAGGGAAAGGCACCAAATGATTTTTAGAAACAAAACTTCCGCAGGAGGGGAAAAAAGCCCAAGGTTGACCTATTTTTGGAATATCTGTATAAGATATGTTTTAGTCAGGATATGTTTAACACACTTCAGTTATGCTGTATTTTGAAACAAAGAAGAAAGCTGCTTTGAAAATGTGACTCAGAAGGAGCCACAGAGTAGTGAGGCCCCCCCCACCCCCGTGCAGCTCTGTCCTCCCTCCAGGGGTTCCTCTCACCCCTCTTTTCTGAGGATACAGAGAAGCACGCCTGGACCAAGTAAGAGTGTGTAGGGCACAGTGGCTTATACGGAAAACATCACTTGCGGGTAAGAGAGCTGCAGGAAATAATAGAGATGACCAAGGAATTATGTAGCTCACTTTTAAATGTTAAGGCTTTACAAGTTGCAAAATAAATAGCACAGTAAATCTCTTGAAACACCAAATCTTCTCAGAGAGGCTGACCAAACTTTGACCACCACTATCCAGACTACTCCCTTGTCCACTAGCATTTCACTCCAAACAGGCCTCTCCTCTGTAGCTATTTGACTGTGATTAAGATCTGCAGTGTTTTCTGTACAAGAACCTAACCTTGGTCAAATACCAACTCCTATCAGGTGAGGTTCTGGCCAGTGCTGTTCCTAGGCTAGACCATGTTCTGTTACACTGACTGAAAGGAGGGTGCAAATGACATTAGGGCCACCTGGAGAGGAAACAGCAGTAGGTAGAGCGCAGCAGTCACCGCTCTTACCAAGGTCCTATCCTGCTGTGGTTTGTGTGTGTGTATGAATTTTGCGGTTGCATTTTCATACATGCATAAACCACTTTGATCACTATCATCTTGCTATCACACTCTCTCTCCCTCTCTTTTTTTTAACTCCACCGCTGGGTCCCAGGAACACCAAGTAGCTATAAAGCTGTCCAGCTGGGTCTTTGTTGCTGCAATATCTCCTATGACTGGATCTGTACTTTGTGGACAGAAAGCCTCTCATCATCTGGTGCTCACTTTCGAGCTGCCCTGGCTGTGTCAGCAGCACGAGAGGCTCCTGCAGATTTACATAGGATACAATCCATTACTGGGGTATGTTGTTTTTAATGATGGGAAAAATTACCATGTGGGCAGGAAGGGGCATGCTTTTCTGTTTTTGCTCTTCAATCTGTGTTTCTCTAAATTATCTTCCCATTATGAGAAAAGAAAATGACACTAAAAGGCTCACACGATTTCCTCTTTCCTTGCTTATATGATAGCACCAGTTAAGCAAAATATCCCTAAGTCATCTCCCAGGTATAATTTGCAAACTTACCAGGCTTGGATCCCTCAGGAACAGTCCCATTCCAGACCTGGTGCAAGAACTCAGGTCTATTATCATTCATGTCAATAACATTGATGACAATGTCAATTGGGTTCTCCACCTGATTGCCATTAATATCTACTGCATGTGCCCTCAACTGCAAAAGTAATTAGAAAACAAAGGTACTTAGCAGATCTGTCTGCAAGGAGATACCAATATGCAATCACAGCACTACTCAAATAGCAAGAATGCATGAAAAGTAAAAAAACAAAAGCTGTTCCTCCCTAAAATGTCCATCAACTTCATACATTTAGAGTAGACACAGTAGGAACGCACCACCTCTACTACCCTGTATGTGAGGCATTATGTTCAAATCTCAGTGGGGTTTAACTCATTTAATTATCAACATTTGAAGAGGAGGAAACTGGGCTTCAGATATGTTAAGTAACTGGTGCTGATCGCACTGCTCTGTCTGTTAACAGAACCTAGATTGAAAGCCAGTTCTCTCAAGCTCCCCAATCCTTTTGTTAAACATGTATATACGGTAGAGCCAGAATAACTAATAACACGGTGCTACCACAGCGTAGTCCTAAAGCTCAGGGGAACAGGAGGGAATCCGGAAAATTAACTGCACAGGGGATTTTAAGTTGTGAAGCCACTCATAAACATGAGGACTACTTCAGTATACAAGGCAGCTGTGCCGTTCGACCATCCTAGTTCTCAGTTTTACAGGTGGTTTTGGAGAAATTTTATATTATTTTTCTTTTTGAACAAATAAAATCACTCAGCTACTCTTGGCAGAGTATCTTCAAAATCTTTTCATCTAGCACACAGAGATTCATTTCAGCCTTTTCAATGGCTATGTAGCGCTCCATTAAATTGTTTCTTTTTAATTGAAAGGCTTTTATGCTTTTCCTGTTATGTGTGCTGCAGGCCGTGGGTATGTGCATACCTTCCATCAAATTAAAGAAGCATCAGTATCTCCGTTTTCTATGAGCTCAGGATATTCTTTTTTTTTGGTTTTCTTTTTGGTTTGTTTGTTTGATTTTTTGAGACAGGGTCTCACTATGTAGTTGAGACTGCCCTGGAACTCACTACGTAGCCCAGGCTGGTGAGACAGGGTCTCACTATGTAGTTGAGACTGCCCTGGAACTCACTACGTAGCCCAGGCTGGTCTGGAACTCACAGCGATCCTCCTACCTCAGCCTCCCAAGTGCTAGGATTACAGGCGTGCGCCACCACACCAAGTTTACGGGCTCATGAAATAAGGTAAATTTTATTGCTGCATTTCCATACCTATAGAGTCATATGTTTTTTTCCTTGACTTATTTAAACTATCATATTTCAATGCTGTACCTTAAGTCTAAAAATACTGAATCTTAGTAGTAATGCTTAATACTTGTAATTCTGTAATTAATTCTATTCTGCTATGGATATTGTCTTTCAATATGCAAATGGAAAGCATTTGAAGACTGGTAATTTATTCCCAAACTCCCTGAATATATTTCCTAAGTTTTAACCACAGTAGTCCAGACAGTGAGAATTCCCACAGAAAGAGATTGGGTTCTTGTGTGTTGATATTATTTATATTCATAAATTAGAGACAAAACTAATTTGGGACTGTTCTGCTATGTACTATTTTAACCAAGCTTCCCTATTGAATGTAGAATAGGAATGGGGACTCATTTTCATTACAATTATAATACTATACATCTATTAACAATGTTGTGATCTCTCTGTATTTTTCATAAAACAGTTTTGACCTCATTCATATAAATTTGTTCTTATAGCTTTTCTTAGCTACATATCTGAAGGCAAGTATCAACATGTGAAAAGTAATGAGATTTCAGGCTACTCCCTTTGCTTTTTCTGTTTTTTCTTTCAGTATTTGCTTTTCACCAAGAGCATTTATCAATTCTACAAAAACCATTCAAAATATTAAATCAAAAAGCTACAGAGATTTCTGCCGTTAAGACTCACAATGTCAAGGCTATCTGACAGATAAGAGGCAACTGTAAACTGCACACATTTTAGAGGGGTAAGAACACAGAGATGGATCAGCTGGTTGAAATCTTACATGAAACCGGGCTATCAGCTCGCGATCCAGGGGCTTGGTCACTGACAGCTGACCCGAGATGGGGTTGATAATGAAGATGCCGGTTGGAGGCTGGTCAGCTCCTGGCCCAGTGACGCTGTACCGCAGTGAGAGGTTTTTATCTCTATCAGACCTGATCTGAGGATCAGAAAACAATCACCTTCAATGAGCGGAGAAATGAGCTCACGATCAGAGACAGTGCACACCACACTCAAGCCCTTGTTCAGATGCAGCCCTGCTCTGGCTTTTCCCAGGACTTCACAGAAACTCTCCCAGTTCCTCGTCTTCCTCTGGGCCCCTTAGTGATGGGCTTGCAAAAGCACTATCACCTATGGACAGAGAGACCTGGGCAACCTTCATTCACAACTGAAAGAATGCTCGCTGGGAGGAGTGCAAAAAAATCAAAATTTAGAAGTGTCAGTTTTTAGAAACAGTTTCCAGGCTAGACCTGGAACACAGTAACAGGTGTCCAATTTAATTAAAAGTTGTTTGCTTTTTCTGCATCAGTTACAGTATGAAATAATTGTCTATCATAGGGTGAAACAGCCTCAAGTGGAATTCTAATCTAATGGTTAAGCCTGGACATCAACTTTCTTTCCCTGCATTGTCCGAACAGTATTCACTGCAACCAAAGCCGCCCATAGCATTTGAAGGTGTCATCTAAGACCAGGATTTTTTTTTATTAATGACAAAGCATGTGAGGACAGGTGTTAAAACGTATTTTTATATTCAAATGCCATGCCCATTAATAGCTCACTGTTTGCTCTTCCAAATATATCTTCTCCCAGGAAAATCAAGTCAATGGATGAGCAATGTATGGAGGCCAAACTGGCTAAAAAAGAAAAGCAGGAAGACAGGTACAGAGAAGGGGCAGATTGAGCAATGCAGTTTGTATATAATAAACACCTTTATGTATTCGATACATACTTATGACATTAATAAAATCTGGTTGTGTTTTTTAAAGTTAAAATTCCTTATTTTCTCATATTCAGTTTAGGCAGAAACAGAAAGCAGCTTTACACTGGAGGTGATACTCACTGTGAGACTGAATTATAATGCACCCAGCACTTAATACTCATTGTGTGTGCTGGAGCACTAAAATAATGGTCCTCAGAAACCTTTACACTCTAATACCTGGGAACACAATGATTTTGTCTTATTGTCCTTTTGTAATAAAAAAAACAGATTGCTAATTTTACTAAACATGCAAATGTAACTATGGTTTTTAAAATTTCTGCCTCTGACAGCATGCATCTGCAATAACTGGAAAAGAACCTTATTTCTCCGCTGTGAAAGCCTCTGGTGTTACACCACCCCGGGGAGCTTGTTAATGGGATCAGAGGTCATTTTTTTTTCCTTAAAAAACTCTCAGATGCACTTGGTGCTGGCATTTTTAGCAATGATTGCCCTTTATTTATTTTTTTTTCCTTTTGTCCAAAAGCTATCTGTGGAGGGCAGAACTCATCATGGCAACCTCAGCTTTGAGACCAGGCTGCTCCAGGTCTGTGCTGTCAGAGTGGGTACAGAGCAAGCAGAAATGCATGCCAGTGTCAGGTGTCAGGTGTGTGAGTTATGCACTGAGCAAGCATCCGGATCAACAAAGGGTCCTACTTAGACATAAGCCAGGAGAGAATAAAAAAAAGGGAAAAGGCTCCCAACACAGTAGAGAATTCCACTGACCCCTCAAATTTTCCTATTTATGTCCCAGAATTAAAAAGAGCCAGAAACGTTTCTAACACATCCTTGCCCCATGCCATGGACATAATGAACACAGTGTTGCCTTACCCTGACGAGCTCCTGAGGAAAAGGTCCTCTGGAGTTTTCGGGCAAGTTGATCGGAGGGATGACCCAGTCTCTCTTCTGCCTTTGCAGGGAGCCGGTGTGCTTGATGGATTGTCTTGGGAACACTATTTCTTCAATTTCATGAGATTCCTTTGGATTGAAAAAACATGCAAGACATCCCTGAGAACTAGGCAAACATTTTCTGAAAGAATATCAATATTAATCACTATATGAAAGCACAGGAACCAGTTGATTATGAACAAAAAGTAACTCTGGGGGGCCTTTTCTTGTCCTCCTCTTAAAAGGACAGAAAATACCATATAATTTCGGTGTTGCTCTGTTCATTGAAAGATTGAATCCTGATCAATTTGTTATAGAGATCAGTTGTGTAAACTATTTGCCACTTCTATAAACCATCTTAGAGAGTAGTTAATATTTAAGCAAAATTTAATAGTACCTTTTTATATATTTCTCATTAGTTTAAACCACAGTTCAGGTAATGTGCTACTGTACATTAAATTTAGATCTAGATGTGCTAAAATATAATTTGAATTCCAAGAGAAGTTTAATACATACTGCTAAGGAATGTCTCAAATATTTATGACCCTATTAAACCCCACAGAATTAATGCTGTAATTATTCTAAACCTATGTCAACCATGATGGATGTGGTAAATGACCCACTTTGCACACTAGGTATTAATCTTTGCGAGATGTCAACATTTTCTTCTGTTTCTCCCAGTATCCGTAGGCATCTCAGCCATTAGCCTTTGCTGCTTCAGTGCAAATATCCAACCTAGTCTGCCAGAACACAGAGAGCCAACAACAACAAAAGCATCTTTTCACCTCATTAGTTACCAGTTCTCACTTTATATTAGTCAAGTGCCACGACTCCGTTTAACAGTTAAAAGATCAAACAACAGTAATAGATTAAGCCGCATAGTAAAACCTCAACACAAGTATAAGACAGAATGGCATATTTTCCTCTGATATATTCATTCTGATTTGATTGCAGGCATTTATTTCACACTACAATTAAATACCAGAAAGGCATGTGTGTGTGTGTCCCTGTCTTTCACAGAACAACAAATATGCAAAATATAGTTCATAAAATAGTGGTGTGTCTCTTCATATCTTCTGAATTAACTACAAGAACCATAATATTCAGAGAATAACAGCAACAAGACTTTCATACGTTATTGTGCCTTGTTTGAAATCCCTAATGTAATGACTTAAACACAGTAAGTGCTCAATAAACATTTGTCGAATTGAACAATTTTCTTGGAAATGTACCTCATTCATTTTTATCTTAGCTCTCAGCAGCTTCCACCAGAGGGAGTGCATCATTCCTAAAAGTCGTATCAGTGTATAAATAATTCATGCTCACCAGTTTGATTATTAAGAACCAAGATGAAACTCAACACTCATTGTCAGGGTGCTTTTGTAAATCTGTACTCCTCATCTAATAAGTCTGATTCATGGCATCCTGTAAAGAACTGTTTATTTTGTGGTTGTATTCAACAGCTTAAAAAGCTCTGAGACATTTAAAACAAACTACGTCTAATTTAAATTAGATTATAAACATCAAAATATAAACAAACCTTTCAAATACAATTTCTGGTTGCTTAAAATATATTGAGTCTTGGGCTGGGGACTTAGCTCAGTGGTTCCAGCACCTGCCTTGCAAGTACAAGGACCCGAGTTCGATTCCCCAGTACCAAAAAATAAGTAAATAGATAAAAGTATCTTACAAGATTAAAAACACCACAAAATAGTTAAAGGAACTGAAGTTGATAAAAATGCAAATACTCGCCATCCATTCATGTGATACGAAGCAAAGTATCTATTTCACTCAGATGGTTAGAAATCGGACTTTCAAACATCAGCTCCAGAGCCATATCTGGGTACAATACCTGGGCTGACTCCTCAGTTAAGGCTGGTTTGAGGCTCAACTTCACTGCCACTTGCCATTTTTCCTGGGTCTCCTTGTCCTGGGCATAGATCAGGAACTTAGCATGCTCAGAAGAGAGTGCAAAGCTTCTCACGGCATATACCACGCCCTCCTCATCCACCTTGAAGTCTGCCGGTTCACTACTTTCATACTGGACTTTTCTTTTGCCATTGCAGTTGCTAAAGTTCACTGTAAAAAAGAACAAATATTTAAGTCTAATTATACCACAAAGGCAAAGATAACTAACATCTAAACCTCTGCTGGGTTTAGGTGAGATGATAAAACACAGCAGTATGAACACAGTTCTATTCTTATATTATGGATGGTGTTTTCACCCTTTAAGAATACGGCCAGACTTCTAGATCAGCAGATTCTGAACCTGAGGAGGATTCAACCAACCTCAATCAACTGCGGAATGAAAATATTCTAAAAGATTAGAAAAGCATTGCATCTATACTGATGTTCTTTCTGAAGCTGTACTGACTTGTCTTGTTTTCTTGTCTTTATTCCCTAATCAAGACAGCACAACAACTCACAGAGCATTTACATTGTATGTGGCGGGATAAGAAATCCACAGATGCACAAGTATGCAGGAGGATGTGTGTAGGTTATATGCAAATATTATACCATGTTCATTTCAGAGATTTGAGACTCTCTAGATTTGGGTATCTGCTGGAGTTCATGGATCAAATCTGCCTCAGATACCAAGGGAAGCCTGCACCACACTGCACTTGTAAGTTGTTCCCTGGCTTCTCCTTATTTCAAAGCCTTCCATCTACTTCACAGACCCTGGGGTACAGGACTCTCAGGTTCAGCTGCTGCTTTTCCCCCTAATACCTCTCACTGAGACTCCACAGTCCCCAAGTCTGTATTACCCTGCATTCCCAGGTCCAGTCACTAAAGGTAGAATTCCCTGGTTCTCAGTCTCCACGGAGCAAGCTGAGTTTTACTACCAATATCAAAGCCCTGCCTGACATTCCTTGGGACAAAGACTGCAGGCACATTTTCTTAGTTATCTTCTAGACCCTCATGTTTCCTGGCACATCGCTTTAATACGCAAACTTTAAACAAATGCTTAAAGGAAGGGACAATAATACTGTTTCATCTTTCCTAATGTTGAATACACACTATGGTTTACAATTATAAGATGGAACGGTAGTTAAAATACAAATATTTTGAATTTCCTATTCCTCCTGATGCTGAGTTCTATTAAGTGACAACAATTTTACAAATTTTGAAATGAATAAAAATATTTAAATGCCTTAAGAATAGAAAGATTCAAAAAGGTTTTAGTGTATTAATTATTTCAGTCTCATGTGCAGTGACTTAGAATTGAAAGAAAATATTCTTTGTGTGTGTGTGGTGTTGAAACTTGAAGCCAGAGCCAAGTACAGGCCAGGCAAGCATTTGACCGACCTACATTCCCAGCCCCAAATCAATGCTTCCTTAAATTCAGTATCCATAAGCTTGTGTTTCAACAGTTAGCGCGCATACTGATTTATGAATGTGCAAACTAGAAATATTCAAGGAAAAAATAACAATACAAATTAAAATATTCTGTAAGAAAGGTTATTCTCTTCATAGTCCTTTTAAGAAAACTGTCTGGGAATACCAAGAAAAGGGATTAAAGAAAGAGCAATTCATTTCCAAAAAAGTCCTGATATTTTATTCTGACCATAACTACATAGTTTATGCTTTGAAAAGCAATCAGTAGGTACACATTATAGATATAATCATACACCTTTTGCATTTCTCCATTATCTAAGTATTTACGGACCACACCAACAGCCCCCACACAAATAGAACACAGTTCTCCTACTTTCATTAATATAAATTTACTGAGCCATTCACAAGACCACAGCTGAATAACACACACGCTTATTTCCCTTAGTAACCATAAAATCCTTGAGAGAAGTAATAGACTACTTTAAGTATTGAATGTATTATTTTCCATGTAATCTACATATATCGTCCTTTATATTTTGCTCACTTCAAAATGCAAATAAAAGTTGTATCTTAAACTCAATTATGTTAAACTAAAATGTTTGTCTTTCGAGTAGAGGTTTCCCAAGATAACTAATTACCCCACTTCATGCCACATGATTTAAAATTTACAAATGAGGAAATTTTCTAGAGACCAATGCTATTTACTGTTTATCTTTTATTAAAGACAACAAAATGAAGAACCTTGCTGAGAAATCAAAATGATTTACCCTCTTTGAGCATAAAAGTATATACCCCTTTTTATATTACAAAAGAAAGGCATGGTAATGAAGGTGGATCTCCAAAAGTATTCATTCTTTTGCAGTTTCTTGTTAACGTTTACCCCTCCCACATTGATCCTCATTGGTCCACACCTGGATTGTTGTAACTGTCTCCTGGCGGCCTTCTCCCAGATCCAGGTCATGGTGCACCCACTGCTAGATGGGACCTCTTTTGTGATTTTCTCCTTCCTGCTCGAATTCCAGAATATGAAGCTTACACTCTTTCAGTTGATTTCTGATCATCGTGTCTCTTTGGTATCACTTATATCACTGGGTAAGATATCAACTGTCCCCTCAGATAGCCACAGCAGCTGTCCCCTACCTCTCTACTGATCACATCTACCCTCATCACCGTGTCTATCTGGAACCTTTCCCCACATCACAGTGCTAAAGCCAGGCCACCCTCTCCAGGGGGGAAACTACTGAACTTCAGAAGATGCCAGCCTCTCCCTCATTTAAGACTGCACTGAAACTTTTTTTTTTTTCATTTCTTACTCATCGAAACACATTAAGTTTATTTTATTGTAATAATCATTATAATGAACAATGCTTATTTATTAATGCTTTTATGTCAGTAAAACTGCTCTCTCAAAGCATAATGTGAGCTCATTTGATTATCTGACAGTGAGCCTTAGTTCTTTTCTTTCCTATATACCTACTAGTGAAACCAGTATAAATGCTTGCTAAATATCCATGAATATCTCACAACTTTTCAAAAACTAGAAAATAGACTGGAAACACAGAAGTAGGCAGACTGCTATAGTAATATTCAACAACAAAAGACAAAAAGGTACTTCAAATAATTTAACTGTATATTAAGTTGTTGGTAGTGGAAAAATTGAATTAATACTTATTGAATCCCAGGCACTGCACAAGATACTTCAGATTGGATAATATACTTGACATTTAACAATAATTTTCCGGAGTCGGAATCATTCTTTCTTTTGTACAACTGGAGAAAAAGAAATCCAGAGAGCCGTCAGGGCTGTCTCCCTTCTAGTCATTCACCTACCAAAGTGCAAAGGAATCAAACTAAACTCAAGACTCTGTAGGTATTGAAACCCAAAGCTTTAAAAATAATAAAACTAAGGAAGTGACAAAGAGCCCTGATAAATGCCTGTGAAGAAAATACTGCCAAATTCAGACCTCCGAGAGCATCACGCACGGTACAAAGCATGCTAAAAAGTTATTCTTGAATTGCAATGTACTCTGAAAGCCCCTTAGAGGGCAGTAGCTGGAGCCCCTAAAGGTGGGGTGAGGGTGTGAGCAAAAGAGAATTTCGTCTTGGTTACTCGGGCTGCCTGTTCTGTTAATCTGGCACTCAGCTACCTGTTTGGATTTATGAAAAGTGTTTTGGGGAGGAAAAGAAGGCATTTGATAAAAAAGAAAAGAAAATGTGCTTTATTTCTGCAAAGAGTCACTGGACAGACTATAAATGAGAAGAGAAACACTTTGAAGTAAATGTTAAACATCGGTTACTTCCCATCAATTAGTTGTGCCACCTTTGTCTCTAAACTATAACTAATATAAATCGGTTTATATATTGTTAATTTTCACCGAATTTTAAAAACAAATGCTAATTCTCATGTACTCTAATATTCAAAGAGCAAACTTAGGGGGCATGTTCAGATTTAAAGAATATATTCTATTATATAATTCCTTTTGTATGTTAAAGAAGTACCGCAAATCAATTCTGCAGATAAAAATTTGTCAACTGAAGTTCTCCCTAGATAAATAATAGTCCTGACTTCACCCTGGTATTTATTACAGATACAGTGCCTGGTTAACGGTGATAGCCAGGGTTTATTATTTTCAAGTCAAATAAATTAAAATGCTTACTATTTTCTTTCTTCCTTTCTTCCTTCCTTCCTTCCTTCTTTCTTTCGTTCAGTACCGGGGATCAAACTCGGGTCCTTGAGCTTGTGGGGCAGGCGGTGGTACCACTGAGCTACTAAATCCCGGGCCCAAAAATGCTTACTATTTTCAATGGGTATCATATGCATTCCATTTATTTTCTACTGAGCAGTACTGAGAGGTTCTGTTGTCCCAATCACCGACCTATGTCCTCAATGTAGGTAGGAATATTTATTTTCTCCAATTAACCAACATTCAATTCTACTTTGGGACCAAACTCTGAATTTGTAAGAGACGATTTTTCTCTTAAAGAAACTTAAAAGTTGATGTGGAAAAAGGGAAAATATGCTGCTACAGAATCTTGATTATTAGTCCTAATTTATAGCTTATAGCCGATCAAAAGTTTTCAAGTTAAAAATAAAAGTGAGAGTGGACAGCAACCTTTCAAAGGAAGAGACAGCCAAGGCATGTAGTTTAATTTCTAAAATTACATTTAAAATCTAATTTTGAAGATTAAGAAAATAAAGTAAACATAACGGAACTTTACTCTTGTAAAAAGAAATCCATAGGTTGATGCAGCCAACTTGTTTCTGTTATTAAAGCATTTTTCTTAGGGACAGTAGGTAAAAAACATAATGAACGAGATTTTCAACTTTTATTTGTTTGAAACATAAAACAATTTTATAATTTTTAATATAGGGCTATTGATGGGGGTTTTCAAGAAAGACTGATGGAAAATATATTTTAAAATATGATCTTAAAATGTTATTCTGTATGACACTATCATGGCAAGCATAACATCATGTTTCTGGCAAAACTTATCAAAATGTAGAACACAGAATAAACTTGTAAAGTTTGCATGTTAGTTAACAATAATGCATCATTATCTATTCATCAGTTGTAACAAAAGTACCATATTAATTAAGATGTTAGTAATTGAGGATTTGGACAGGAACTATATATATAAGAAACTCAGTAATACTGCTCAGTTTTTCTGTAAACATAAAAGTCTATTTTTAAAAAATGCTTCCTTACAGATGATGGTCAAACCTGCTATATTATTAGATACACAAAAGGAAAGAATAGTTGTCCATAACTTCAGTCTTTCTCCAAAACGTCAGTGAAATGACTCAAGCTGGTAATACAGTATTTCCATATTATAATGGAACTACTTGGAGCTGGAAAATGTAATTGAATCAGTACCCTAGTTATGGAGGTACTGAGCTGGTGTTTAATGAAAGTCATAATACTTTATCACACACGTGATAACTTTGAAATTCTATTATCTTACAATAATCAGAGAACTTACAAACTTACTCTGACAGAACAATCTTGCTTAAGTGCTCAGATAACCCCAAAGTATAAACTCCAGAATTTTGTAATGTGGAATGAAAGGAAATGCACTCATGAGGACAACAGGAAGAACAAGCTTGGCCCGAGAGATAAACCAAACTTAAAACAAGTCTACATCCAATTAAATGTTTGTATCTGAAACATTGTAATAGACAAGAAATTTTTATTGAACTATTCAATAGTTTACATACATAATATGCAGTTACTATGTTCCAGCCTGCATAAAACTTTGTTAATAGGATTAATACAAAATTAAACACCAGGGAAATAATTGTTTTAAAGTACATTTTACTCTTAAAGCAATACTTCAAATTAATGTTAACCATAAAAACATAATATTCTTATAAAGTATTAACAGGAAGCCACAGATCTTACATATTAAATGTATTAGTAGTTAATAGTACTACATAAACCATATGAATGAAAATGTGCAAATACACACGGTTTATGTTTTTGTTCAAGTAACATCGAACAATATTTAGAAGCAATTAAGAAAGTATTTTTGTGCCTAAATATGCCTTTCCTGGGGCTAGGGATTTAGCTCAGTGGTTCCGGCACCTGCCTTTCAAGCACAAGGACCTGAGTTCGATCCCCAATACAAAAAAAAAAAAAAAAAAAAAAAAAAAAAACTCT
>NW_022900942.1:54228457-54285081 GCF_012274545.1 Fukomys damarensis | reverse complement strand
CCAAAAAAAAAAAAAAAAAAAAAAAAAAAAAAAAAAGCCTCTTCTTCTTTCCACCTAAATTGCTATTTTGAGGGCTGTTATGGATTGTATCTAGATGTCCTCCCAAAGTGGTCATAGGTGGCACTTTTCAGAGTTGGCTGGACAAAGCCAGAATCTACTAATAAGAGATGGGAGAGAGGAAGTGTGGGAGAGCTATAAGGATTTCATGGGTTTACATGTAGATTCAAATGGACAAAGGTTACAATGATGGGTATTGCTCATAAATCTACAAGTATCTGTAGGACGTAGTATAGTGGGTGTAGTCCCACCACTCTGGAACGCTGAGGCAGCAGGATCTCAAATTCAAGATCAGTCTGGAAAACTTCGCAAGACTCTATCTGGGGAAAACACAAAACAAAGAGCAAAACATAACAAAAACACAAAACAAGATTGGAAAGGGCTAGAGACATAGGACAGCACTAGGAAAAAAAAAACATGAAAACTTTGTTAATATTTCCTTTGGTACCTTAGACCCTGACGAACCTGTAATGTGAGAAGCAATTTATTTTCCAGAATTTTTTAGTAGCTGTCCCATGACCTTCCAATCCTTTCACACAAGTACAATGGGAACAACTTGGAGATAGTTTGGGAAAGCCAATAGGGAGCTTGCTGAAAAGAAAAGTTGTTGTATTTTCTTTGTACCATATAATTATATTAAGAAAAATGAAATACAGACATTGGGGGAATATTTTCACTATTTAATATGCACAAACTTGCAACAGAAACATTTTAAAAAA
Organism: Fukomys damarensis; assembly: GCF_012274545.1. NCBI lineage: Eukaryota > Metazoa > Chordata > Mammalia > Rodentia > Bathyergidae > Fukomys > Fukomys damarensis. The sequence goes on along the minus strand of NW_022900942.1, from coordinate 54,284,305 downwards.
CGTTTCTTTTCTTTTTTCTAGTACTTCAGGGGTTGAATCCAGAACCTCACGGTAAGCTTCATCACTAGTCCGTCCTTTTCACTTTCTATTTTGAGACAAGATCTCTGCCCCTACATTGCCCAGGCTGGCCTAGAACTTGTGATCCTTCTGCTTCAGCCTCCTGAATAGCTGGGATTAAAGACATGCTTGATGATACATCTGGACTTGTGTTCAACAAATCCATTTTAAACAAATTTGGCTACCGAAATATCAAATTCTGGATAATTACCAGAGATGAAATCTTTATTCACAGAAGTCAGGGGCAGCACAGGACAGCACAGGACTTACCAGTTTTTTTCCAAATGACAGAAAGTTCTTTCTTGTCATGTTCCATGAAGGATAAATTTACTCCATTTCATCTTCTTTTTCTCACACTGACAAGTGTAATGGTGAATTTCCTTGCAGAAATGAACACGCTTTTCAAACATTTTCCTATTAAGTGCTGCCAAAAAGTGGGTGGAACTTCACCTCAAGTATTCACAGGTATTGCTCTAATAGTCTTAATTTTGCTTCAGGATATAAAATATAACACTCTCTACATGCCACAAATAAGTCATTTTCATCCTGTTTTCAAAGCAGAGTTTTTGCTTCAAATGTTCAAGGTCTGTACATGTAATATTCTTTACAGGGCTTTGCAGTTTTCAATTAAGTTCATTCAGGTGCTCAGAAATGTCGAGCAAGTTAGCTATTTTTTCAAGTGAATAACTCTCCTTTAATAAATCAGCAGGAACAGCCACACTTGGAATCCATTTTTCTATTAGCTGATAAACTCTGTGTGTGTGTCGGGGGTGTCTTCTGGATAGTATGTGAACTTGGAAAATACCAATAAATACAGTATTCTGATTCCTTATCTTTGCATAAAGCAGAAGCCATTTATTTAGATTCATATTTTCATCTCAATTTATGTGGAATTAAAATTTATGAGCAAGCTTCCATGTACAAGAGATTTATGTGAATAAAATTTTAAGATTAAACTCTTGAGGTTTATACCTTCATGCCATTATAGCCTTTTTACTTCATGCTACTAGGACCGGAGCATCAGCTGCATGTAATGTCTGCTCAACATCTTGTTGTAAAGTATTCACTTGCATACATAATCTAAGAAGAAGTTTGCTGTGATTTCCTTTTCAGAATAACGAATGATCTTCAAGCATTCTATTCAGTGTCATTATCTAGCACACTTACTCATGCCTTAAAGTCACTGATATGCAATGATACCTTTTTTAATTGAATATTCTTTTTGATTATTGTGTCACTGTGATTTGTGGCATGCTACCACTATCTTGACAGCATTACACATACGTGACTCCTTTGCTGATTTCTTCTGTTTCACCAGTTCCCAGATGACCATGTATGAGGTATATGAAGGTTAGTAAAATTAAGAATTCTGCAAATGTTTGAGGCATTTTGGTTTAAAGTATTAAATATAAAACCTGTAAATTGCTCCTGAAGCTTGATCATAAAGGAAATTTCCTACTTTCTGCTCCAAAACTATTTTTTTTTGCCTAAAATAGCTTTTTAAAAGTACAGTGCCCACAAAACTTTGTCATGCATGTAGTTTCACTTGATCACTTTTGCATGCAAAAAATGTTTGACCCATATGTGAAAATAATTATGTGTAAAATATGAGATTATTACTATATTACCCAATTTCTATAGTACTAAATCACTTGAGAATGCATTCTCAGCTAGCAGCACTTAAGAGGCTGAGGCAGGAGGATGGCTTGAGCCCAAGAATCGGAGAGCAGCCTGGGCAACACAGAAAAACAGCAAAAAGCCTTTCTAAGTTAAGTAAGCACGTAAAACTGAAATTTAAAGATAAAAACTGTTGGCATGTGTAACTTCAGAAACTCCATCTGTAAATAACAAACTATATATAGATAATACAAACTTTATTAAAATAATATCCATAAAAATTTTTAAATATTTTAAAACAAAGCATATGAAAAGCTTGAAAACTACGCATAAAGAGAACTAAACTGGAATAACTGATACTTATAATAGCTATAATTCTAAAAACATACAAAATATACTAATTTATTATGCTCTTTTTTTTTGGTACTGGGGATCAAACTCAGGACATTCCACTTGCAAGGCATGCACAGTGCCACTGAGCTAAATCCTGTAATTTAATTTATTATGTTCTTAGGTAAAAATATTTTAAAATCAATTTCTGGGACTCCAATTTTTAGTAACTTGTAAAATTTAATATCTAGCAAAACTAATTTAATTCTAATGAATTCATTTCTAAAAGCTATCAACACACATCATTAATTATTGATTTCCATCAGGAATAAAACTTCTAATTGCTAAGCTTAAAAGTCTAATAGGAAAGAATGAAAGCAAATGAGGAAAAAAGAAAGGTGAAAGAAATAAACCATTTACATTATTTTAGATTTTTTTATATGACAGAAACCATCTGATATTTAAGTTTGGATGCCTTGGTTTATTTCATTTAACATTACAGCCCCAAAGTGCATAAAAATTGAAAAAGAAAACATCAACATTAACAAAATTGAAAATTCTTTGATACCTAATGAAAACATTAAATTAATTGAATACATCTCAAATTTTAGAATTAAATAATGAAAAATATGAACAAAATTAAATTAAAAATAAACTGAAATAAAATTAAATTGAAAGATTAATAAAATTAATACTTCACTTAGGTTTACTACATTGACAGTAAAGCAATAAATTGGGGATTTATTGGGAAAGGGGAGAAATTTTGGTTCTTGCTTCATGGCCAAGCTTTTGGTCAGAGAGCTTGCTTGGAGATACACTGTTTCTGGCAATTGGCCTAAACAAGCCTTACTGAGAAAATAACACAAAATAATAAAAACTTCCAAATACACGAAGCTTTTAGAGGTAGCCATAAAATAACACTGAGATATAATTTAAATGTTTTATGATAAAAATACGTACTATTTTTATTTCTGCAATGTCCAAGGTACACAAGTTTCAATTTGAGAGGCTTAGTATTGTATTACTGAGTCATTATGGGTGTGCGGATTCCACTGATGCTCAAGTCCTTAGTCTTCACTGAGCAACAAATACCATTGGCTAATAAACAGCTTTATCAAAAAGGAAGGAACCTGGATATTTGCCAGAAACTTTACATGGTAAAGAAGCTACACCCTGATGGTAGGCTCAGTCTAGTCTTCAGATTTGCTTTGTTTGACACATGAAGCATGTTAAATAAAGTAATTTCAGCTGCTTCTGATTGTTCTACTTCCCAGGAAGGTTAAGAGACAAAACCAGGGATCTAACTGGGTCAGAGAACAAGTTGCTAGCCAAAATCCTTTCTCACTTTTGTCCTTTTATCATCAGTCACCTTTCCCTCCTTCTCCTCTATCAACAGGTCAGTGGCTACCAGATCAAAAACAACAGTGAGGATCTCATCCTGCTAAAGATTAAAACTAGACCCTTATCTTTCGCCCTGCACTAAATTAAAATCCAAGTGGCTTAAAGATCTAAATATTAAAACAGAAACGCTAAACTTGCTAGAAGATAAGTTAGGCAGAACTCTTGAAGACACTGGCATAGGAAAAGACTTTATGAACAAATCCTCAGTAGCACGGGAACTAGCAGAAAGAATCAACAACTGGGATCTCATCTTATTAAAGAGCTTCTGTACTGCACAAGAAACCATCAACAGAACTAAGAGACAACCCACAATGTGGGAAAAATTTTTACCAGCTGCTCCTCAGACACAGGACTATTATCTAGAATATATAAAGAACTCAAAACAATCAGCCCTCCAAAATACAAAGACCCGGTTCAAAAATGGGCATCTGAAATGAACGGACATTTCTCAAAGAAGTAAAAGCAGCAAGTAAATATATGAAAAAATGTTCCACATCACTGGTCATTGGAGAGATGCAGATGGAAACAACACTGACTTTCCACCTCACCCCACAAAGAATGGCTGCTATCAAGAAATCAACCAATAACAAATGTTGGCGGGGTTGTGGGGAGAAAGGAAACCTCCATCGTTGGTGGGAGTGCAGACTGGCGCAACCACTGTGGAAATCAATACGGAGATGCCTCAAAAAGCTGGGACTAGAGGTTCCATTTGACCCAGCCATTCCTCTGCTGGGTATCTTTCTAAAAGAATTAAAAGAATCATTTCACAGTGATATATGAGCACCTATGTTTATAGCGGCACAGTTTGTAATCGCTAAAACTTTGAAACAGCCCATTTGGCTATCAGGTGGAAACTGGATAAAGAAGATGTGGTTTTTCTATAAAATGGAATACTACTCAGCCATAAATAATGAGAAATTAGATTCATTCGTAGGAAAATGGATACATATTGAGGATATACTTCTAAGCGAAATAAATAAGTCACATGTGTAAATACAGAATAGTTTCTCTGGTGTGAAAAACTATAATGGTACATAAGATCCTAATGAGATAATTGACAATGTGAAAGAGGAAGAAAAGGGCTAAAGGTATAGGGAAAGCGGGAAGGGTAGGGGAAAGATAATAAGGGAAAAGAAAAAAATAGGAGAAAATGAAAAATGGAAATAAAGTGTTTGTAAATGGGGACGGGAAGAGGGAGGTGAAGGGAGGGCAGGGACAAGGGGAAAAAATGAGAACCAAGACCTGTCATGTAAAGGTACAAGATCCCAGTAATGAATGTAACTGTACTGTATACCTAAAATGTACCAATAAACTAAAAAAAAAAAACAACAAACAAAAAAAACAACAACAAAAAAAAACAAAACACAACAGTGAACTGAATCAGCTAAGAAATCTTGCTGTTGTCTTTCGCAAATGGGAGCGAAGGTGGGGAGTGAATGTGATTGCAGAGAGCCCTACAGAGGTCTCACCAGAATGCGCCAGTGACAGGCACAGGCAGGCCAAGTTCTGACTGGATCGCCAGCTTTCTGTGCCTTTCTGGAGATTGTCTTTCTGATACTTGGGAATTGTGCTCTCTCAGCATGTGGAGCTGCAAATTAATAGCCTGGAGGTCAGGAGTCCAGAACATGTATAACGTGAGCTGTTTAAATTACGTGACAGATTCTAGTGGCCAATGGGAAACGTCCAGAAACAGGTGAAAGAAATACCAGTAATAAGCCTGCATACCATTCACGATACTTCAGGTGCGATGAGCTGGTGTGTTTTGCCCACTGCTAAAATATTCAGCTTCACGGAGGCAGGAGCGGTGTAAAGGAAAGTCTTCACTTTTCCTCTCCCTTCCTCCACATACAGAAAGACTACACTTATCTCTCTCGACACAGGAAAGAGCATAGGGCCAATACAATCAGGGGGCTGAAATGACAATGTCTCTTCCGAGAAGAATCCTTTCGGAAGTTGCTGCCCTTTTCCCCTGTTGTGGTGATGACAAAAGAGCGTTTCACACAGGGCAATGGAAGACCAAGGCTGGGACGAGTGCGCGCCCATGAAGAGCTCATAGGAGCGTAGTCCCACCCACAGCGGACTCTGAATAAATGAGAACTCAGTACTGCTGAGTTAAGGGCAAACCCAGGCAGAAATTATATGCACAGGCATGCCAACCGATCAGGTCCAATCAGGCCTCCACTGAGTGGCCTAGCACAGTCCCAGCACAGAGAAGTCAGGATTAAATGTTTACAAAAGTGAAACAAATCAGAATCCAAGTCATGATAGGGCTTCGATTAAAAATATTTGTTTCTCAAAGTCTTGATATTTCTCCACCCAAAAAAGTTTTTCATACTATGTTATGAAAATGTTATGAAATCTGATAATGTATTATTTCTTTTACTTCCAGGGAAAGTCATGCAGTACTTAACAAACTTCTGTATAAAGTTGTCACACAAGTAAAAGAAAGGGGTAGCGTGTTAGGATGTTCTTCTGCAATATGAAGTCGAGACTAAAAAAAAATTCAAAGCAGTAGAGATGAGAAAAGAATGATTATGACATGAAAATGTTAAAGATAGATTTTTCACTAGGCTAATAATGCTATGCAGTCAATTTCATATATTAGAAGTCTAGAAAAGCAGTAGGATTATTGCATTCCCTCTTGCATGCATTGTAATAACTTAACAATTTTAAGCAGTTCTTCACTTTATTGATATTTTTCCTCCAGGTGTCTCTGCTAGGAAATTCAATGAAAACCCTTTTTTTCAACAAAAATCCAGCTACAAATATATAAAATTAGCAGTGCTTAGGCAGGATTATTCTCCTTTTCCCTTTCCTTTCATGTTTTTACTGCTAGAACATGCCCATTAAAATATTATGCTGAAATAGCACCACTTCTGATCAAATTATGCTCCCAGCCTATAGGTTATAGGAACTCCTTGTCTCCAGATGTATGGTTATTAATGCTTGAAATTTGATGCAGTTCAGCTAGCTCCGTATTTCAGGCTGCTTATGTCAACAAAGAGTGCCCTAATTTTTATAATAGATTTTTGTTCACTTTTGAAGAAAAATCTTTTCAATGTGAACTCGATTCAAAACAGAAACTCTTAATAATTCAGATTTTTGAAAAAAAAATACCATTAGAAAAGGAAAAACAATTGAACTACACTTGTTTCTCAATCGGTTTCAACAGTGTAGCAGGGAGACAAATATGAACAAGTATGTCCCTCATGCATACCTCTCATGGGTACACCAAGGATCGAAGGGGTCATCCATGTTTTATGAGTCTTGAACTTTTAAAAAGTACACAGAACTACTGTTGTAAATTAAGCAAATTAGCCCTACTGGCATGATATAATATCAAGTCCCTTGAAATAAACTAAACTAAAATCAAGTCCCTTGAAATACTGAACTATTATATCCAAATTAATTTCTGATGGTACGATTATTTAAAAGAGTAAAATTTTTATCCTAAACACAACAATTTGAGAAATTTTTATTCCCTTATTTGCTAGTGGCACAAAAACAACTGTGATCCTTTATGAAGAGATAACAATGCAGATAATAAAAGAGCTCTTGAAAATTAGTCATAATATGTAATTCACCTTTAAAAGCTACATTTCCAGTTTTTACTGCCCGTCCTCTAGGAAGACAGACTGGCCAAGTACTATTGAGAACTCTGTAAGTACCCATATTGGACAGTGAACTGTAAACATTTAGCAACACAAGTTCCACAGAAATTTCACCGATGTTACTACTTCTTTCATGAAGGCAATGAAGTCACTCAAAGTAATTACCTAAAAACTCTAATCATATAGCCTGGGAAAAAAACATGACCTCCCAGTGCATCTTTTTACGACTGTCTCTGCTCACCACTTCCCAACTTTTTTAAGGACTATTGCATTAAAACTAAAAAGTTGCTCTGCTAGCAAAAGGTACTGTTCTAATACCCTAAAGGGATCATATTTCTTAGAGCCATTCGACTATGTTCTAACACACCATCACAAGGAAAACACGGACAAATAATCTATGGCACATACTAAGGAATGGGAGGCATTTTAATGTGTTACCATAATAGTAATAAAAGGCTATTTAAAGATTATTTGATTTTATACACATGTATAAATGCATAATTTGGGTAATGTGCTATTTAAATGCCAGTTACTTATATTTAGAAATGATATTTTATGCTTGCTAAATTTTTATTATTGTGTCTTACAAGTGCAGTTGTATCAAGATGTTAAAAAAAAAAGAAAAATAGAACATAAAAATCTCCTTCAAAAAGTCCCTCGCTTTGTTACTGCCTGAAATGAGCATTTACCTTTGTGAACACACCAACTCAGCAATTCCAACAGCTGCTGCTTCAGAAATCTGCTGCTTCAACAGACAATAATAAGCCTTATCCTCATTAATGGGGTGACATTTCCTCTTGCAGAAATCACTGCACTCCTCTTTCACCATTCTCCTTAATTGTATCAAAGTTGAGTCAAATTAACTGTCACACACTGTAAAGATTCTGGCCATCTCATGCAGGGTCCAGCTCCATGCCACGTGATCTCTCTGGGAACATCTTAGGCACAGGAGCGCTCTGCCTGTGAGAACTCAATCTGCCCTGCCCCCTGCAGTACGACTGTGGCACGCTCAGCCCAGCTTTCATGTACTTATGAAGGGTCAAGGTATCTCTAAATTCTACAGGTACGGGTTGTTCACACTTAACTTACTCCATGTAAATACACAAGCACGTCTTAAAAGGATTTTCATCACATTAACTGGGATGATGTCACAACAAGTATCCTGAACCCATGTGATTTGCTTCCAACTTAGTGTTTCCCATCTGCACATAACAGCGACAATAAACCGAGGCAAGCTAAAAATAATAACTTTATCCGGTACTAATAAATAGATGCAATAAGACTAAATTATACACTTTTGCCTAAAAGCCCCAGCAATTCTGTTTTAGCATATTATGGCACAGTTATATATTAAGCTACATATATGTGTGTAAATAAAATGAACAGTAGGCAATTCACTTCCAGAAGCATGTATGTGTACATGTGTGTATATAACATATATATATGATATATACTCTATTTATTTGTGATATCTATGATATATACATGTGATATATATTTATATATCATATATACACATATGATATATGTGATATATCTATCTATCTATCTATCTATCTATCTATCTATCTATATCTCTCTCAGATGTGACTAACCTGGGACTATGACAGGAAACTCACACACACTCCAAATCAGAAAGAAGAATAAAATGATGATTTTTTTGCCTAAAATCTCAAAACATGCAGGCTTTCTGATAGCACTGTATGAGAGTAAATCCAAATATACAGCCATGATAATAAAGTATAATAAGTAAAGAAGCAGAAAGAGGAAGAAGGAGGAAGATGAGCAGAACAGAAAGAAGAAGAGGAAGAGGAGGGAGAAAAGCAGCAGCAGCTAGATTGATTTAAAACAAGCCAAACATTTCTGCAGACCAGAAAATACCAGTGTAAATCGTCACCTGGATAGGAAGCAAGCAAGGGCATCTGGTAATTCAGACTGTGCAGAATAAAAGGACATGAAGGTGACACAAAGCAGGGTACACTAGCTGGGATGCCACTTGACTCTAAGGAATGGAGGTGCGACTTCAGCGGAGGCTGGGTTTGTGAAAGGATAGAATAAAGCAGGAAAACAAAGATTTCCTTCACAATGAGCCTGAAACACCATATCAAAGAATCTAGTGTTAAGGACAGCCAAAAACAAAACAAAACAAAAACCCCAACAGTTAGACCTCAACACAGTCCAGATGAATGTGGCTGTCTAAGCGTTGACCATCCTGCTGGGATCTAGAATCCTATATCCAGCTGCCTCTTTGGCATCCTCATTTGGCTGTCTACTAAATAACTCGACAGATGCCAAGCCAACTCTTGATTCCATGTCCCAACCAACTGTTATGACTATGACAGACAGTTTTGTCCTTCACTCTCTCAGATCTTAAGTCTAGGAGGTGAGTTTGGCTCTTATCTTATTCTAAATGTACTCTACCTGTAAGTCCTGTCAGCTCTACTTTTAAAGTATGTCCGCAGTATGGCCACTTTTCATCACCTCTACAGCAACTGTTGATCATTACCCAGGGTAAAACATGGACAAAACTTCTACACTGTCCCTCATTTCAACTCTTCCTGACATCTCTGGTAGCCTTTAAGTCGTAAGTCGGACCATGTTCAAATATTCCCATCACACAGATCCAAGGCCTTGCCTAAGCCTGTGGCCCCGAAACTCCATTCTCCTTCCCTCTTCTCCCAGGTCACTGGCTCACCACAGCCACGGAAGCTTTCTAAGGATTCCTTCAACAAATCACACTGGTCTCTGCCTCGTGTGCTTGTCTGTCGATGTGAAACAGTGTACAGAGGATAAGTAGGGAGAGAAAGCAAGAAAACTTGGAAAATCAGACTGGAGATGGAGTCAACTATCTAGGCAAAGGTTCCTTTTTGTCTTTTCTAGCTTTGTCCTTAAAGTGTTCTTTCTTCACTTCTTCCAGTTTTCTGCTTTTCTCTTAAGTGGCACAAATATTCAGTGGATGATGAGAGATGACCCTTTTATTTGAATCAGAGAATGAGTAAAAGGGATGCGAGACTCTATTTATTTATTATTTATTTTGGATTTTTTTGAGACAAGGTCTCACTGCAGTTGAGACTGACCTGGAATTCACTACATAGCCCAGGCTGGTCTCAAACTCACAGCAATCCTCCCGCCTCAACCTCCAGAGTGCTGGGATCACAGGTGTGCACCACCACGCCGGCTGTTTTTTTGTTTTTTTTTTTTTGTTTTTTTGAGACTCTCTTTTTATTAGTTGGTTTGACTAGAACTGAGTGACACAATTCCAAAAATCCACAGAGGTGTGTGCCTGTGTGTAGTGAAGGACAGACTTTTCTAAGAGCTAAATAGACACTTTGTTTTTATGCTCACAGTCTAGTTATCGGTCTAGTGACCCTGACGTCTAGCCACAGCTGAGGTTCAGCAGAACATGAAAACATGGGCTTCCAACTTTATGCCACACCCTGCTTCGCACGCAACACTGAACTTGAACAAATGCAGGCAGCTCCTCAGCAGGAACAAACAACAACAGTGAAAGTGTAAGGGTTAGCCAGTGTTCAGTGATATGTGCCTTAAAACTGGGGTCTAATAAAAATAAGCTTAAGGAAACTTAGGGGATCAACATTGTAATCTGCAATTATAATCCCGCAGTACACACACACACATTTAAGGAAACAAAGGAAAAAGTAGAGTTTATATCATCTTTCAGAGATTGAAGAGCAGTTGTGAATAATATCACATTACCTTGTTTTGTATGCATATAAATTCACCTATGTATGAAGGTGAAGCATTTAGCACCATAAACAGAATTAGTAGTCATATATTATTATTATACCACTGTCTTTTACTTAGAAATTCAGGGTTCAGTGTTTGTGATATAGCACTTCATTTTGATTTTTACCTATAACGATCAAATACTTTCAAGTACTTTTTCTATGTCTGTGCTCATACAATGGTTTCCTACTTCTACACGTAGGAAGACACTAGGTCACAGATTGTTATTACCTAGCCCCATTGCCCAAAGACATCCTGTGAAGCACTCAGTAAATTTCAAGACCAAGAGTAATTTACATTCTTGTTGAATTGCTTATATTCGATGAAAATTAACCAAATGATTTCCAATCTACTATTTAGGGTAAATAGATGGACATGGCAATATACCTAGCCTCTAGGACTTTAAACTTAGGATAAAAAGCCTTCAATAGATAAGAGGAAATACTATATAACACAATAGGTAAAACTAGTGCATGACAATTATGTTTAAAGTGTGGAGGGGAATCCTGAAGATGCGATAGACATAGCAGCCACTTTTTATATGATCGCAGTAGGGGACAGGTGGCAGTTTCAGCACCCAGAGGGGCTGGGAGCAGGGCGGTGATAGTGGACCCAAGGAGGCATCAGAACTCACAGAAAGATGGAGCTGAGTCAGAGAAACTGCTCCTCACTCAATGCTTGCGTTTGTGGGAAGCATTTTCTCCTAGGGAAAATTTGTTTGATGCATCATTCTTAAGGACATAGTATCTTTACAGGGGTTGGATTTTTATGGACTAAATTCTCTTACTGAGGAAAGTAATCTCTGGGTAGACGGAAATCCGCTAGAATAAAAGAAAGAAATGACAACATGAGCACAAACTAAAGATCTAATTACAGATGCACCCTAACTGGTTCACAGCATTTAAGGGCTCCGTGTGTGCAACATACGTATGCGAGAGTAGGACGAAACGCTGAAATTTAAATGCCACTGTCATTTTGGTAAAAAGGTTTAGTACTTCCCATTTCCCGATCCCATGGGTTTGACCTTATTAAATTAGGAAGGACATTAGTGGCACTTTTTAAACACAAGAATTATTCAAAAATACACAATATAATATGCAAGATGTGACCATCAAGAGATCAGATTGATTTCACAAGTCACAAAGAAAAATCAGATTCATTATGTATCAGTCACGCCCGGTATAAATTAGAGTCCAGCCAATAGGGGCACCAAATATGCACTTTAATTTGGAGTACAGTACAGAAGTAACCTCACTCTCTAAAGAGATGTGTTATCAGTAAATGCTAAAAGATACTAAAACAGTGTCCGCTTGTATAAAGGCCAATGTAATCTCACGTCCTCTACGAGTACACCTCAGAAAGCCACCATAATTTTATATGCAATCAAACCACACCCTCAACTAGTCTATTTTAGTGTACTTTTTGTATATTGGAAGAAGCTACACCAGTAATGAGATTTTTTAGCCTTTCCTTATTGTTTGGTGCAAAGAGTTTAAAAAGCAATGGGCCACAAGCTGGTAAACTTAGTTCTAGTATGGTTCTGCCAATACTGAACAATCACTGAACAATTCTCTCTCGGCCTTTCTTCAGTTGTAAGAATCTCCTATACGAGTGCCCCGTGAATATATTTTACAGCATTAAAAGTCTGCATACCCCGTACTTTAAAATTCCATACCATAACAAGTCTAAGAGTAAATAAGTCTACAAAGCTAGACTCACAGATTTGTTGGCTTTGTTACCATCGAGCAGACTTTGTGAAGAATACAATTGTTTTTATGGAACAGAAAGCACAGAAGAAAACCTACAGGAATCAAGTTGCATTAAATATATTTTTCTGTCTTTTAAAAAGTAATAGATTCCAAAAACAATGTTAAAATCCAAATACCACATCCCAAGTAATTACAGACAAAGGGGTAGCTGTTGTTACAGCAGGAAAAATTGTGGTAATTATTCAATTGTCACTCTTCCTTTCAAGAAGTTAAAAAATAGGTTAAAAAAAAACCAGGCATTAATGAGTAACTTACAATCTAGGTGCTTTTTTCTCACTGAATTCATAGTCATCACAAAAAGCCAAAGAAACTGCTCTTAGCTTGAAACACAACTCTTTGTAGAATAGACCAGTCACCTTTTGTGCCTGGAACAGATTTCAATCACTGAAGCACAGAGATGACACGGTGAGTTTTCCTCCCTAAACATTAAGAATCACCCACACTTCTGTGTCTCAAACCCTTAGAGTGGATGTCAAATGAAAGAGGTAGGAGCCAAATTTCTTTTGACCACAATTTTCCAAAAGAGTTCTTTAGAACTATTTTAAGAAGGCACACAAAACATATGTAATTATGGAAAAATAAAATTAAGCTTAGAGACACCAAAAGATACAATTAATAACTTCTCCCGTGATAGGATACAAGCTCTTCAGGAAAGATAAAACAAAGACCTATGACAGCAAGAAAACTATTTTGGGTTAAGTTATGAAAGAAAAAGTACTCCTTTAACTTTTATGCAACTTTATTTCCTTTCAGGAAATTTTAATTACATAAACTCAGTATTTGCTATAAAAGAGCCATTCTATATTCATTTTTCTTATCATAATGGCTGTACATAGACATTCCACCGAAGGTTTTGGTTTCTAATGAGTAGCATTCTTTTTCTTCAGTTCAAAGTCATTTGCTTTCACAGCCTATTTTTTATGCACACACTACCTTTTGATAATTCTTTCATGGACTACAATTTAGATTTTAAAACAAGCAACTTTGCTGAATATCTTATTGTTTTTCTAGGTGGTTTCAAACCCCTTGATGTTTGGCAAATTTCTACAAAATTAATGAGGTTAACCTTCAGTTTTCAGACTTTCAAAGTTACTTTATGTTATCACAGGCCTCTCATTTAAAGATGACTCATACTCAGGGGATTTTAAATTTGACTTTTCTAAGGAAAATTTACTAAGCTCAAAGTAGATACTTAAAAAGGAGAGAAGTATATAACACTTTCTTAATCTACAACACATTTATTAGGCAGCTAAATATAGGTTAATCCCATTTAAAATAAATTAGATTTTTAAAAAAAGACCTCTGAACTGGAATTTATAAAGATACTAATGTGTTTTTCATTTTACAGGGTTCCTTTTCCCAGCTTTATGGCATCGGGCTTCCCATTTCTCTCCATGGCTGAATGTGTACGTCTTCCTACAGGGTAGCTGGGAATATAAACATCAAGGTGGCAAGCACCTTACTTAGAGACATCTCGATCTTACCTACGAATTTCTTTAGCGAATTCTGTAAAGTGAAGACCTACTCAGTAAGTATTAGGAATATTGGGCCAAGAAATCTAAAGACTGAAGTTTATATTTTTAACATAATTCAATAGAGAATTATAAAAGATATTAAATTTACCTATTTGGTTTATGGAATGATAATTCACCTGCAGTTTGCAAGACAATGTCTTTCATAAAGGGGAAATATAGTTTGTTACTCAGCATTATCCGGCAGATTTGAAAATGTGTACCTTGTTTTGAAATACAAACATGAAACTGTCTAATCTTAGGACTCTAAAGGAGGCAAATGAGAAAAATACAGCTTTTTAATGTTCTTTTCTTAAACCCCCCCTAACCCCCTGTCTTTTGGCTGCCTGCACAGAATAAATTTGCAAGGTTTTTGTGGTTTTGCCTTCATTTGATTTTTAGAATAACAGAAATCCGTAGACTCATTGAATTCCTTGTTTAAAATACAAAATGCATTTTGAACATAAGCTTTCTCATTTTATGCTACTTTGTTCTCCAAGTTAACTAAATCACTATATTACAAGGAATGAATACAGCATTTTCTGTTTTTTTTACCTGAAAACATACAACTTTGCTTGGCTCTTTGATTTCTTAGTGAGGATACATCCATAGCTCCTTAATAAAAACATACCATGGAGTTTCCATTTTCCATCATTCTTTCTGCTCAGTGAACAAAGTCATAATAGGTATGTCAGAATTGAAAACAGGGATAAAGTTCTTTTGAGCTGGAGGAAATGCCTACGCAGCTTTTTATAACTGGAATACTGACCTCAGCAAAACAAAGATTGGGTGGCTCAAACCGAGCCCATATTACATCTGATTCACTGATCCCTTTCAAATTCTTACCCCTAACCTTGGGCACTACACAAAACCTTCCTGAGCCCTGCCGGTTCTTTTGTCTGTTTGCAAAACAAAATACAGCCTAAGAATAAACTTTAAGGGGGTAAAACAGCATTTTTGTTTTGACAAATCTCTCCTTTATGATTTTCTTAGACACTTGTTCCATCTAGTTTTTGCAGCTATTAATGATCTGTCACTTGTCATTTAACAATCTAAGTAAAAAAAAAAAAACACATAAAAAACTCTCCTTGCTTTTTCTAAAGAAGCGACTTCGGTGAAAAGTCAATAATAATAAATGTGCTTTGGGTATCCATCAGCACTCAATGTGCTTACAACATAATAAAGAATGGTAAAGAGTTGTTAGTTTTATACCCTAAATTGAGTAAGAATAAAAGCTTAATGCCAAAAAGAATATATCTGAGATGTGCTAAAATATAAACTTTCATAATTTAAAAAATGCACTCCATGTAAAACAGAAGACATTCTAAGTGCAAACCATGCCAAAAACTCATTTCGCTAATGAATAGGCAAAAGATGCTTAATGAGTGCCTTTTCTTCCAGACTTCTACAGATATTAAACACTTTATGAAACTTTATGAGGTTCCAGACAGGCTGTCAACAATGGCTTGTAGGATGTTTTTAAACGTCCCTCCTTCAACAATCAACTTTCTGTTCACACCATAAGCTAAATTGTTTGGTGAAGCCTAAGAATATTGTGGGAAGTGAGGAGAAAACCTAACCGGGGTACTCAGAGGCAATACTGCATCTTCTGGTGTTGAAAAAAGGCAGTGGTTCCACAAAGTACCAGAAACAGCACAGCCAAAGAAAGCAGGTAACGACACACCCAAGGAAAAGCGAAGCCAAACACTGTGTAGGATAAAGATTCCACGCAGATGTACTGTAGAATGATACCTGTATAGATCAAGTATGAGAAACTCACTGAGAACTTGCAAAAACGTGGGATTCAAGTGCCAAAACATTGTAGAGCAGGGGAAATGAAAGCAGTGTTTTGGGACAAATGATCTAACTCAAATACCCAGGCTGAGATTGTGAATGAAATCTCGAAGAGGAGCCAAGTACCACAGAGGTTCCTGTTGAATAGAAGGAAGGATCTAAGACCAAGTGATGGAAACCAGAGTCTTTGAAGAAGAAACATACAGAGGTGGTAAGGAAAGAATATGTCAGAATTGATAACTATTTGGAAGCGGGGATGTATAACGGCTATGGAAAGAATATCCAAAAGGATTCCAATATTTCCTACGTAGTTCACTGGTGGAAAGATGAACAGAAATGGTTAAAACTGAAGGGGGGAAATAGTTTTATATAAAACTGCTTTCAGAACCACTGATTTAATTAGCATTAAAAAATATATGAAATGTGCATCTTCTGAGTGCTTGACATTACACTAGGTACAGAGAATTCATAAATTATCACGCAGGCCTTACCCAGCAGGAGCATGTAGCAGTCCGAGTATAGCAACAGACACAAATTATTTGCATAGTTGAAGTCTCGGGAATGAGGTGAAATCTCTCAGGGAGAAAGTCATGTCTAATCTAACATTTTCCTGCTGAGATTATCTTGTTTAGTAGTCTTATTGACAGAAAACATATGATAACCATCTCGTACACAGACTTCCCTTCAAAAAGATATTAAAAATGTTCTGATGTCAGCCTTTCCTTTCTGTCTTTATTACATTTATTAGTTTTTTTTCCCGTTGGGCTTTTGATAATTCATCTCTTTCCTCTGCAAATATTCTTATGTGCTACAATCATTTTTCAAATGTAAAACAAAACTAAATTCCTTAACAGCATCACTGCTGGTATAAATTATTGTCATCGCAACATTTGAGTACCTACTGAATACCAAGTACTTTCCAACTTTTGTGATTCCTATGAAATTCTGCAATTTCTCATGAAGTAGTTGAGCAATCCACATCTCATTTCTTGGGTTGGAAACAGGGCAATGATCTCTATGAATCCTTTTTTAAGATTCTGGTTCCCTGCTTAATAATGTCACCAGACTGGATCAAATGTCATGTGGTGTCCCTTCATTTTTTCCTCCATCAGCCACTGAAAGTTGTCTCCTAGCAAACTGCAAACTCTTAACCTACACATTACCTGGCTTCTGTGTGAGCCCCCATTTCTGGTATCTAATGATTCTGACACAGAATGGAGGCCTGGCACACAACCGATGTGATGATGAACGTCAAGGGTCAGGGCACTCGGGCACATGGATCACTCTGCTCCGATCCACTCTTCCCAACCCTTCTCCCGTCCGTTCTTGGATGAAGAAGGTTGCACTAATATTTCAGTGATTTCATATGCATAATCAGATTTGATCGTTACAACTCCAGCCTGAATAATTAATTATGGCTCAGGGAGATTAAGCAACTTGCCCCAGGTCCCATAACTGTCAAACAGAACAAACTGCCATTATTAGGGACCAAATGAACTACAAATAATGATAGGTTTCTAGCTTACGCTTAGTTTATGACTTGCTATAATTACCTATTTTCTGCTCTACCAGTGCCAAGTCAGGATTTCATAGTCCGTAGGATGTGCTTTGTTGTCAGGTTTATCTCACTACTAATTTGTAAGGACAGTTTTTTCCCCCCAGTTTTAGCAGTTGTACAGTTAGGTAATTCCAAAAAACTTCAGAGCTCTGTGTGGCCATAAAACAGCCACTGATATTTTACAGCGATAGTATGGGCACAAAGTGAGCTAAGTTAGGGTCAGCCACTATTTATGATTCATGAAAAGGAGGTTACTGGACAACCAACACATAGTGGGTGCTTTCTAAGCCATACAATGCCAAGAACGCATGCTTTAGTATCACAACAACCAGCCAACAATGTCAAAGACACAAGCATATCTCTTCTTAACTATGTGACTACAAATACAATTCTTAAATAGTTGTATTGGCATAATATTTTAAAATGGAGTTACAAGTAAGTATTTGTTTAGAGCCAAAGATGCTTACTGTATTTGAAGCTCTGTGTACAGGTTTAGATTACACCGCTGAGCAAGTATGTGGCTTGCTGTCGTCTCTACAATTTGCTCAGGAAGAGAAATTGTTGCATCTTTACAGTCTGAGCAATACAGGAATGGTTCCCCTATGTTGTAGTTCTGCAGCATTTTAACAGTTAGATGAATAGGAAGAAAAGGGCAAAAGGTGTAGGGAAAATGGGAAGGTAGGGAAAGGTAATAAGGGAAAAGAAAAAAATAGGAGACAGTGAAAAAATGGAAATAAAGTGTTTGTAAATGGGGAGGGGAGGAGGGGTGAAGGGAGGGCAGGGACAAGGGGAAAAAATGAGAACCGAGACCTGTCATGCAAAGGTACAAGATCCCAGTGATGAATGTAACTGTACTGTATACCTAAAATGTACCAATAAACTCAATGAGGAAAAAAAAAAAAAACAGATGATGGCCTATATATAATGAGAAGGGAAATTACAAAGAGTAAACAAAAATATGGTCAGTGTCAGAATTTTTAAATTTTATAGCAAAGCACACATTATCATTAATTATCCTCCAAGTATTCTCCTTCCGTTTGAATGTACTTATCACATGGTTCTTGTGACTTTCTGAAGCAGTTCTGGAAGTCCTCTTTCATGAGTGTCTTTAGACGTCCTGTTGTGGTTGCCTTGATGATCTGAATTGATTCAGAAATTTTAATATTTCTGTCTATTAAAAATTTCAAGGTGTGTCCTCGTGCACCTGATTCACCAGATCTGGCACCGTCCAAGTCCTGACTCTTCTCCAAAGTCAAAATTACAAGGAAGGGTAAATGTTTTGTGCCCACTTAAGACATCAAGGTAGCTATGACATTACAAAGACAAAAAAGAGGACTTCTAGAACTGCTTCAAAAGGGATAAGAATGATGAAATAAATGTATTCAGTGCAAGAAAAATTATTTTGGGGGAGACTAATAACAATGTCTTTGAGTATTATAATTAACAAAATTAAATATACATTATATTTTTTATCACACCTCTTACAGTGGTACTCCAAAAACTAAATGTCATGGAAATCTCTTACACCAAAAAAGTAATTACTCTTCTTGCAAGTAGTTTAAATTCCGTGAGGAACAGTGTTCATTTACTCAGGTCAGTGTTGGGATAAAAGTTGTGTTCCTACAATCTGCATTCAACACAAAAAGACCTTGGGTTGGCCTCCTGTTAACAGAAGTGCGGGGAGAAAGATTATCTCTAAGTGGTAAAAGTAAAACTGCCTGACACTATCAGATGCAGAGAGTGAAGAAAACACAATGAAGTAGAAACTGAACCATGAGAGGCCAGCTAAGCTTTGATGCAGAATTTTGCAAGGTTTCTTCTGTAAATGTTGCCCTAGAAAGTGTAGTAATATTAAACACAGAATACCAAAATGAGTAAGTCTACTTGTAGGCCTCTAGAGACTCACTGTTAAGTGAGAAAACAACAAATACCAAGGACTCTAGCTCATTATTCTCACATTGCAAGATCTTTGGTCCCTGATCCTGTGATTATGCCAGATATATTATACATACCATTTCATATAATCATAAGAACAACTCTAAAAGGTGGTTGATAGAGATGACAAATATCTGAGTCATGGGAACAACCAGCCCCAAGGTCACACAATGGTGGGACTGATACTTGGATATAGCTGTGTGATTCCAAAACTTAGTATGCTTAAAACAATAAAGCCTACACTTCACTGCTTTTCAGCTCCTGGGAGGGGACTCCACAGTGAGCATAGCTGGAGAGTTAAGAAATGAGCCACGATGTAATATCTTTATGAATAGAAATATATTTTCCTTAAGATAGAATGAGATTAAAAATTTATAAAACAATGAAATCTTAATTACTTGATAGATCCTTGAAGTAATCTCTCTTAATTAGCATGTATGTAAAAGTTTTCTGAAGTAAAATTCTGTCAAATTTAGTTTAAAATATAGTACCCACAAGCACCTGGGTTACACAAGTAAATTCGACTTTTCTCACAAAGTAAGCAGACTTTATTTATTTTCTAAATGGAAATCACACACTGAGTTTTGCATGAAATAAGCATGGGGGTCCAGGATATAGCTCAGTGGTGCTGCTGCCTGCCTTGCAAGCACAAGGTCCTGAGTTTGATCCCCAGAACCAAAAAAAAAAAAAAAGCAGAAGAAGAAGAATGGGTTACTACTGAATACTTTCTGCTTTAATCAAAGCCTGAAATCAGATTCAAGTCCCACCAGGCAATGTGCAAAGACAGACAGTCACAGACATCTGTGTTCTTTCAATGGATGAGTGTCCATGACAACAGGAAAAAATGCCACAGCAGTGCAGGCACCAATGTCAGCACACTCGAAGAGATCAGGAATAGAATTAGCCTAGCGATCAATCTACCTCTTCCCCTCCCTTCTCACAGATGAATCATTCTCAATAGAATGAAGACGCATTGCTGGAAACGTGGACCTACTGCAACGTCATTTTTATATCGGCTTCTGAGCTCATAGAGGGTGGTGCTGCCACCATTCAACAATCTGACACTTGAAATATTTTCTTTAACTGCATAAACAGAATACGTGAATAAAAATATTATCGTATTTCAAAAAATGAACATGTACAAGTATACCATTCTAATGAAATCTTTCTAATCATCTGAAGAATTACTTTTATTTCACTGAAATGTAATTGCTTTATGAAAGAAATAAATTAATGCCAAGAAACAATTTTCCCTCTAAATAGCCGGGCTTAATCTTTACTATGTCTTTGAAGTTGCAACCGAGAAAGTGCCCAATACAAAGACAATCATCATCACAAAAACAGCAAATAACAGTTGAAATCAGTATATTTGAAATAACAAACTACTAGTAAATACTTTTAAGTGTATCTGCTTTTATATCTTAATACTGCATTTTATTTTTTTAAATCTGACAATATAAATATAGGAAACAAAATGGCACTAAATTGTATTTAGAACATTTTTTTCCTGGTTACTCTTAGACAAGCTTTTCTATTTTTGTAATGCTCAAAAATACAGCATAAAAATTATTGGAATAAAGCTTTTTCATTTTACTTTAAGAGCATTCTGCATTAGATGTTTTTTTGTAATTCCATGATTAACCTGCCTCCGATAATATCTAAAGTGTTTTGCTTGATGCTTAAATCCATTTTTTTATGGAATGGTACTACATCTGACATATCTACAATGATGGTCTGACATTTCATTCCCAAAGCGTTCAGAAATCTTAAACTTTGATAAACTCTCTGTTCTATTTTTCATGTTGAAAAAAAAAGAGACAAGTTGCTTCACTTTAACATGTTTTTTAAATCTGTGGATTCACTTTACAATTACATCTTGTGGATCTGGGGAGCAGGGACTGTTTTGAACGACAGGGTTACAACAGTGAACAAAACCAAGCAGGAATACACAGAATGTTGAAGAAAAACTTAAGTTGGTCTTTGCATTGGTGAACAAGTTACTACAGGAAATCAAGGATTTATTTGTTTGTTTTTTGTTTTTGAGAAAGGGTCTCACTATGTAGTTGAGACTGACCTAGAACATCACTATGTAGCCCAGGCTGGTGTGGAACTCACTGATCCTCCTGCCTCAGCCTCCCGAGTGCTGGGATTATAGGCGTGCGCCACCACACCCGACTGGAAATCAAGGATTTAGAAGTACAGTGCTAGCCTTCTTTCTGTTTGAAATCAGTAACATGAAGGGATTTCATTGCGTGCCATTAAAGAAAGAGTAACAAAATTTAAAGAGCGTCTGCTAGTAGCAGGAAATGTGGCTTAACACTGGGATAGAGGGAAGAAGGATAAAGTTCCTTCCTAATTAGGAAAGAAAATGACGGTAACTGAAGAGCAGGTGTGGTGTGAAGGTGTCAGAGACTTGTGAAGTTCAAGGGTACCTAAACAAGTCCTTTAGGAGTCAAGGACACTAAATTTCATCCCATCTCATTTTACGACAAGCTTAGTGGATTTTCCTTGTGAAATACATATCTCAGTAGCACTATTCTTATCGCCACCTTTGAAAAATACCATTTTTATCCCACATTAGCAAGTAACGATAGAAGAAATGATTTTCCCAAGGTCAATAGTTGGATGGGAGATCTGAAAAATCTAGCAACATTGTGTTTTCACTGAATGATCACAGTGGACTGGCTCTGCCAAGAGCAGCCATCCTTGGGCTGGGCTACTCATTTTAACCTCATCTTTCTTGGGCTCCTGGACTTTCAAACACATATAAATAAAGACTGGGACCTGTTGGTTGCTGTGTTAATTTCCCAGCTGTACCCTGAGATGAAATTCTACAAGTGTTCCATTTCTTGACTGTTAACTTCTTTTTTCCTTTCTCTGTAAAATCTCCTGGTATTCTTCCAATTAACAATCTCTTTAGTTTACTTAGTTCTATTACTTGCAAGCAAAAGTACTAGTACTCTGAATGCCTCGTATGAATTCATTTTTTTTTTTTCTCTATCTTCCTAAAAACTTTCCATGCTTCCTACTGCCAATAAGATAAATCTAGGGCTGGGGATTTAGCTCAGTGGTTCCAGTGCCTGCCTTGAAAGCACAAGGATCCAAGTTTGATCTCCGGTAAAAAAAATAAAAATAAAAAAAAAAGATAAATCTAAATGTACCAATATTCTAGCATGTATCCTCTCCTAGGGCTCTCACATCCAGATTTGACTACTGACTTACTCACTGTCAAATAAAGAGTACACAATGACTTGCTTTCCACTTTTTCCTAAAATACTACTATACAAAGGATAATGGAAAGGAGAGTCAACATTATTTTAATAACCTACTTGGATTCAAATGCTGCACCAGATAATGATTAAGTGTAAAATCTTGCACAGATATTTGAAACTCTCTAAGCTTTTGTTACTTATTTAAAAAAAGAAAAATGATAATATCTGATTCTTACAGGTACACTGAGGATTAATTAAATATCATATACATATCACACAGACTGAACAGTCCAGTCTGAAAGTTCAAAATCTGAAATTTTTTGAGAATCAACAAGTCATCACAGGTAAGAAATCCCACATGTGAACACATTTGATAGCTTGCAGGCCAAATGCACGTTTGCTAACAATACTGTATAAAACACATTTCAAGTTATATGTGTAAGGTACCTATAAAACATGAACGAACTTTCCGTTAGGACTAAGGTCTCATCGTCAAACCATCTAAGTATATGTAAATATTCCAAAATTTGAAAAATCTGAAATCCAAAATACTTTTGATCCCAAACATTTTGGATAGGAGATAATCAACATGTGACACAAAAAGGATGATCAAAATACACTGCCATTAATCCCTCTTGCTTTGAAAACATATCCCATCATTTTTAGCATTTTCTGAAAGACCTCTTTCATGAGTGTCTTTACTAATGTGACCTAAAATGCAGTAAAGGCTGATGCAGAGTACCACCCACAGGAAAGTCAGGCTCATAAAAATATTAGTGTGTCCTCACTCACCGCATTTGTCGTATCTGATATCATATGGGTTCTTGCTCTTCTTCAAAGTCAAAGTGACCATGAAAGGTGAATGTTTTTAATCAAGTCAGGACACTGAGGCAACCATGACAACACAGCTAAAGACTTTCATTCATGGAAGGGAACTTGCAGAACTTCTTCAGAAAGTGGCAAGGATGATGGGCTAAGCATGTTCCACACAAGGGGGAGTATTTTGAGGGGGATGAATTGTAATGTGTCTTTTACTTTAATAATTTTTAAAATTTAAGTATTCATCATTATTTTTAACCACACTTTATATATCCTTTTATGTATGTAATATAACTAATGTAAATATCTAAATAATATATATATTTATATGTATATATAAATAAATAATAGGGCCTAGCACATAAAACGTTTTTCAATGAGTGAGTCATGCTTTTTTCATTTTGACTTAAATGTGTATCTCTGGGCCAAACTTCTTAAGATTTAGAGTTACAAGTCTAAGCAACTATATGTAACTTCTGCACACGGACAGAGATCAGGTTATAAAATAAAAAAGGAAAATTAATATCCACAATTGCCTCTCCCTTACTCTGAGAAACAGTGCTATGCCATCTACCATTCATTCATCAAGCCATATGCATGATCTCAGAGTTCTTCCTCATCCACTTGGCCTCCAGGCCTTCCAGCTCCAGCTCCTGCAGTCCTTCCTGCACATAGATCCTCCACACCTCTCGGCAGGCCTCCAGTAAGCGCTTCCTGACTGACAGTTTGCCCTTGTTATGTTCGCTTGATTTACCCTCCCCAGAGTTGATGAGTGAGTCTTTGTAAAACGCAAAGCTGATCAGGTTTAAATCTATTAATAGCTCCCCATTGATTAAAGAATAAAGATCTACTCTTTGGGCTGCTGCACATGTCCTTCAGCAATGTAGCCTTGGCCTGAAGTCAAGTCTCTCATCATGGCTTGTTAGTGAGCTCCACTGCAGTAGTATTCAATTGCTTATACTTTCTGCAACACATCTGATGAGTCAGGCTTCTGCAGCCTTGTGTACACTGGTCCACCTGAGTAGAATACCGTTACTTAGATGCTGCTGGCAACTGGCCATGCATATCTCAAGGATCACTTCCTGAAGCCCTGGCCGCTGATAAAGCCTTCGCCCATATTTGAATCCAGTGGTACCTCTTAAATACTTCTATCATGGTACTCAAACTATAATTTCACAATTTAAATTGAATTTCATTTATTCTCTTATGTTCTCAAACTAAAGGTCAGAACTGTGCCTTACTCTTTCAGGAGGTCTGGAGCCCAG
Source organism: Fukomys damarensis (assembly GCF_012274545.1). Lineage (NCBI taxonomy): Eukaryota > Metazoa > Chordata > Mammalia > Rodentia > Bathyergidae > Fukomys > Fukomys damarensis. The sequence goes on along the minus strand of NW_022900942.1, from coordinate 54,259,679 downwards.
TTCAGGCATGGCACAAGAAAAAGGCCCCATGGCACCTTAAGTATTATGTATAGACCTGAAATGACAATGTGACGGATTATAAAAATAATATAGGATGCAATAAAGAGAAAAGTGTTCTGCAAATTCTTTAATGCATCCTAGATAACAAATGTATGAAATTTTGTCACCAAGTTCAGTAAAACTGATGCAATTCATAAAGATTTGGCCCAGTCAATTAAAAACTAAAGGAAATGAATGGACATTTTGATAGGCTTACAGCTGTGTTACTTACTCTAACTTTTATATACAGTCTTTTAAAAACTTTGGCAGACTTTCCAATGAACTGCATTTAGAGCAAAAGCCATAATTTTGCATTGAATATTTTACTTATGTTGAGTTGGGAGTAATGGGTGAAAGTGACAAGAGCCATGACTGATTAAGAAGTAGTAAATTTCTCCTTTTGAAGCAGCCTTAAGGCAGGTGTATAACCTTATCTTTCACTATGAATTTCAAGAATCATGAATTACTGGGATATGCTAGAAACCAACTGATTGTATTTCATGTGATTTCTTAAAGGAATGCTTTTACACTTCAAATCTTCTGTGGGCTTGTGATGTTTCAGGCTCTAGGCAGTTCACAAATTCCACCATTTCCACAGGAAGTGGATTCTTCTCTGTAGGAGAAGATATGTTACAAGAAAGCACCCTTGAGATTTAAATACCTAGAAACTTGTTAGAAGCCAAGAAGAACTGAGATACCGATAAAAGTCAGGCATCTATCATTGAAAGCCTGGGCCTTCCATATTCATAGCTGAACAAGACACTACATCAAAAAACTCTTTTCTGTATCAAGATATTTTAAGACCACAGTGTACATAAGATTGGCCTGCCAAGCTTTCAGCTGAAAGATAGCAGTGTTTACAATTTTACCATTTAAAATAAAGGAAAAGCCATTCTGGACTTACTTTAGCAGGTATCACGAAAGGAAAGAAATAAGTTTGCATGAGATCTTTCAAATTTGGATTTTATATGACTTCAAAATGATGAAAAGACCTTACTTCCACATGAAGAATAAGCCATCCCAGGTTTGATAGTGACACATTTTTATTTTTATTTGGTGTTTTGTGGTAAAAAAGAAAAGGGGAGCTGAAGTAAGTTTCTCTATATTTTTATATATATGTATGTATACTTGTTTCTCTTGCAATTATGCACAAAAATTTTATTGTGCTAAATGTATAATTAGAACCCCACAAAAATTCAGCTGACACGGTAATAAATAATGATCCTGGTTAGTATAAAGAATAACTGTATTTCATATGTAATGTGGGTCAAACATTCCCAAAGCATACACAGTGGGTGCCTAGAGACCAGCGTTCAAGTTTGCTGGCCTTTCTTAAAGACTGCATTGTTTCTCACAATGCTATCTCCCAGCCCAAGGGAAGGTGTTTCTATTTAATACATCTGAGGCACCATAACTAGGACATGACTTTGAATATAAACAAAGAATGCAGAATCCCTAACTAAAAGTTGTGGCCCTTCTACTTTACAACAAGCAAACTTCACAGCAAGAACAACAAACTGAATTTCCCTTGAAACAAAAAACGGCAGAGCGTGAAATAGCAGCCTGCCATCAGACATCGGGAGTTTGATTTTCATCAATGGCAGCTGCAACAGCCCTCTCCTCCTACTTCTGTATGAAATAAATAAATAAATAAAATAGACAATGCCATCTGCATACAAGTAGGAGGACAAAACCCTGTTAGTCTGCTGCTGGCTTCCGGCATGAAGTCCACAGCAGCCCAAAGCCTATTTAAGGTCTGTTTCATTCCTTGAACCTGATAATTCCAAATTGTCCTACTCAGAGGAACACGTGGTGATTTTTAAAAAAGATTCTGCCAGTGTCACATCATCTATTAGCAAACTTTTCTACCAGAGGGCTTCTGATTGATTTGTTTGAGGTCGTGGAGAGGTAAAAGGAAAAATTTGAAAAAATAAGCACTTAAAAGTGGTGAGTGGCAACTTCAACCAGCAAAGTGAATGCATTTCAAAAGCCTCCTCTGTGATGACGACATGAAAATGTTCTTTGGACAAGAAATACTTGAGCCAAAACAACAGCCTCTGGGTGCTACGCAGCCGTTTCCAATGCACCTGTTACAATGCCGAACATACACCTGAAACGCCATCTTCCGTGTGAGATGAAACCCTCGTAGAGAGACGACATGAACAGTATAAATATACACTGTGATAGTTCTGGTGGGAAATTCAGATTTAATAAAGCAGACTGATAAAACAGGAGGGGAACATCCTCAGTCAGACTGGATTATTAATGAATCCAGGGAGGCACCAGTGTGCCTTACGAAAGTCGTAAGCACGTGTTCATCAGGGACGGCCTACTGACCGTGAGGAATCAGAGAGGCTGGGATAATTTACCAACGACTGATATCTGTAGGCCGGCCACATGCACAAGTAGTGTCAACAATCGGCCAACCACGACCACCACGGCAGCAACCTCAGCCACTTCAGCTCCTAAAAACTTTTAAAACCGCTGGAGCTGGATGCAACTAGTAATAATCATGATGGCAAGAATCATTTCAACAGTTTGGATTAATGCCGGCATCTATTCCCCTTGCTATAGGCGAAACACGCTTGCCCACTTCACCGCTGCCTGCTTTGGTCACTGGAATGTCAGTGGATGTGGTATTTATTGGTCAATGCCAGGTGTGCTCCACCGGGAGGCTCATGTTCCTGAAGGATGAGCTCATCATGCAAAGGCAAGTGTGTTGCCCAAACCCTGAGTTAAGAAGGATGAAACTATGTGGAGAATATCTGGACCCAATCTACAGCATGGATCTTAAGCCCACCTGCAACCAGCAGAACCCCAACAGCCCACAAATACAAAAGCAAGTACAGTGACTGAGCTCTGGGGTGGTTTGTTATGCAGCACCACTGTGGCAACAGCTACTTGAGATAACATTATTAGTAATGACACAATTACTGTATCTTAATAAATAATGCCTATGTTAGATAAATAGTTCAGGTAAAATTAAAATACAGACATTTCAGGATTTCTGATAACACATGGTGTTAAAAAGCCTTGGTACCCTGGACTGTCCAGTTTAACACCCTCTGACTTTTCTACATGCCCCTAAGTAGCTGTTGCCCATTATTGCTCCATGCCTCTGGCACAAAACCAGTGGCTTTCTATTCCTTTGCTTCTTAAAACAACTCCTGTAATGTAAAGGATCACCCCCGTTCCTGATGGGGAAGTCTAGACGGACGGTCACTTCTTAGATCCCTGAGCTAAAAGGCTGCAGTTCCAGGGTTCAGAAAAATGCGTCCTTAATACTTACCATATTTCAGTAAGACTTTTTTCTATTTAAAAATGTTTAAAGAGAGAACAAGCGGGCTTCAGAGAGGAGATATCATGTCTTTTCCACTTTTGTTGCTCTGTGGGGACTCATCCAGAACTGAAACAGCTCTCCCATTCCCACCCCCAGATGGTCCACTTGACACGGAGAGGCCCCTGGGGATGCCCGAACTCTCTCTTCTTGGAAAAGAGAAGTACCATCTAGAAAATTCCTAGGACGGCAATAGTTCAGGAGATTCTTTTTAAATGTTTATGTCATTTCATCTATGATCATTAAGATAATTCAGTCCTGATAAGGGCTACCCAGAGGAAAAATTAGTTTTTTTAACATGTATTTCCCAAACCAGGCATATTTCTAATGAATCCATACTAAGAACTAAAAAAGACCTAATTCTTTCAAGTAAGTTTCTATTCCAAAGTCTAATCCATATAAAAAATAGGTAACCATGAACATTTTTCTCGGGGTGGTTTTTAAAAGAAATGGATACAGAGATTAGTGTTTCTAAGCATTACATCAAATTAATATTAATATTCTCACGCAATTTTTATTCCTTATATTTCTTAATAGCTTAAGGAAGTTGAGCTACTATTTTACAGTGGGATCTAAAATAGCTAAAAATGACAGTAGGCAAAAATCTTTTAAAACCCTTAAGATTTCATAAAATCACAAACTAGATATAATGATGAGGAGTAACAGTGACCTTGGGGAAATGACAAAGGCACTAAAAAATAACCCCTGCATAATTAATAGGATGAGGCTATCTCTTAGACTTGTCTCTCAGTCGCCTGCTCATCTTGAGAAATCTAGGATATGGCCAGAAGTATTCTTTCTTACAACAGGAGTGAATGAATTTTAAAAACTGTGCTATGAAGTGCTACGTATTTTTTCAAAATAAAATAACTGAATCATTTGTGCAAATGGATCATACTACAAAAATGCCTGCTATCAATAGCAGAAGTACCCTGCCCTGAATACAGGACTGTTTTTGAATAAATTTCCCAGCACTTAGGAATGTCTCTTTCTATAGGGTTACTGCTCACATGAATTAACCTCTTGAATGTAGTAAATGTTTACTATTATATCTTTTCCCATGAAACCACTATGTAGTGTGAATAATTTTGTCACTGAATCAATTTTTACTGAAAATGATCAGAAGTACATAAAAAGTGACCACACATAGTACAATGATGCCACACCAATCACTACATTGGGCAGTGCCCAGAATTTTACCACATTTGTTTCATCTACTCCTTTTATTGTAGCTGTTTTAGTATTTTAAAGAAAATCCAGGATCCTGTTGTTAAACATCTTTAAGCATCTGAAATGAACAGATATTTCTCAGACAAAGAAGTAAAAGCATCAAGTAAATATATTAAAAAATGTTCCACATCACTGGTCATTCGAGAGATGCAGATGAAAACAACACTGAGATTCCACCTCACCCCACAAAGAATGGCTGCTATCAAGAAATCAACCAATAACAAATGTTGGCGGGGTTGTGGGGAGAAAGGAACCCTTCTCCATTGTTGGTGGGAGTGCAGACTGGTGCAACCACTATGGAAATCAATATGGAGATGCCTCAAAGAACTGGGACTAGAGGTTCCATTTGACCTAGCCATCCCTCTGCTGGATATCTTTCTAAAAGAATTAAAAGAATCATATCACAGTGATATATACACACCTATGTTTATAGCAGCACAGTTTGTAACAGCTAAAATTTGAAAACAGCCCATTTGCCCATCAGGTGGAAACTAGATATAGAAGATGTGGTTTTTCTATAAAATGGAATACTACTCAGCCATAAAGAATGAGAAATTAGTCATTCATAGGAAACTGGATGCATATTTTGGATATACTCCTAAGTGAAATAAATAAGTCACACTTGTAAATATCGAACAGTTTCTCTGGTGTGAAAAACTATAATAGTATGTAAGACCCTAATGTTAAAAATGACAATGTGAAATAGGAAGAAAGGGCTAAAGGTATAGGGGAAGTGAGAAGGGTTGGGGAAAGGAAATAAGAGAAAAGGGGGAAAAAACATGAGAAAATGAAAAAATGGAAATAAAGTATTTGTAAATAGGGAAGAAGGTGTCACTCAGTCATGTTTGTTTGGGAAGTAGAGCCATTTCAGAGACCACAGAGAAGAGTCTCAAAGTCATTAAAGATTCATGTTGCAGAGGCACCAAAATTATCAATACTGGAGAGAAAAGAAGGAAAGCAGCATGGAAATAAAGTCTGAACTGCTGGAGGCCTGGTGATGAAAGTGTATTCCTGACCAAGGAGCCAGAACTGCTCTGGGCGCAAGCCAACTGCTCAGTATCAAGAAAAAATTCACTGAAACTCACCAACTTCATTTTTAAAATTAAAAAAAAAAATTAATCTGTCACCTGTAATTCACTGAACAAAGAAACTACACATGTTGTGGGCTGAACTCGGCCCTCCTGAAATCACACACTGAAGTCCTGAAAGGCGGTCCCTCAGAGGGTGACTCTATTTGGAAATAAGGCATTTAAAGCAGCAAGGAAAATGGAGGCCCTGATCCAACATGACAGGCGTCATGATATGAACAGGCAACATGGACAAGGCCTGAGCACTGAGGAAAGATCACAGGAGGACACAGCTAGAAAGAAACCCCAGAAGAAACTGAAGCTGCTGCTGCCTTCATCTGACTTCCAGCCTCTTCTACTGTGAGAAATCAACTACTGTCCTTGCTTCCTCCCAGTCCGTGGTATTGTGTTATGGGCTCCTGAGCTCACCAAGAAACAAAGAGATGAGGAAAAACAATCTTCAAGCTCCAAAAATTTATCAGTAACTTCATTTATAACGAGGCAGGCTAGCATAACCTTCATTATCTTAAGGTTACACACATATTAAACATGTTTAAAGACATTTTAAAGATAGTACTTATTATGCCTAAAAAGGTAACTAGAATTCATTAAAACTATCAAATAGCCACGCAGTAATTTCTCAGTGGCATATAGACATAAAAGTGTATATAAGTTTTATATATCCACAATGCACATTTGTTTGAATTAGAGTACATGAGATTGGATGACAGGTCTCCTCTATAGTTTGGGCCTTGAGTGTCCCCACTTGGTGCTGCTAGGGGACAGCAGGAATTTTGAGAGGTGGAGCCCAAAAGTGTGTCTTAGGTTTTTGAAGTGTGCCCTTGAAGGTGATTATGGGTCCCCATTCTTTCTCTTTTCTTTGCTTCCTGACCACAAAGTCAGTGGTTCTGCCTTACCACAAAATCCCACCACAATGTACTGTTTTACCACATGCCAAAGCAAGATGGCTATTTGACCACAGACTGAACTCAAACTTCCGTAATTGAGCACCCCCTTCCTTTCTTTTTGAAACAGGGTCTCACTATGTAGTCCAGGCAGACCTCGAACCCATGGTGACTCTCCTGTCTCAGCCTCCAGAATTCTTGGACTACAGGCATGCATTACCATACGTGGCTCTTTATAAGGTGATATTCATGAATTTGTTCTAGTAATGGAAAGCTGATTAACAGGATCTCTCCATCCTCTTTTACTTTTCGATTTTTTTGTTGTTGAAGAAACTGGATCAGTTGTCTTACAACATTTACCTGCAGTCTAGATTTTGTTGATTGTAATTCTCTAATGTCATGTAACACAATCCTCTGCTTTCTGTATTTGTTATAAGCTGACAGACTCAGAGACTTAATCAGCTTTAAATTCTTTTTCTTTTCTTTTCCTCTCATTCCTCCCTCAAAAAAAAATCACAGATGATGCCATCCATCCCTGTTGTAACAGATTTTTTCAGTTATTGGTAATTAATACTTAGATTCACTATTTCAACAAAAGATGCAAAATCATGACAACTTCTATAATTCTCTACTCATTGATTATGACTGTAATGCTTCTATAAAGAGATCTGTCTTTCTAAATGGTTACCCTAAAAGATAGTCATTATAGAAAAAGCAAATAAAGCACTTGTTTCCCTTTATCAATAATTTTCAAAACATTGAACAAAATGGGTCTTTTTTCTTTTACCTTCCGTCCCTCCCTTCCTTCCCTGTACTTATTAGTAAACTTTTTAATGATCATGTTGGTCAACTTTGGGACAACTTCCAGTAAGACACACAGCCAGGCCCTTGCTATGTGGCTGGCCAAAGTGAATTCAGATTTCTAGATCCATTTACTCGGAGTAAATCCTTCTGAAGAATCTCACTAGGAACCCAAAGGTACTCATTGTTCTTGGATGGTCACTGTTTTCAGGAATCTTTAAAGGAGAAATGTATGCAATCAGCATTGTTTTAAATAAATTTAGTTTGATATTTCCCATTGAAATTCAGAAATTTAGATATGTGAAATATTCACAGCAATCTTGCAGTTCTACCTCCCCTTTTCTAACTGAATACCGCCTTACGTCACACCCCATGCGCACATGTACCTGTGCATACACACACGTCAGTTTTCCAAATATGACTGTGAGTAAAGCTAAGAATTGTATTTCTCCTGTTTTTGTTTTTGTTTTTGTTTTTAATCTCAGGGCTATATTACACGGAGAATGAATAATCAAATTTCTGAGTCTTAACCTTTGAAATGGTTCTTTTCTCACTGGATACACCAGTTAGACACACAATGAAGTTTATTTATTTCATTGCTAGTGGTTGTTTTACAGTTACGCAAAAAATACGAATGGTTCCAAAGTCAAATCTACAAAACACTCTCCTTTGATAAAATATTAGCGGCTTATTAATTTCACTTTACCCTGCCATGCTATTTTCATTTAGCACTTTAATGCAGAGATCTCTGTGCAGCAGTTTCTAGCAGTCTCTTGTTCTTTTTGCCAGCTGCAAAGTACTTTCCTAGGTGGCTACACCATTATCCACTCTACCCATCCCTGATTCATAGTCATTTGGCTTGTCCCACTCTTTAAATTTTACAAACAGTTGCAATGAACAACCTTATTATCTTTTAATAAACTTGTGAGACATACAATGTTTCCTACCCATTTATTTCTCTTTAAAAATTAAAAAGTGGCTAAAATTACTTTTTTAAAGTGGCGATGAAATGCATGATAGTCTACTGGCAAATATTCATTCATATGTGCATTCAATGAAAGGCTTTCTAAATTCTTCCAAAATATGTTACATAATTTATTCAACTAATTAAACATAATTTATAATCTAACATATTCAAATTCAGTTGCAAATAAGAGCTTCAGTTTTTCCCCTGTCTTCATTTCTATAGCATATTACAGATGAAAACTTAGTATTCCCAGGCTTTTAAAAATAAAATGAAACTTTTTACATTAGTCCTAATACTGTAAATCAAGAAATCCACATTTCAGAACTCAGTGCATGATACAAATAGTAACCATATGAAATCAGGGGGCTGCATATATGAACTCTACAAATCTTAATGACACATTAAGAAAGAGAGAATGAAAAGCATCACATACTGAATGGCATACAGGACATAAAAGCCTAAAAGGTTCTCAAATTGTTAAAAATCATTATATTCCAAAAAAGTAGACAATGCTTTAAAGGTAGCTACTTTAATGAAAGATTAGGTGGTAGTGTAAGCTCTCGTAAGTCATTGTTTTATGGTTGTGAGGCATAACGTGCAGGCATGGATGCCATCTTAGTTGAAGGTTAAGCTCGTGTTAGGTAGTTCTTCAGAACGTTTGGTTAACATCCCTGGTGGTCTTACAGTGGTGATTAAAAAAAAGTCTACAGCTTTATAAAATCCTGCTTCATTAATTACCACTTAGGAAAAAAACAGTCATACATGCAGAAATTATTAATGGACAACAGCAATCTTTATACTTCTTCAGACACATGATGAATCTTCACCATTTTACCAGTCATTTCATTACTACTAAAACATATGCATAATTTGGTCTTTGAAAAACAGTGGGCAGCCAACAACCAAGAACCACCAGAGAAGGTCACACAGGAAGAGCAGGAGGATTTCCCATTGTTTGGAGAATGGGAGGAGGAGCCTCCTTTCGGGATTCCCAGTGGAAACTGTGACGTCTTTCTTCTCGGGAGCAAAGAAAAATGGAGGATTGGGGCAATTTATTTAGGGAGGCGGACGCCCACCACTCCAGCAGGTCTCTGGCCCATTGTACGCAGCACTAAAGCATCATTAACAGGTCCTAAGAAAAACTTTTCACGGGGACTTCTTTCCAATCCACATGCAAAACTAAATGTCAGCAGGAGGCCTGCAGCTTCAGGAGGCAATAAAGTGAAGCTTGAGCTCAGTAATGATTGGCAGCGGGGTGTCTCCGCAGAAGAATTTACTTGGCTGGGATGAGCTGACAGCATTAACTGTGTGCATGCCAAGCTTCGAACCACGTAAGCTACACGTTCCTGGGATTTGTAGACAAAAGTATCCTCCCATATGCTTCACAAAGTAGTAATAGGCTTTTCTACATTTTTTTCCTAAAGGAACTCCAGATTATGACTGCTTTGCATCTATATTTTACAACATTCAAAATCACCACCAGCATAGTGTATTGCATATAACCAGGCCCAATTTATTCTATCATTAAGGTGGATTTAGGCACAGGAAAAGGTAATATAATATTTATTGCCTGCCTGAGAGGCGTTAACAACCAAAACACAGTAAAATGTATGCTGTCCTTCATTTATTTCTCCAGACATGTCTGGATGAGAAACATCTGAAAATCTCTTAAAAGTACGGATTCTTCAAAGGAGGCTAGGGGGAGATATTCTCTTCTGTCTCTAAAGGAGGCCCATCCTGCACAGGGCAACCGGATAGAAGTCATCCCAGGGAATTACCGGCCATCCTTTATAGTTTTTGTTTTTGTTTTTGGTCCAGGTTTCCTAAAGTTAATTTTTCCATAAGGTACAGCCAGAGTATATGGGGACATTTCAGGATGAAACAAAGAAACAGCAAAACAGAAAAATAAGAAAAAGGAAAACAAATACATAGGTGAAGTAAAAAAGTACAAAGGCAGAAAGGCAGGGACACAAAAGTTGGCTACCTTCCCTCAGTTTCGAGGGGATCTAAAGGAAAAGGATACAAAACAAAAAACCCAAAGTAGCCAGAAAACTAAAGCCTTATCTCACAAAAGCAGAAAGCCTGTAATAAAGCAAAATTTGCATACGTAACATGTCCCTAAACTTACTAGAGCTTTGAGAGATCTAGGTTCCTTTCTTATAGAACCCTTCAGGCAGTTTGTCCCAAACTTTCAGGTCACAACCTGGTTTCTGCCCCGCTGTGAGGAGGACTCTCTCAGATAGTGACTCCCACGAGTCCCAAGACTTGGGGTCTGTAAGTGAGGAGACCCAAACCTTGACTTTCCTTAGCTTCACACAAAACTGCTTCAGCTACTTCCTCTTCTCTCCGCTTGCTTTTCCAAGAGCCATGAACATTAACTCGGTGTGTCCTTCCCAGCATCTGCCTATCACAGTAAAATCTCTAATACCCAGAAATGTCCCAAATGAAGTTACATTACAACCCAGGTGCCAGTCTCAGTGGCTACTAAGAGCAACTCTAAATTCACAGTGCCTGAACTTCCAACTTGGAGTGCACTTCAACACTTTTCATCTCTTCTTACAAAAGACAACTATTGGGATCTGAGCCAGAAGCTCAATCACCAGAGTTTTATCTCCCGTTGACACCTCACTGTTCGGAGAGGTGACAAGGGCTAAGCCAAGATCTAAACCAGAGTAACAACTGATGAAGCTTCACAACTGCGAATGCACAGTGAGACGTGGATAGTAGGTTGATTGATTAATGAGTATCCGAAACAGAAATTTAATTACCAAGTATGTCTTACCAAAAGAGGCACTTAGGTTATTGCATGTTAAGAAGAGGTCAGTGTGGAGCAATTGTAAGAGCGGGCTCTTTCAAAAGGACTGCTCTTTTCAATTATATATGCTTCTATCTCCTAATATGGAAGAGGGATTACAGGGACATTCTCAGACACTGGGTCAAGCTCCAAGAATGCTGGCTACACTGATAATCCAGTCAATGTCAGCCTCCAAGGAAATCCACGGTCACTTGCTATATAATTGGGTTCTTGCATGCTCGTGGTGCTGACATTATAACATCATTGTGCTCTACGTTGCTGCTGCCATCATCACCGTCCTCTTTGTCATCATCACTGTCATTCTCATCATCATCAACATCATCTGAAGGAGCAGCAGCAGCAGCACATCTAATTCTCCAATACTAAATTCTGCAGAAGACCATAACCAAGGAAATCTGAGAGGTATGGAATGATCTTGGTTCTTAGTAGTCCTCTAAGTTATAAGGTGATTAATGACTCAGAAATGCAGGACAATCATCACTCTATTTCTTATAGGGAATGCTAGACTCGCATGCTAGGAATCCAGAGATGGCAAAATAAAATAGCACTCTTGTTAGCTTGACGATTATCCACAGGATGTGCACCAAAACTGTCAGAGAAAGCATGCCAGAGCTTTACAGTGAAGGACAGGCCTGGGCTACATCCCTAGGCTCTCTCTTTCTGTTCATTAAATATTAAGAGCTTACTATGTTTTAGGATTTGTATGTCAGTTTATGTCACAATTCTCTCTGATAACAACTATTTGAAAATCACTTAACCACTGGCTTTTAAAAGTTGTTCTTAAATTCAAAACATTTATCCAAAAAATACATATCTCAACTGAACTGAACTAGAGGGCCTATGTCTTGCACACTGGAGAAAAACTAGTCAAAGTAGACATTCACAAAGTTTTTTAAAAATTACATTAAAAAATTAATTACAGATGAACTTCAAAATGTAAGGACAAATACTGACTTTACATTATTTATATTATTAAAATACAGCTTGGGCTTCCAGTCAGAGTATTTTTAGATTTTAGGTTTGCCATCTTTAGAGTAAGCATGTGAACAAAGGCACTTATGTTTAATGCATCAAGAATTTTTGAGACTAATTCTTGATAAGAATGCATGGAATTGTATTGACAACCCCCTTCTCCTAACAGACCCCTTTTCACTTTTCAAAGGCAAAACTCTGCTTTCTTACTGCCTATCAAAGAGACAAGCATGCAATTAAAACCATTTTACTAATTCTCTTTCTGGTTTAGATGCCACTGAAAAGCTGGTAGTACCCCACTGTTTGAATAATGATTTCTATTATAGTCAAGCTGAATCCAAATTGTATAAAGGAGAAGTTTTACCAGTGAATTGGACAGAAAAAAAAAATTAATTGTAAATTACAAAAATGTCTATCGTTAGAATTTCACCCCTACAATATGAGCCCCTTTCACATCGCAAAGAAGTCTCAGTTCCTGCAGCATCTATGTGCATGCTCCTGCAATGTGAAAAAGCTGGCCAAACTCACACAATATAAAAACGCAATGCAAATTTTAAGTAAAACGCTAAATAAGAGCCCTAAACTGAGAACATCACAGAAATTTAGTTTTCTACTTGGATCTTTCTCCTCATAAACAAACCAACCTATAAAAATAAAACTTCATAAAATGGAGAGGAAAAACAAACTCTACAAAGACACTAACAGTTTTTAGGGATTTATACCCTTGCTTGTAATGCTAATAATCAGCAACTCATGAAAACCTTCACAAAATCTGAAAGCAAAACCATGGAGGAAAAAACCAAGAAGAAAATCCAACATATGAAAAGTGCACTGCAGGGACAGACTACAATCAATGGCGTGGAAGTAGTTCCAAAGAGAGGGCCAGCAGTCACCATCATTAACTTTGTTTAGAAGTCTTGCGTCAATATGAACACTCTAGCTGTTTTTGTTATTTTTTTCTCCTTGAAGAGTATGTTCACAATCATTTTCTATGTGGCTCTGCTCTTTTTGAAATTCTTCCACGATTCAATATACACCAACATGAGCATTCCCTATTAAATTTTCCTACCTTTTCCCCGCCTTCCTTCTGTATTTTATCTGGCATGAGAAAACACATTTCTCATGCACTCCTACACCGATCACAAATTCGGTTGAAACACAGCGGTAATCACCCAGCAGTACCATTGTTTGTCTTCTCATCCTAGCTTGCAAATAATTGTTTTCCAACCAACCAGTCATTTCACGGGCTTCTTCAGGCAAATCTTGCTGTAATCCATCATTTGGTGGGAATGGCAATACAGCCAAATGAAATAATTTTAAAGTCAAGTTTTTGTTGTTGCTACATATTAAATTGCCTTTTTCCCCACAGTGGGAATTGTGGTCTTCTGCACTCAACTTCAAGAACTTCAGTATTTTAGAATTGTAATTTCGGGGACTTTTTAGACTTTAGGATTTTCAGTATTAGGGATTACAACATTTGGGATTGTGTTTTTGTGGATTATGATCAGCACCAATGAATTGCTACATCATTTTCTTTCATGGTTACATAAAATTCCATGGACTGGATCAATCACATTTAATGTATTTATTCATCAACAAATAGACATTTGTTACCAACTAACTGCTTTCTTAAAACAGCATTTCTTATCCAGCTTTACCTTCACAGAAGATATTTATCCTATCAAGCTCTACAAAATATCTTTTCAAAGTAAAACAATTTACTTTTTATTCAAGATTATGATCAAATGTACTAAATTTCCCTGACAGTCACATTTAAATATTCATAAGTAAGGTCTACCATCTTAAGTGCACCTCAATTTTCTCACATAAAATGATAGTTTATAGGAAATATAAGATTATTTGAGTTGAAAGTTTTAGAAATCTAGAAGTAGATGGTTATAAATTAGTGGATGGTTATAAGTAAGTGGAAAGAATTATCAAAGCGGAATAGAAACTCAAATGTTCTAGAGTTACACTAGTCTAACATCACACCACAGGACATAAAACAGAAAGACTGTTGTCCTGATTCCCCTTCCCCTCATCTGTTCCTTGCCAAGAATGTCACTGGCTAGATCTATGAAAAAAATAGAGAGCCAAGGAGCACTCTGATAATTCCACATGGGTCAGCCTTTGGGGGCAGAACACTAATACCCAACATTGTAAACAGCACTGACTGTATACCTTGAATCTAAAGGTAAAAGAGGAAATAAAAACATCAGAGCTGCTTGTGAGAAGGTGTCAACATTACTAGCATGCTTAATTGTTATTTATAAATACAAAGAATGTGTTCCAGGCAGTAGGAAAAGTAAGCAGTCAGTGTGTATTCCTGAAACTCAGTAAGACTAAATTAAACACAAGCAAACACTCATAACATGACTCTCAAGACAACTTTTAACATTGTGAGAAGGAAGATACATCAATTTTCCCAACTAGTATTGAACTTATTGACAAATTAAAAATAAACCAAATTTATTCAAATTACAGATAATACAGACACTCAGTATTAGAACTGGAAGTGTTAACAGCACGACAAAAATAGCTGCTTCATTAAGTCTTATGGGGTCCTGACACCTGATGTTCCTACATGAAGATAACATTAGCTACTATCAATCAGTAAGTGGATCTTCAGAAAGCTGACAAGAAATGCCCTCTAGGTAAGAGTTACACAGCCAGGAACTAACTCATCGAGGTAAACTAGGTCTAGCAGTATTTCAAACTAGGTCTAACAGTATTTCATTAACTGGTAACTAATTTGACACAATTTGATTGGCATGGTGCTGGTGAAAAGCTAAGCTGTTCATGGGGGCTGGGGATTTAGCTCTGGCACTGTGGCTGCCTCACAAGTGCAAGATCCTGAGTTCGATCCCTGGTACCAAAAAAAAAAAAAAAAAAAGCTAAACTATTCAACCTCAAATCCACTTAAGAGTGGAAAAACTTCGTATTAAAGAGAAAAAAAGACAAAAAGACAAGTTATTCTTGTTCCTTTTTCTCTCTCTTTTGTTATTTTGGGAGACTACAAAGGAATAACGTTTTCACATATTACACAGGGGCCTATCCTGGAATTCTCCGTTAATTCAAGACTACCTTGACAAAGAATTAAGAAAAATCGCATGAAGTAGAATCACTGTGAAAGTTAATTCATCTCAACTAAAATTTAAAAGTATAGTAAATCTTGACACATTTTTTATTTGGAGAGTTGCACATGATTTTGAAAATTTCTGCATGAAGTCTTACACATCTACACTTGATCTTAGCCAAAAGGCCAAGAAGTGATTTTGTACATCTATTTATATGACAATATTTTCAATTTTGAAAATTTGCTTTCACTGTAATCCCAGTCTTTCCTTGGCTTATTTATAGTTTGACATACTTCTTCAAAATTTCTTTGAGGTAATAATCTGTAAAGGCCTATGTGACTAAGGGGAAAAGGAATGAATGAATATTACTCCGAATCTCTACAATAACTCTCACTCGATAGAAACGAGAAGATCTAAGGAACTTCTCGATTTTTACTCCTCTGATAAGACTAATTCCATTCTTCATTCCATTCCACTTTTCATGTATCCAGAAGACTCAATGACAGCAAACATTTGAACACTACTTTTTAGGGAGCTGAAATAACAAAGTAAAAGACAACAAAATCAAAGATATTTGATATCTCATTTGTAGGCTTGATAGTCAACCTTATTAGTGCAAACAGAGAAGAGACACCCATCACAGTGTAGGTAAGACTCATGAAGATATCTGCCAGATATCTTACCTGGAGGATGCAGTCACCACCATAAAGATCCTGAGCTAAACTGAATAGTGATGTAATAAGTTATGGGGATGAATCTTGGGAACTGGGTGCCGAGCTTCCCACCTCACTATGAACTCCGTCAAAGCACTATCTCCCTGAGCACTCTATAAAAACATGTAATATAAGAAGCTCCAAAGAGGATAATAGGCAAATGGTGAAAGTCTCTTTTAAGACCTTCAGTGGGCAGAGGTGCCCCAAGAAAACAGGAAATATTACAGTCTATCAACTTTTGTAGAATCATAGGGTGAAAATTGGGGTGCAGTTAAGAAACTAATGCGAAACTTATAAATATCCTACTCTCTCTACATAAGGTATGTAGCCAACAGTAAAACTTGCATAGCAAGTGTAGTCTTTTCAGCAACAGTTTTAAAAGCCCAATTACAACTATCACCTTTATAATTTATAAGGACAATTTTGCCATTACAGTCTCATTTGAGCTGTCACAATCTCATGAGGTAGGCAAAATTATCCATATTTTAGGTGGTAGGTGTTGGGCAAGACAGTGAAACCTGCTAAGGAACAGAAGTAGGATTTGCCCTGGGGTTTCATGACTCCAAGCCATGTGCTAACTCTACAGCACCTTGTGCCTCTTCTAGTATGAGATACATTAAATAGCACAAAAAGAAGCCAAGGAGAGGATGCAGGGCCCAGAGCCCAGACTGTGTATCTATCCTAGGGCTGGACTCCTAACTTGATCAGAAAGGCTTGGGAGTACACAATGTTCGTTGCCTAACTAGGAGCAACAAAGTATCGACAAGCAGTGAAAGTCCCAAAAATAAATGCTGTAAGAGACAAGCACAGGTAGGGAGGCATCACAGGTGAAACATGTCAGGAAATTATTTAAAAAAAAAAAAAAAAGCACACATGTCCTATCAAGCAGGAGTCATGAGCAATCCCCTTAGTAGTAGGATTTTGATAAAATTACGAGACATAGTTTATTATTCATGACACGGTCTGTTTTTCAATTATTTTTTTCCTTCTCTATATTAGGCCACCCATTTTTAAAGCCCAAGCATTAATTTGATTTCCCACCAATAATTCGGAGATAATGATTTGTGTCTTGGTTCTTCCTGTATGGATATTCCTCTGATTATTCGGAGAAAATGATGTGCATCTCCCCTCTTCGCAGACAGTGGCCTTAGGGATTTTATTCATTATGGGGCAGGGCCTTTGCTTTCCTGACAGATTTAGGAACAGGAAGACAGGAACTCCGAACTGAACAAATCTGTCAAATTCATTCTTTCAGGGGTTTCTGCCAATTTTACCTCCTCTCCTCCCTCTGTCTCCCTCTGTCTTTTCCCCCACTTTCCTTTAAGTAAGATGAAGAAGTTGGAAAAATATGTATGTGACAGTTCCTAAAGAGATAGACTAAAAGTGCTACTAAGCAAAAAAGCAGGTGTGTGTACATCGGAAGGTCACTTTCTGCTCCTGGGAGATGAAGGAGGAAGTCAAAAAGGAAAAGTGTGAGTGAGTGCAAGCAGCTGAGAGAATGCAGGTGGGAGGGAATATCTGCCCATCACTGTCAGAGCACTGGGGACAGGAGGCAGACATCTGCCTTCCTGAGCCACATGACTCCAACCCCCACCTCTTATCTTCCCATTAGCCAGAAAGCAGGAAAAGAATAAAACCTATTTTATTGCTAAATAATTAACAACCCACTGGCATTCTGACAATTTGGCATGCATTTTCTTAATCAGTAACCCAAGTAATTTTGTTTTTATGCTACTTAAGATAACACTTTCACTTAAATATTCTAGATGAGCCTATGTCCGATATCCATTTCTTTGAAGCAGCTTAAGTCATGTTTTCTTCCCTTTGCTCTTCCTTCCAGCCTCACTGTGGTTCTTCACCCTTACAATTACATCATTAACCCTAGTGGTGACAATAATATACCTACAGTAGTTTCAACTTCATTAGGTTTTAGAGCCAAATATTCTGTAGAATGCTTATCTTGAAAAGCTTAGGAACATTTGACATTGAATCATTTTTTCTCTCTGCTTTGAAGCTCGGCCCTTTCCCCAGCATACAGCTTGCAAGTTTTCATCCTCTCCAGCTCTGCACCTTTTGTTCATGAATGTCTTCCTCTAACTTCTCTCCTGCATGGGTGTTTCCCAAGGCTTCCTGGTTGAGTCTCTCTTCAGTAATATAAAGAGCCTTTTCCTATCTAAGGTAATCATCTACTTGTCCCCAATACCACCCTTATGAGGCCACCGTACCACATGGCTTCCTGATTCTAAGCAACCTTGTCTTGCTTCATAGCAGCAGCACCTGGACTCTCCCTTTTGCTTCAGCCCCCTCTACCCACCTGACGAAGGACTTCTCAACCTGGAAGTCTACAACAGGCACTGTTTTTCATTCTTACCACAGTTTGTGATTGTGTACTTGTTAGCAATCACATGTCCCTCTGTTCCTCTTGCTACTGCTTTCCTCAAAAATTTAGCAAGTAATCAACAGAATTCTGAATAATAAAACAAGCCAGACAGTAAATTCAAAGAATAGAGACTAGAAGCAAAACAAAAAGAGTCCTGTGAAATTTATATGGGGGAAACACAGGGAGACTGTGATTTTCATGACATATTTACTAGTAACATGTTATTCTTAAAACAACAGTAATCAATTTAAAGACCTTAAATATCTGTTCAAGAACAAGACGATGACTTCTGCTTCATGCAGTGTATTATTTGAATATGAGCAGTATCACATATTCTATATAGTAGAGCCATCAATACCCCAAAGTACATGCACCCTAGTTGGACTCATGGGTTGAACATGTGCCTATATGTAAATCTATATCCAGCGGTGGTAAACCTACAGCACACGTGCCATAGCAGGCTGTAGGTTGCTATGAAAGCTCCAAAAGGTTCACTATCATGCATATAGGCCGAGTACCTCAATTCAGAAATCTAAATGCTTCAAAATCCAAAACTTTTTCAGCACTGACACGATACTTAACAAATTTCACTTTTTGGAGAAGTGAAGATTTCCACTGTTCAGATCTGGAATATTCAATCAGTAATATATATTCAAATGCAAAACTAAATATTCAAAACTAAATATTCTCTAATGTCTAAAAACACTTCTGTTACCAAGCATTTTGGATAAGATACACTCAGCCAATACGTCTACATGCACATACAAATATACACATACCTATACACTTTCCTAGATTCCCTACTGATGGATGTAAATTGTCAATAATGTCACATAAATTACTTAGGTGATAATACAAAATACTTTTTCAAAAAACCCATCATTTTATGGATGCACATACGTGAGAGTACTAAAAGAATGTCAATGAGAATCATTATGCCTATAATTTGGTTTACATTTTCCTTGGTCCTCTAATGTAAACAAATCTTCCCCCAAATAGCCCTATCACCAAAATGAAATATTTACTACATCAATAAATTTGCCACAAAAATTGCTGACCAAAAATGTTTTTAATGTAGAGAAGTTCACTTCAAAAGGCATTCATGTCTTACCCTTTGTCAAGGTTCACATCCCACAAAATCCTTTAACAGGCCTATTTTCAGTGTTTATTTTCAAAGAATCAATGTAAATACAAAGTATCTACATTGACTGTTTTTCTTTAAAAATTATAAATCAAGCTGTAGAATATGAAAATACCATTTTAAATTCTACTGTTAATGAATCATCCCTTTCAGTGAATCTGTACATTTTTAAAAGAATCTTTGAAGGTGTGGGAAGAAAAGAGTAAGAGTAAAAATTAAATGGCACAATGTATGGGAAATACTCTAAATAGTGCCTGTTATTTATCTTTACTAAAAGTTTGACTTTATGATTATTATCATTATCCTAATCATCAGTTATCATCAACTGAGAAATAATACCTGGGTGCTATACAGTTTGCATCAAAAACCAAACAACAACAAATATTAATTTGATTCCTCAGTGTTTTAAACAATTACTGTTGTCCTAGTTGGCCAAACTATTTGCTTTTTAAAATCTACAAAAATTAGAAAAGAGTAATGAGTGAGTAGCAGAACACTATTCTACTTATTTATAATAGCAGAAGTCATAAACTTTGGAGTAGTCAAGTGAATGAATTATATCAGAGATTTATAGAATTGCCCAATTCAAGAAAACAAAAATATAGAACAGCATGTTATCAAAACAAAACTTAAAACAATATTGAAAGACATCCCTAATAAATAAAATCACCAGTACTAGAACATATAAACATTCCAGCTTATATCAAAGCATTCCTCAGTACTATCTGAAAACTTGGAAATGTAATTTTTTATACTCTAGAAGTCCTCCAAAAATCAATAAAAATTAAAATAAACTTTAAAAATAAAACATTTATGCTATTTCACACACACAAACACACAGACACAAAACAGTGGTCGTGACTAATATTTACTCATCTTTTATATAGTAGAAGCTCTGCAAAATTCTAGACACCAAAGCAAATCGTTGGCTACTCCAGGGAAGGAAATGCTTGGTTACAAATTTCAAGACTGATTATACTCTGCTGGGCACAGACTGTGTACTAGAAGACATCTGTCTCACGGCATACATTCTGATACGTGTAGAATTTCCTTGCATGTAGGACTTACGCATTCTTTCTGCATTACCACTTGACAGGAAAAAAAATTCAAAGTCAAAATCTTTCAATATGTTTTCAAGACCATTTCTATGCCATAGAACCCTCCAAATTAACTGAATGGCTTCTCCAAACATGAGAGCTTTCTAGCTGAGCTGGCTGAGCATCATGTCTTGGACAAACAACATACTGCACTGATTTAATTCATATACAGAAAGTGCACATAAAAAGTAAAGTGGAGATTCATTAATGTCTGAAAAAAGAGGAATATCTGAACTTCACAGATGGGAAGGGAGAGTGCCAGCTTTTAGCGAAAGATTTAATAAGCACAGGACATTGCTGGTGACAAACTGGGATAGGGGGGCAAGCAAATGAACGATGCTCTCAAAGAATTAACTCCCAGAATATCAGGACAGGCACTTTTCTGGACTTTATCTGCCTGCCTCACCCAACCCTCTTCTGTCCCATATTCGATCCTGCCACTAAACTAAATTCTCCCTTGTAATACATTATTCTTTAAAGCACTCAGGCATTCACACATTGAATTTTCTGCCTGAAATATTTTTCTCTAGCTGAAAAACATCTACTTTGGTTTCAAGACCCTAGGAAAACATTTACACACATCAGAAGCTTTCTATACCCTTCCCCCCAGCAGCGTAATCCCAGCCTTTTATACATCCAAAACTCACTGCTTCCTTTTCCATCCATGGTGTGCAGCTTTATTTCACATTGCGTTGAACAATCAAATTCCACAAGGACTTTTCTTTTGGACACCAGTGACATTATTCCTGTGTGCACTGATCAGGAAAACTGACTTGGACTTGCAATTATTGGCTTACTTTGTTTTACTAATGGATATTTAGTTCCTAAGCCTCCAGGAATGTTTCTTATTTATCTCTGCATCTAGGAAATTAGTAAGTACACAACAAATGTGTTTGTTAAATAAAAAATAAAGTTGTCTACTATTTGGCTGTTAATTGTCTATGATTCCCTTCCTTTGCTTAGTTTAATTTCTCAAAATAAAGCTACAGTTAAAAGGCAATTCCCTTAATCTTCATAAATAAGATGGGGCATGCAGTATTTCTTACCTTCCCTGCTTATTACAAAAGCCCTTTGTCCTATAGTCATTTTTTCTGTCCCTTTAACTTCTCCATTAATTTTTTAAATATGGTACTTTCTGGAAAATATATTTTACAAAACAGGAATAGCAGAAGGTATGTACAGAGATCTATCTTGTCTTCAAAGTATGTGTTCAGATGTGTTTGGGTCTCTTCAATTTGCTATTCTATAGCTGTCTACTTTCCCTTGATGTAAATTATTCTGCTTAAGGGATTCCAATGAATATTTTGCCTTTTCAGGATAATTTTTTTAAAAAGACCAAAGAAAAGAAAGGTTCTAATCACAAATAGTTTAAACTGGTAAAGATTCCCAGTTCCTGTCCTACTATCAAATCAGAGGCAAGGTGCCAGTTCACTAAGCAGGGGTTAAATCTGACAGACAGGGCACTGTTGTGCATCTCGATGCCAATGTCTTGCAATGCAGACCTTATTCCACCACATAGGAGTCAGTAGTATGTTTTGTTTTTCATTTTTTTATTGAGACAGGGTCTCACTATGTCGTTGAGACTGACCTGGAACTCACTATGTAGCCCAGGATGGTCACAAACTAACAGTGATCCTCCTGCCTCAGCCTCCAAGTGCTGAGATTACATCCGTGTGCCGCCACGCCTGGCTCCATAGTGGTTTCTTAAAGCGATTTTTTTTTTTCTTGAGAAAAAGTGTTATAAAACCATAGGGACTTAAGAGATTCATAAAAACTGCATTCTAATGTAGGGAAGAAAAAAAATCCAACAGCAAAATCGAATCTTAGCAAAGGGAAATTTGAGACTAGAAAAACGTCTTATTACATCCAACAATAAATTGAGAATCTCTAAAATGGCTTTACCAGAATAGGATTCAAGGACCCTGAGGAGCTTTTCAGTGACTAATGACAGATTCCTCAAAAAGAGGACTGAATTGATATTCAAAAGAGAAACGAGAATGTCCTGGTCATTAATTCACTCAGTGGAGGAAGAAGACTTTGAAAGCAAAGCAAAAAGACACTGACTCCAAGGCCAAAGAAAGAATTAGCAATACACAGGGGAGGTCACTAACTACAATCTAACACAAGGCTAGAGATCCCAGAGCATAGTTTCTGAAAACCAGAAATGACACCAGAATACAGAAATTGTGTTTTCATTTCCCATTTAATAAAGCAACTTCAAATATCCCTTATTACCCTTTAAAAATAAATTCCACAGAAAATATGTTAAAACACAAGGTTGTAGTCACAATTTGTTCCCGTTATAAAGATGTCTGAACTTCTAAACATTTAAATTGTGGTATCATAGCACAAAAATTTAACAATTTTGTCTAACCAAAATTAATGAAGTACAAGACAACAGAGGAAAAAGAAATACTTCTAAAACTAAGAACCTGAAACTTTTGATTATCCAAAAATGATGCAAGAATTGATCAGAAATCTTTTTTTGAATACCAGGGATCGAACTCAGGACCTTGTGCTTCTGAGGCAGGTATAGCCACCACGAGCTGAATCTCTGGCCTGAAAAGCTACAAATGAATATCAACTTTTAGAAAACATTTTGAAATTACAAAGAATCTTGTCTAAACAGGTTTGTTTTTTAAAAGCTATACAGACTCACTGTACTATTTTATGAGTCGCTTGTCTCATTGATATTATCAATCTTTACATTCTTAGAACTTCCTAACAGAATTTTCCCCAGGTTATGAATAAAGTACATTATTAATTATGTTGTTTCATTTATCATGTGTAGCAATGCTTCATGGGAGAAAAATCTCCTGACTTCATGTGGCTCATAAAATACTGCTGACTAATAATTATGATGCATTTATAAAATTGGTGATTTTTCTATGCTACACAAGTTGACAGTGGTTAAATGGTTAGCGCAGTTGCTGCTGGACCTCTATAAAACTTACTGTTAAAATAATGAAATGAAAATGAATAATGCTTGTCAAAGGTGAAACATCTTTGAATGAGATATTTCATTTGTTCTAAATGCACAGCATAAGCCGGTAATGAAGCAGAAGCCTGGCATCTTCCTCCTTGTCTTCTCTTTGGTTCCATCTGTTTCAGTATCAACTCTTCGTATCACAGAATCAAGCCCAACATTAAATTCACATCCTTATAAAATCTTACTACACACTACTCACAAGATTACCGTGAACAAATGACTGACGGGAATATTTCTCTTTGTTGTAAGGAGCACAGCCAATTCAGGACGTCCAGAAGGTTTTTAAAAGGGCACCAACCTACTGATGGCACAGTTGTAGTTCCTCATCAGAGACCTCGTAACACAGGTTGATGCAAACTATTGAGTGAAGATGTAATTCTGTACTATTTCTGTCACACCAGAGGTTTCCATAGGCACCTCCAACCCCAAATTAATGCTTTTGTTCCTATACATTGCTCAAAGATTCAGAAAGCAGTCCTTACCATCTCATTTATTCTATTTTGTATCAGATGATAAACTGGCGCATTTCACATGTTTTATGACCACACAGCTGTTCCTTAGATGGTTGTTGCCTTAATTGTAGTTAAGCTTTAGTTTCTTGCATATAATGAAAAACACTTCTAAAATTGTTTCTGTATTTAGTGGCTAGGGGAGTAGCTCAATAATAGAGCCTATATGTAGCATGTGTGAAGCTCTGTGGTCAACAGGACACACACCTCACACACAAGCACACAATCACTTAGGACACAAGGAAAGGAATGGGAAGATATTGTCACTGTCTACAGATCAGCATTAGTATCATCTCTTATGGGGAACATTTCAGCACCAGCGGAGGGGCGGACTACAACAATCAGAAGCTTCTTTACTTCTCCACTCCAGGACCACAAGGTTAGCAGTAGTTGATCTTTTTCACAGTGAACTAATCTAATGGTGTCTAAAAATATCTTTGAGCAGGCTCAAAGCAAGGAACAATTTATGCCAACTGAGCAGAAAAGAATGCTGATATTAAATTTTCTGACTGTAGACTTCCTAGGGGAGAGGCCTGGAGAAATATGATGGTTGCTGCTGATCTGCTGCAGAGCCATTCCCCTCATTACCTCCTGGAGACATGGGTGCATAATTAAGTCAATGAAGGCAAAACTCCCAAGAAATTCATTTGCGGCATCAGAGCCAAGACTGCAAGAGTAACTTGCCTGAATTCCATATTTCATTATCCCAGGCCAACTAATGCTAGAAGTACTAATGAATAGGCAAATGAAGTCACCTGGCAAATAGAAGACGAAGAAGAAAAGGTAGGGCTTTGATGCAGCAGAAATATGGATAGTCTACATTTGATCATAAGCACTGGTGTACCAGAAAAAGAGCTGGACCATACTGAATACAGTAGAGTACTGCAAGAAAAGTAAACTATTTCAAGAGCCTTTCAAACACAACTTCAAAAAGTCATGAGGTACTGAAAGCTGCAAAAGCCTTGGTGATCATTTGAGGGCCCGGTAAGCTAAGACCTCAAAAGTAAGTGAGGTGCTTGAGGTCACAAAGCTGAAGAGAAGGCAGCACTAAAGAGTTCTTATTTGAAGGCCAAAATGTACCACATTAACTCCCAACACTGCTCTGAAATGTGATTTGAATAGTCTGTCGTTCGTAAGCATATGACAAGTTTAAGGCGCATTACAAATGCAAATTACCCATGACAGGCAAATGAAATAAAACAGGTTTACTGAGTCAAATGGGAAGAGGAACAAACAGCACAAGGGGCAATCACTGACCAAGAGTCAGTATTTTGATGTCACACTACAGGGGCTCCGAGCAACTCCTCATAGCCACCTCTTCACACAGGTGTGGTGGGAGGATAAGTAGTTTGGTTTAGTGAGAACTACCCTTCCCTGGCTGAGCTCAGCAGCAAGCAATTTTGCTGAGTTTACAGAGCTGTGTCCAGCTTTGCTGCACAGTCTGGAGCCTTTCTGGGTATCCAGTAAGCAAATCAGCCATGAAGATTTTTGTCTGACAAATTCAAATGACCAAACACCAACAATACAGTACTCCTTGCTAGGAGATAGCATGCAGGAATCCTGTGTTTAATTCTCTGTGGCCTCTGATCTTTTACACCTAGTCACTCAATTAACTTACCATTCTGATGTTGCCTGAGAATTAACAACGCCAAAACCATAATTAAATGGGACAGAGTCTGCAAAAAAGCCACTGAGGTCTAGCAAAGAGGGAGAGTGCTGTCCCCATTTCATTTTTCACTTGTTTGCCGTTTTGTTTTTAAAGAAAACTGAAGAGTACAAAATAATAACAGTAAGAAATGCCAACATTTCAAAAGTGGCCCTTTGTATCTTCATCTGTGGTCAAATGAAATGACCACAGATCCTTCTCTTTACCCAGTTTCTCCAAATCACACAATTCTAGAAGGCCCATTTCAACAGTATTTCCTGTAGGAGTAAAGAGGGAAGACTACTGCAAAGCAATGTGGAAATGTGAAAAGAAGACAGCACAGGAGGACACACACCCATATCCCATCATGGTTGGTCGATACATATCTGAAATATCTGAATCCCAGCCTTACTCACTAGCACCCTGCCCAACTAAACAACTACAGCTTCCACGTTGTACCATTCCTTCAACACATCCACCCGCAAAGCCTCCAAATGGGGATCAATACAGCAAAGCATCAACTCTTCTCCAGAGGCTCCCGGGGGAAAATCTCCCACCTGCGTGCTTCTTCCAGTGCTTGCCTTGGGTAATCAGTAACCATGAAATTTTTTGTCATCCTTGCTATAGATTTTTCTCTAGTCTCCTCTGGACTATTCTGGTCTTGCATTAGGCCCTGGCTCAACTCACAGATTACCTGGGCTGTTGAGGGCCATGATTCATGGTGAAAATCCAGTTCCCCACACTTGCACTACAAAGTAGAAACCACCACACTCAGCCCTAACTCTAGTACTCTGGTTGCAGGAAGTCCTAGTCGTTTTTGGGCATCTGACTCCAAAATGGACTTTGACCCTAATTGCATCTAGACGTTTAAGGTTTCTTCAGCCTTTTTTTTTTTTTTTTTCAGTTTCTCTCTTTAAATTTTTCTGTACACAGCCCATAAACTAGTTAAAAATGATTATCCTTCTAGGCCCTATCTGGTCATACATTCTTTAAACCCCCCCACCCCCACACCAGAGTCAGAGTAATTTCTAGTGCATAACAAGTGCTGAATGAATGAACTGATTAATTACTTGTAATACAGTCATTATAATTTTCTATGAAATTAGTGCTTTGATCCTATGAATTAACAACAGGATCGTCAATGCCATAGGATAAAAGTTATCAATTCCCACTGCACCCATCTCCTCTGAAAAAGAATAAGAATGTTATCCATCTGGAAGTGTTCGCCACTGAATTATAAACTTGTTTTAAGAAGGAATGACTCTGACCAGAATACAGAACCTTTGAGACCACGTTTATTTCTGCCTGCCATGGGGGAGAACTCCACCTCCTAGCATGCAGAAACAGTGCAGCTAAATTTACTCTGGAAAAACCTGGTTTGTAACTGAGAGTTTGACAAAATTAAGAAAATCTATGCACAGAGTAATAAAGAAGGCATTAACGGGGTTACAATTTTTTGACTTACCAAAGTAGAGTTTTCAGTTCCAGAATAACCAGAATCCTTTCCAATGTTCAAAATCTATCACTCCTCAGTTATCTTGTGCTTAAAGAATTCCACTACCTCTGTTTCCTTCCTTAAATCTCCTGCTCAAACTTTGCTAATTTCCTTTACTTATTAAGGCTTAATTGTTTTTAAGTAAAAGGTTTATTTTCTTATCATTCCGTCATGTTAGGGGCCTTTTGTATCCCACTGAGAATGACTCCGTACATAACAAAATCTTCACAGGGTAAGCAGGGATGGAAAAGAAGCAGAGTTTCCTGGGTCAGCCTCATATCCTGACCAAATGAGGACCCTCTGAGTCCTGTGGGGGACACTGCCCATGGTTCTAAATAGTACATGAACCTTGACAATTATAAATGTATGTTTTTGCCTCTTGTTCATACACAAGACACACCAGGGGCTTGCAGCACACTGAATGGCTTCTTGTATTCACTCAAGTTTCCCAGCCTATGCTTTCATCTCATTAGAATTTCAGTATCCTCTGGTCTTGCAGAGTTTCCTTTACCTTCTTTTGTATCAAACAAAAGATGGTAATTTACGTCTAATTAACGGAACTGAGTCATAATGAGTTCTCCTCTCTTAGACAGCATTTGAATCTCCAAAATAACCAGCAAGATTGGGCTTTTTAGTCTTGCTCCAGTTTAAGGCTTTACAACACAATGCTCTCATTCAGGCCTCCTACTTTGCATACAGTCAGAGGGCTGGAGGTTATCCACATTGTGAAATTCTTTGACTAGTTATGCCCCCAGTGATTGAATAGCAAGCAGGCCAGATTGAATATTTTCTGCTGAGCAGCACTGTTGAAATAGTCAAACTTAACGATCGCATCCTTTTCATGTCTCCGATTTAGACTTTGAAATGGTATCCTTTGCCCATTGATGAATTGGATAGCATTCTTTATGAGATCAATTTCCTTGCAAAAGACACAAAAGACAGGATGAAAGACGATTTTGATGCAGCATGCACAAAAAGCTGTGCGTCCCGTGAAGTGAAGGAAGAGAAGCACGATAAAGCTGAGAGCCAGTCTCCCCACGCCAGGAGGACAATCACGGCAGGGTGAGGTGAACACACCAGGCCTGCCTAGAGAAAGCAAAGACACATGACCGAATGGAAACAGTGACCAGGTGCGAGTCCTGAAAGGGTCGTGTGGCTCTGTCACATGCCAGGGCATTTGAAAATGCCCTCTATACATGCCACATGCCAACACAAACAAACCTGAGGGTCATGCTCCCCTGGCATCCTGCCTTCTTGTGAACTTCAGTTAGATACACTGGGTTTTTACTCCTGGGACTATTTTCACACTTCTCATTACAATGGGGTAAGAAGAAAAAAATACTCCCTTCTGCATACATCTCAAATAAATACCTCAAAATTCAAATACGTGTATTCCTCTGATATAGCACTGTTTTGTATAATATATGAATGTATAAACATTTATAAAGTTTTATAATATATATACATATATGTGTGTGTGTGTATAGACACACACACACACACACACACACATACATATATTTAATTTGTGGCAAGACCACTGACCTGCTATATCACATTCGAAAAGAGAAAAGACAAACCAGCCAAAGCCAGGTTGGCGGCAACTTTCACCATGGGGGTCTGGAGACAGAGATGGAAATCACAGCTGTGTTATATTATACAGGACAGACAGATGCAGCTTTGCAAGCTTCGAATTTTAGTGTCCTGCCTAATTTTTTTTTCTCCTCAAAAAGAGAAGTGTGTAAAATTTGCAAAGGCCAGCTTTTTCATAGATACACTTGGTTTGTCAAAATGGAAAGATGACCCGTCCGTAACCAGGCTGCTTGAAGAAAATATTAAACCAGACAGCAAATCAGAGAAAATTAAATACTACCTTGATTAATTAGCCTTAATGAGTGAGAAGCAATTGACTTATTACATTAAAGTGACAACAATAGGTTAAAGAGAACAGAGAATGTTTCACATCAGGTTAACGCACAATTATTTTATTTTGGGTGGTGGGGTGATGAGGAATATATTGATACCTAATCAACTACATGTACAAGCATCAACAAAAATCACTACAAACACTTTTATAAACAACTGCATTTTCTGCTAGAGACTGAAATTGAAGGTGAAAAATAAGATACATAAGAAGCCCCAAACATGCCAATGGACTTGAATGTTAATTTTTAAACTTGACACTTGTAACTACACTTTCTTTTCATTCCAACTGAATTGAAAACAAGGCGGACATCTCGAAACTCAGATGTCCTTCCTCAACTGGAGCACAGTGAATACACAGTACACAATTCTCACAATTTGCTTTCCAGCCCCATGTCCTTGAAGGCCTGCGGACTCTCAACATGATGGCAGGAAATAACCCCGGTGTAGGTCTGGCCTGGAGGGGTCTAGGGAGCTAGCTGGGAACCTGCCAACGGAGGTAGGCAGGAGAGCAAGGTTTCCAGGACCATTCACTCCTGCTAGACTGTGTTAGGGTTCCTGCGGGAGCTGGGCATGTTTGCCAGCGGACACCTTCAGAGCGAGCCGAGTGTTTCTAACTGGGGACTGCCTGTCCACAGCAGCAGACAGCCACGACATAAAGCAGCACAAGTGCGGGGTGAGCAGAAAAAGACACCACCTATCTCGGAAAAAAAGCACACACTCTGTGCTGGGTCTAGGTAAGAACTGCAGTACCAAGGTAAATTAATCTTCACTCTTAAGAAGTTAATGTCTAGGTTAATTCTCTTACCTATAATTTACAAAACAATCATTTTAAAATTAAAGAAACAAAAACGTACACATGCACGATTTAATTTTACTCATTTCTTCTTTCACCCAACTGAATATAAGGAGAAAAGAGAAGAGACAACAGATCAGAAGTAAGCTCCCTTCACCAGTGATTTAAATCTATTCATGCTTCAGAAGACAGTTTTATAATAGAGAACAACTTCAAAGAAATTTCACAAGAAGCCAAACCAACCTCTGACTCTAAGCCAGATTATGACATTAACATTTTGCAAAAAGAGTTTTAAGGACCCCAAACAAAGAAATCAGTAATGAAAGTCCCTCCAGCTAATAATAATGACTACAGGAAATCCAGGAATATTGTCACAACTTAGGACAAATGAAAAACTGCATGCGTTTTTTCACATTATAATTAGTATATCGTCAATACCATTCCCTTACTGCAAAGGAATCTTTAAATCATTACTGTGTGTTTTTATAGAGGAGGATATAGAATTTCATAACCTTTATTCCCCAAAAGTAGCATATGAATTGTCAGTCTGTCCTCTGGCTTGAATGTATGCTCCAAATTCCATATGGTGGGAAGAAATCCCGATGCATTG
Source organism: Fukomys damarensis (assembly GCF_012274545.1). Taxonomy (NCBI): domain Eukaryota; kingdom Metazoa; phylum Chordata; class Mammalia; order Rodentia; family Bathyergidae; genus Fukomys; species Fukomys damarensis. Next base: position 54,229,171 of record NW_022900942.1, on the reverse strand, counting down.
GGAGGTACGGTTTGACAGGTTACTAGAGTGCTGTGTTCTCCTGAATGGATTACTGTACTTATCATGACAGTGAGTTCCTTGTCCCAAACATGGGCTCTCTCCCACCCCTCCTCTGTCTCTTGTGCTTCTTCCTCGGGATGATGCAGCATAAAAACCATCATCGAGTGCCAGTGCCACGCTGCTGGACTTCCCAGTCTACGAAACCAAGTGACAAATTCTATGGTTCATAAGTTGCTCACCCTCAGGTATTCAGAAACATAAAATGGGCAAAGGCAAAACAAACAAACAAACAAACCACCAAACTGCTAATGAGAAGCGAGTCTGCTGCTATTTAACAAATACCTAAAAATATGAAAATAGCTTGGAACTGGAAGAACGTGGAGGAGCGGGCTAGCGTAGATCACCATAAATGGGGTGTTAAGGGCAGTTCTGGTTATGGCTCATACAAAGAGGAGAGTTGTAGCAAAACTGAATATTCTTGGAGATAACTTAACTCATTACAACCACAAAGTTGGAAGAGATCTGGACAGCAAAAGCAATTCTATTGAGGTCTCAGATGGAAGAGGAAGAAGATACTGAAAACTTGAATGAAGTTTGTCCTTGTTAAAAAGACACTGTTAAAATGAGCTTGGCTGAACTGCATCCATGCCTGAGGGCTTGATGGAAAATGAAATTTAAGAGTGATGAATTGGGTTGTCTGGCAAAAAAAAAAAA